>NC_139345.1:72555890-73010890 GCF_055883805.1 Amblyomma maculatum
GCAAGACGTGATATGTGCCTATCTTGTTTTCCTCAGGAAAAGCTCGACCTTGCTATTTCCTTGGCTACGTCAGGTGCGGTGAAAATGCATCCCTTGACTTTCTCGTTTCAACGTCGCAGTCACGCGTCCGCTCTGGACCTCTCTGTGAGTGGCGGCTAGTCTTCTTCCTGAGATACTTTTGCCGAACGACACCGGCATTTGCAAGCTCCTGTGCAAAGAAAGTGAAATGAGGAAAGGCTTACTCATCGCGGCCGTCATGCTGATGGCAGCGACGACAGGTAATTCCAAATGGCTTGCATGAAAACCTCATACGCTTTTCGAGCGACGACGCGGTATTTACCGTAATGACAACGGTGACGGACTTTAGCGAGAAGACATTCATTTGTTAACGTGTTTTGTGCCGAACTGGCACAAAGGGGCGCTTTTCTTCCACTACAATTTTAGAATGGCAGCTACTGTACTGCTATGCACTATACGGGTTAAACAAGTGGTTGTTAGCAAAATATATCTGACATGAATGCAATTATTACGAAATATTCCTCTTATGGCGGGCCACTCCGCATTTGAGTAATCTGCCGTTACGTCCATTCCAACCCTCAGGACATCGCCCCCGACTTCTGTGTTTTTGTCCAATGTGCACATTTTTCAGCTGCTTACAGACTATACCATGTTCTCCTGTTAAGCTTGGTGCTGGGTTTTGTTTTGATATTGACGCGCTTACTTTAATGGCGAGACAGGATAAAACGACAAAATTGTAAGACACCGGAGCACAATACGGAACTGATTGCGGTCGAAGATACATCAAACTTCGCCAGCACTCTGTCATTGGAAGCTAATCAATGGTTAGCTTCTCTCGGGAAAGTTAAATCATTCAAACTCCACAAATCTGCAATTCCTGTCGCATCTAAGAAATTCTGTGTAAAAAGAAGCTTGCTCGCATGTTCATTTCACTTGTGTACCTGCAGAAGAAGAGTGCCGAAACCTGTTATTTACCTGAAAGCAGGAGCGGCATCGGCAGAAAAACAGCTTTCATGTCGATTTAGGAAACTGGATTTCGATAGCATTTACATTTTAGGTCAACCGTCGCATATGGAAGAAACAACGTTGCCGTAAAGAAAAATACTAAATGTTGTCAGCGTGCCGTACGAAGCCTGCTGTAGGTTAAAGTGAACAAAAAAGAGATTTATACTTCAGGAGGACAAACGGATTAACACCGTAAATGATTAGGTTAGAATTCCGTTGATCTCTAAGTCATAGAATTCTTATACAATGCAGTATACTCACTCTAGATTACGTGACTGCACCTGTAATGCATGTATATACTTTCGGAGAAGTTATGTACAAAAAGAATTACAAGGGTTCAATGCTGCTGAACCAAATATTGAGCGAAAGCATTAGCTGCGGGTGACCGAGCGTTCTTCTTCTCTTTTTCTTCTTCCTCAGCCCACATATAAAGCCCCTCTTTAACCAAGCGATATGAACGTGCCTTAGTGGCCTATAGGTGTAACGTGAATGCCGGGGTCCTAGCGGGCTGATTCTGACATAACCGTCCCCCGTGAAACAAGAGACCCCAGTTGGCGGCTCCTGCCAGCCCACGTGGGGTGTGACGTCACAGCGTCACGTGGGTAAGACGTCACTGCGGCTTGGTCACGCGAAGGCTTGAAAGTGCGAGTAGTATTGCTTTCGCAATAAAAATCCGTACGCGAGAATTTCTATCCCTTTGAGTTAAATAAGCGGTCCTTCTTAGATGCTCTTTCATACTTACAGCGAAATCCTTGACTGCATGAAATGGCTTAATCTTTTCCCATATCTCCGTTCTTCTTAGTGCCATCACTTTCATTTAATAGCCCATGATGTTCCTAAATAAATGATTGAAATGATGAAGTATTTGTTTCTAGAAAAAGCACTGACAAGTATACCCATAAACTTTGGACGTTTCCTGGGGAAGAGCTTTATTACACAGCTACACGATAGCAATCTATATATCCACAGATCCTCCTTTGGTAGGTTTCTAGTTTATTGATATTACGTTTTAAAGACGCGCCCCATTAGTGTCCGACGGCAGTCTTGATTACTGACTGGGAGGGAAACACAAACTTCAGAAGAAAAGTTTTGGTACCCATTGGAGGCTTAGAGCATTTCTATCAATGTGTGGATAGAAATACCATACGGTGTTCAATAGTTTCCTCACAATTATATTAAAAAGCGTAGGCTATTGGCTTTCGATACAAAGTCAACTACTCGCTACGAGTGCAGGAGAAGTTTAAAAGAAAAGTTTGCACGCTTCAGGTGCTAAGAGCATTTTTACTAACATGTACTTACATAACAGTACTTTAAAACATTCATCAAATACCTCACAATAAAAAAAAAAGATGTCCCAGATTCCTAGCTTTTCGTTTGAGAGAATATTATGAGTTTCTCAGTACCTAACATCAGCGACGTGTTATGAACTACAGCCGCCACACTCGAATGCCAGCGGAGAGACTATGGCCGAGGCAGCGTTGTGTGCGTGTGCAATGCGACATACTGCGACTTCGCGGGCGACATTGGCCCTTTGCCCAGCGGAGCAGCCATTGTGTTCGAGAGTGGAAAAGGAGGCCTGCGGTTTGCTAAGACTGCCATACCGTTTGGCCAAGCATCTGGTGAGTTGCTCTGATATTTTCACACCACTTTAATTTCTTTCTTTACACGTTTTTGCATCGCTAAGAAAAGACAGGCTTGTTTTAAAATCGAGGGAGTATAAAGGAGTGTCATGGTTATCTGTCACTAAAGACGGAACAAGCATACATCCTTGCCAAAGACCAAATTATCTCTCATCTCATTTAAGTTGTGGAACTTCACAAGAAATAATTACCGCTCACCATAAGAATAGTCCAGAGAACAGGAAATATATAGGATACGCTCTATTGCACACATAACGCGGCTGTTACCTTCCTCAATTTTTAATAGCCGTTGCTTACTCGAGGAGTACTTCTCTTCTTTGGGACTTGGCAGATAACCAACAGACCCAAACGGACAAGCGATTCCCCAGTACGGGCTCCAAAGATTGTTTTCCTTCCCGCCAGCTTTCAAACTGCTAAGCTTTGATCTTTCTCTTTGATCTCATGACACTGCGCATCCCATACTTATAAAAATACTCTTATAAAAATTTCAGCCCTCTGCCATAATGTGACTCTTAAGAAAATATGTCGGTTGAATATAATTATTTCTTCCCCTTTGCACACTCGACGCACCAAAGACATACAACACTGGCCAGATATGCTTACTGGCTTCGGCGCTTGTCTCCTATTTTCAACAGCTTGGACAGATGGCAGCAGCGCCCGTCTCGTGATCAACACTTCCGTAACGTACCAGCAGGTGTTTGGATTTGGAGGTGCCTTCACAGACGCTGCTGTGTTAAACATTAAATCTCTTCCCAACAACATGCAAGATGATGTCTTCAAGTCCTACTACTCACCACAAGGTAACTCCTACGTATCAAAAAAGCTATGTGAAGGCAGCAAATGACAGCCGAAAAAAAAAAATTTGGGGAGGCTAACTCTCATCTTTTAAGGGTATGACACGACAGCATTAACCGGCTACCACTGTCGATCCTATTTCAAGTACACGCTCTTTGCTACTTACCTAATTCCTGATTCATTATTAGTGCTTCCATTACATCGCATATATAATCAAAAAACAGTCCCAGGCTGCCACATTATGTAAAAGACCATTAGACATAGGCACCAAGCCCCGCTTTATACAAGCCTTACGAACGGGCCTCATTGGCCTAGGAGTATCGCGTGTGCTTCGGAAGAAAAGGAACGTTCTGGATTCGATTCCGATCTGAAAGGAGCTACCCGAAATGGCAGTTCGTGCGACCTGGTCTAGTGAGGCCACATAACCGGCCAGCCAGTCAGTGCTCGGTCGTGTCACCTTCCGCCTCCCCAGCCGTGCTGATTGTTCGTTCACAACGCCAGGAGGGCCGGCTCTCAGAGGAACGGGACATTTAATGATATCTCATTAAAAAAAAAAGGAAGCTGCACACCAACTGAGGCCAGAAATCTTGTCTCTAAAGCGCACTAGCCGCAGTTACAATGATTGTCTAAATCTGAGTTTAGGCTCACGCACCGAAGCGCGTTAAGCGTGGCGAAGGCAGGGAGGAGGAAGAGCCTGACGACGTGCTTGAACAAAGTGGAGAGGAGGATGGGAACGCGATGGGAACGATGGGAGCAGCGATGGGAACGCGAGTGATATATTGTGAAGTCACGTGTTCGACATGATATCATAAAACTGCAGAAGCAACTTGTACCCGGCAGAACAAACCGCTCACGGTCTAGTTGTTTACCGCATTCCCTTTTATGCTGACGCCATTTTTTTTACTTAATGAACCCATGTAGAACAAATGAGACGGTAGTTCAAAATCACACTGCTGCGCCGCATTTAAGGACCATGATTCATTTTACTTTTTCGCCGCATGGTAGCACAAAGTTTGAAGAGAAAATAAGCATAATCTCCACAATCACCCTTGGAGAAGCGTAATCGTGTTATTGATGTCACCACTGAAACAGAAAAAAAAAAAATCAGACTGCGGTAGCAGTTAATGACAGATTTCAAAACAAAGGTCAGCTCTTATGGCATCCTTGCATGCCAAGGACTTAGCAGTAGTTTAGCAATCGAGAATATAAAACTCCTAGGCCTAAACGCTTCTGATCCTCTGCCAACATTAAACTCGTTTAGAGAGAAACATGTGTCCTTGTTATGAAATACGCATTTTGATATCGTGATTTATTTTGGTGAAAACGAGCTGTTTTTATCAATAAGTTGTCTTCGATATCCTTATAAAGCTGTAGTTTGCAACGATTCCTTATTTTATGAGTATTGTACTACTCAAAATTTTGACCTTCTTGCCTGTATTTTAATTTTGTGAATAGCGCGCTTTATCGTTGTTTTTAAAAAGCCAATGCGTTGGCAAGACTAAAGTCTCTTGTCATTCATGATATGCGGCGACGATAACTGTAAGAAACGACTTTTATTGACGAACTTTTATTGAAGTTGGCACAATGCATTATTTGCACGTCTGGGCTTTCGGCATAACGAACAGAAGCACAATTACCTTGAGTCTCCGAACACATGCGTATGATGTACCTCCATGTAACCGGAAACAGGGATCGGATACACCATCGGGAGGATACCAATTGCAAGCTGTGACTTCTCGGTGCGCAAGTACACGTATGACGACACTCCTGGGGACTTTGAGCTGTCCAACTTCACACTTGCTCCGGAAGACCTGGACCTCAAGGTATCTATGTACCGAGTTAATGACTTAGGAAGCAAAACAAGCTATATTCATTACACAAATAGTTGCGACTTTCAGGTACAGACCGTAAGTATTTTATGGAGGTGTCTTGGCATGAAACCGTATTCAAGGTTAGAGACGAAAGGTCATTCTCCGTGATTTCGCTTCCAGTGAATTATAGGGATATTTCTTTCTTTGTGCAATTCATTGTAGCAAGCAGGATGCACGTGAGGAGAGCCTCTTAGCCAGCATTTGTAAATATATCAGGTCCTGTGAAAGTTCAATAATGAAACTTGGCCTTCTGGCAAGCAGGGCTTCGTAGATCAGTGAGTAACTGACAGGCTCCCTGCATGAGACTAGCGCCCGCGTGATTTTTACCCGTTATTCACGAAACGATGTCTTTTGTCGTGGCTATTCTTCAAACTTACAGCAAGAGAGGATTTATGAGTGATCCTTGGAGGGTTCAGCTGAGTGGGGCACCAGTGCGCATTATGCATTCCTTGAAATTATTCGTCGAAAAATTGGAAGCCGCATGGAGTGGACAAATCTCCCCTTCGCCTTACCCCCCATAAAATCACCTCTGACTTGCAATAGAAAGAAAATTAAGGATATATAAATATTAGTAAGGTTTTATGCTGCGCAAGAAACTAAGGCCCGCCTCATGAAGGGAGCTATAACAGAAGCTTGTGCCAGCTCCCGACGCACGGCACAATGTCTTGATACGGCGAACTGCAGAAAGTCATTGCAGTGCGGTTGCACGTCTTTATAAGTAACCTAGGGCGCACATGTCGCAACTCATAATTCATAATACACAACGCCTAGTGCTGCGTCATGCGCGTAAAGCAGCGCATCAATTCATTTCGCGCCGCAGTCTTCAGACGGGCTCAAGGCACGTTTGAAGCCTTTCTATAAGCCGCATTTTCTGCGAACCTTGCATTGATTGCTACTAAGTTTGTGGATAAGCAGGTAAACTGAAGGCAAGACGAGAGTGTAAGAACAACAGTGCATCGCGGCTATATTTGTTCAAAACTCTGATATTGCCATTCTCGAGAACACATGTTATTATCGTCTACTTCTACGGACAACAGTATAAGGAGCCATTCAACGCGATTCTGGGGGTGTGCTATCAATGCAGCTTTCTGATCGGGTAGCCCTACACCGGAGTCGATTAGGCTAGTTTGTAAGCATCGAGATGCTCGCACTGATATCGTGTCGGTACACGAAAAGTTGAACACAGCTGTGAGCCAAAATACGAAAAGATGTTTTTAAGTTAACCAGTTAGAAGTATGCAGTAACTCTTGAAGCCATTGACAGTTTGGGGAGACCGCCAGAAATGAGAGCTTTCAACTTTGAACGTGTGCGACTTCTTCCCCATTCGTCATATAGATCCCGTACATCAAGAAGGCCATGTCTCTGTCGGACAGGCCGGTCTGGCTTTTCGGAAGCTCTTGGAGCAGCCCTGCATGGATGAAGACTAGTAACTCGTTGGAAGGGGGAGGGTTCCTCATTGGGGAACCAGGAGGACGCTACTACAAGTCGTGGGCAAACTATTACGTCAGGTAAGGTGCGCACAGATGTACCTCCTATTTTGTTTTCGAAAACGCATTCCACTTGCTTCCTTCAGTTTCTTCGATCACCACAGCACAGCGACGCTGGAGAAAAACTGCTGCGCATGCAATTAAGACTTGTGATACGGCGATTCTGCGGAACTGGTTAGATTTACCTTAGATGACTACTTTAAATCTCTAAGGCATGTATTTACATGCTGTCGAGGCAGTACATGCACTAAATATTTTCGCTCAAGGATAAACGAGAGCGGTGGTAGCGGCAGGGCCAGTCATGGACAGCCTCCAGGCTGGGGGGGAGGGGGGGAGGGGGGAAGAGAGGCGGCTCGCGGGTCGTGCTTCTGGATAGCGGCTGGCTACCTCAACTTCAAGACCTCTGATTTATTTCGCTGTCGGAAGGGGCTCGTGGAGGACATAGGTAGTTTGATTGATACTGGGTGGCGCTGCTGTACAGTAGGGTTTAGTGTGCCTCAATGCAGCGCCGCCGCTTAGGGTGGAGACAATTCTCGCGCCCTGCGCGGCTGGATTTGCTTTCGTCGCACAGGCTGTTTCTGTTTGTTGCGCTCGCAGAAAAGGATCTCGGTCTGCTTTCTAATCTTTCGAGATCCCACTTTGAAACCTCTCTGTGGTGCGGGGTTATAACAGGGAGATTAATGCGTTTTCCCTGCTCAGTCGCGGCTGACGGTCCAAACCGCCGACACCACCCAATCATCGCGCGCGCTACCCAGAGCACGCCGACCACTGCGGGCCGTGTTCTTGGGAACAAAACAAAAATTCATTCTTACTGTAAACAGGCATTTATTGCTGGCATAACAGCAACGCCAACTAACAACAAAACACGCTGATGAATAGGTCTTCCGTTTCACCAACAAGGTTGAGGGCGAATATTCCAAGGCACTTGGTATTGCTATCCTTGCCTGGCTCTTCCGCCGACTCCGACAACACCTGATTTTCTGGAGAGCGTGTTAATTAACGCTGTCTCGTTGAAACGTCTTGTGAGCCCCAGTTGTGATTATCTCTAACGTCCCATTATCATTGTCGGTGTTCTATACATTCTAAGATAGCAAGACAAGGGCATCCTTTATTGATCGGTGGAGACAAATCACAGGCAAAAGTTGTTGTCGGGTCTCCAGAATATATTTTGCAGGACCCATTCAGCCAGACGGGAAAGGGACAGCACACCGCCGATAGAATGATAGAACGCTATAGATCTTCATTCACGTTGCCTTGTCACGCTATCGCCGCGGTCACTTCATTACAAAAGATTTTCTAATGGAATTCTTGTCTGCCTTTTTGAAGCCGAGTTCCCACTCTACTCCTGTAAGCTCTTTTTCAGCCTGACAAACCACTGATTATTCGTTCTGTTAGCTCCCTGCACGTGATGGCCAAGTCAATTTCTCTCTTGATTACACTGACTCCGTCTTCGTACCGTCTCCTAATGATATGTCATCATCTTCCTTTTCATGATTCCCCTCACTTTACTTTAAAAAATGCGAATCACTTTGTTTGCCTGAAGTTAATATGTGCTTGCAGACAACTGCGCGTACCGTTTTTTGGCTTTATATAAGTCTCAGAGTGAAGTTAAGTTGATCTGCTGAAAATGAAGCAATAAAATCTTAAATACAACACTTTCTCATTGTCAAGCATGACACGCAATTTTGGCGCAACTATGATAAGGTTAGGCAGATTTATTATTACGTGCAGCAATATGTGAATCAAAGGTCACACGGCTATCGCTCTTGTCGTGATGGGGAGTAGGTCGATCAACGCGGTATACGTGTGTAATTAATTCGCATATTCAGCTTCGCGGTATTCATAATTATGAACATCTCCGTTCTGAAAATTATTTAGGAAGTGCGTTTTCTTGTCAGTATTCCTGCGCTCGTGTTGTTATATTGTACTCACTCGCATAGACATGCGTTCTGTCCCCAAATATGTCAGAAAATTTGGCACGCATGTTTATTACGCGCGGCAAAACAGGGGAAAATAAGGGGTGGTTTAGGTTGGCTAAGGTGGCTGGGGTCCTTATTTCCAAGGGTGAACGAGGCTGATTTAAGGACATTAGCGCAGCTTTTTTTGCTGGAGAAAAAGACGATGAAGACGACGGCATCTGAAACGCAGCGGGCGTTTGTCATATGTACAGAGGCTAGAAGAAGAAGAAGAAGCGTTAAAGACTGGGACATTGGTATGTGAAGGCCCCTATTTACGTGCTATTATTCTGTTGACACTGGGAATAGTTATGCCCGAATTTGTTGTTACATCCCAATGTAATCAAGGAACTATTTCGTGGGTATTTGTGAGAAGTTGTAGGGGCTTGTCATTTTCTTTATACACGGTTTTGATCTGGTTACGTCAGTCATGTGAAATGAAAAAGCTTATTTAGCAGAGATATAATATGCAACTCACTCTTCTCTCCGACATATTATAGGACCATGTAGAGTGCAGGCCCTGGTAAAGATATGCTGGAATGTGTAAAAAAATATGGATCTTTCTCCTACAGGAAATACATTCAAAATAAAACCGCGGAAACGACAGGATAGAGGCAAGAAGACAACACCGCCGTGGCCTCTATCCTATCGTTTCAGCGGTCTTAATCTTATGACGTCCCATCAACTGGCCCGCAGCCAAGCTCTTTTAAGTGCATGAAGACATCCTTTTTCTCGACTGCATGCATGGTTTTGCCTTTTAAATCGTAGTTGCGATAGAAAAGAATTTTTGTGGAAAGACTTCGCTGTTTTCTATGCAAAAGCGACGAAACCATTGAGCTTCCATTCTTGATCCTTTGGGAAGCATTCTTCTTTTGGGATGTCCTCCAAAGAAGTCTTAAGAAAAATTTTCCGCTCAGCCTGGATGGCATCAGGTAACTACACTCATTATTACAGCGCAAAGACGGCACATAACAAGAGGAGGACACAACAGCGCTGTTGTGTCCTCCTCTTGTTCTGTGCCGTCTTTGCGCTGTAATAATGAATGTATGTAACCAACTCGCCCAAAATGTTGTATCAGGTAACTCATGACTGAAAATGAGGACGGTATTCCAAATGTCCTTGTAATGCACTGGGCCTGCATAATACATCAAGAAGCAGGATGATAGTACATCACGCAGACCGTGCTGCACGGCTAGTCGTCACAGAATACCTTAAGTAAGCAATTGCAAAATATTTTAAGTTACCATATCAAACTTATGAATATAGTGCCTGACCGACTCCCGCACATTCAAGCCTTAAAATCAGTAAAACATTTCTTCTTTACGCCATTAAAATAAGGCTGACGGCTCCTGTGTAAATATTGTATATATTGAGTGCAATAAAAAAAGAACAAAGATGGCGGAGTCGTCTACAACAGTGAACTGCGAACCTGATCCCTTCGCCTAGGCTTGTGTGCGAAACCACTAAGGCCGAGATTATTTGCAAGTGGTGGATCAAAGGAGGCTTAACAGCCACCTTTGCGAAGTTCAAGAATGCGAGCGGTAAGTCTTCTGCATTAATAAACATTGAAGAGTTATACGGGAGCAAAATGTGCAATACGACGCATCTTCAACATAAAATAACGCACTCTTCAGCATGTGCTTTACGCGCTGGATCGTATATTCAGCAAATTTTACTTTACATCCGCCTTATGACGCGTGTAGGGACCCATAATACCGTGTAACGTGACCAGCTGAGCATGGCCCTGGCACAGTCCACACCATTCGCCGTGAAGTAAAACCTTAAGTAGCTCTTGCTGCGGTCGTTATTATGACAGATCAGACGCAGCAAAACTTTCGCGACAAGCCGTGGATTTTACTGGTTCCGGGATTCCTCTTGCGCCGTTTTATTGGCCATTTGCCCGCAGAGTGCGGTATGAAATACTGACGTTCGATAGATGACGCTTTGTAATATTGCATTAATGGTTGAACACAGTATTGCGTCTTTTAGAGCTTGCTATCTCAAGCAGTAGACTGCGCGCACCGAAAGAATGGGTTGCGGCTATACACGACGAATAAAAGATTTTTTTTTTGACACCCACAGTGGAGAGTGCGTTGAAAATACTGGAGTGTTCATTCCGCGAGCAGATGCGCTAACACCGAATTTAATGTTCAACACATCTTTCGGCGGCTGCCTCGTACTCGCGAAACAGCAGAGGGAGACGTACAGGCATTACGATCCCCTCGAGAATCTTGAAAAAGGAAAAGGAAAAAAAAAAAAAAACATTTGCCTAAAAGCCTTAAATTCACTTTGGAGTAACGCACTATAACTTGCGCCTATACGGCTTCATCTCTCTTTCACAATATTGTGCCTGTTGCGGTGTCTCGCAATAGATATAGGATGCTCTACCAAGTAACAAAAATTATCCTGCACGTGGGCGTTGCAAGATGCGAGTGATGACTTGCTTTATCCCGTGTTAAACGCATCCTGACACTGCGGTTCGTTGCCGTATATAACATGTGCACAGGGCGAATATGACTCATTGTCAAGTTACTGGCTCATACTGTCAAGTGTGGCCCATTCCGCATAAAGTGCTATATAACCTTCATTTTTGCCAAAAGTGGCCTTAATAAGTATATTTAAATCTTTCCGCGGACCTCAAGGTTTGTGCAGGAGTACGAGAGGCACGGCGTTCCTATCTGGGGACTTACTACTCAGAACGAGCCAACAACGGGCTTTGTGCCGGGATTCTCCTGGCAGACACTGGGTTTCACGGCTGCGACCCTGAGAGACTTCGTCAAGCTGGACCTGGGGCCGGCGCTTGAAGAGGCCGGCTACGGACCAGACAAGCTAAAACTCATGATCATCGACGACAATCGCATCGTTCTCCAGCACTGGTCAGACGTAGTGAGTAGAGCACGTATTGTCCGCCTTTGCGGCGACAGTAGCCATTTGCAGATTTGCATAGGCCGGTAGGCGTTGACATAAGGGAAGAAAAATATGAGATGCTTGCTCTACTTGTTATCAACTCCAAGCGTAAAACTATTTTAAGGTGGTAGTTGCAGGGATTTTAGACCATCCCTCACAGACCGTCGTAGCTTTAAGCGTAGTATACCTGTCGCCGAAGATGATTCAATGGCGAGGAACTCCGGAATGACACATTGGGCGCCATTGAGAAAATAAAAATGGCGGTACTGTTAATGGTGGAAAATGAAGATATGCCGCCTATTTTCATGTTATCCAGATGCGTTTGAGCCATGTTCGCCCGAGCCCCTCCATACGGTAGAGGAAGGTGTGGGGATAATACACAAGCATTACCAGCAGTTATTTATTCCCATAGACGTAGGACGAGTATCTAAACGATTCATTCTGCGTCCTTAAATCTGTTTTTAAGAAAATGCTAACTTTTCTTTCCAAATGTTTTCTTCATTCTAGCGATCCTATAAACTGTTGGCTATTAAGGGGGCAAAAAGAATCATCCGAAGGCTGAGCTCGATGGATAATTTCTGCTTTGCCAAGCCTAGAAAATCCTAAAAATATTGCTAGTTTGCATGTCTGCTACTCTATGCCGCGTGCACTGACAACTAGAAATACCCCGCCCAAAATAATAATAAAAAAAATCAAATTCCATTTGCTTACTACAGGCCGTCGCAGATATTTTGAGTAAGCGCAGGAAGCATTTTATTTCACTCTGTTGAGAACGGCTAAAACGGATAGCGCCTGGAGGCAGCAGTCTTGGACCTTACGCAGAGAAACCGTGTGTCGTGCGGATTTATTCAGCACAGTAGAGACGAGCTAACGACGAGCGCCGACCGACAAAAAAGTTTAATTTCCGATGTTGCTGCTGAGCACCGCCACATGCAGACGGGCGGGCATTTCCTCCTTGCGCGGTAACCCCAAGGGGGAACAAAGGAACGATTTCCGCCTTGTTCTCCCCTTTGACTGCTGACGTTGCGCATAGGGTCATATGAGGCACATGTCTGGGACACGTAAGAAGACCCACGGCTGACCTTGGGACCACCAAAAACTGCAACCTCCGTGTACGCCGTGTTGATGACCTTGCCTTCGCCCTCAAGCAAGAATTTGGCTGAGCGCGTGTCTACGAGCGTGAGAGTTGTGAACGTGCGTTAAAGTGAGCATATCGGGACGCTCCTTTGTCTACTGTCCGCTTTTAATGTAGGGAACATAGGGAATGAGGACATTATAAAAACTTGGCTATGAGTGTAGCAAACCAGTTCCCATCTTGTTCTTAAGAGCAAGATGGGAACTGGTTTGCTACACTCGTAGCCAAGACTGGGTTTATTTACATTTTTAAAGAAGTAATTACTATTTTAAAAATGTAAATAAACCTAGTCTTTTTCGTTCCACCGTCAGCAAACGTCCACGCTCATCAACACATCACGTCTGGGTGGAACGGGCGTAGTCTTGGCCGATCAATAATGAAGCGACACCGGAACTCCACATCTAACAATTTGCGGTCGGGAGGGAGCCGGTCATGATGGTCACCACGTTCTCTCAGGGAATCTTAGGAGTTCCTATATTTCTCAAAATTGCAAGTTTAAAATATCGTCATTCACTTACGCGGTGCTAGTTACTTCTGAAAAACAGATGGGAATATTCGCTGAATGTAGTTAATGAGTAATTTACAATTGGACAAAATGGCGAAGAGAAGCTGTGATAATAACACATATAGCATTATAGGAGAGCATAATAAGTATGAAGTACCTTACGGTACTTGAAGAGTAGTAGTGGTGCCAGAGATTAGTTTTGGTAATGTGGGTTTGTGCCCAAGGGCGGACAGACGTTCAGGCAGAATTTGCTCAGTCGGTCAGTATAGGAGGGATATGGGCTGCACATCATCTGAAGCAGAGGATTCATAAAAGGGAATTCTTGCATGTAGAACGAATGAGGACATTGGACGATGACGATCGGGCAGTTAAGGTTTCTGAGGACGTGTACATACAGAAAGTTTACGCACATTGGTGGAGAAGAGTAGAAGAATATGAAGTAGGGCGGAAAAGAGCGCAAATAAATAAAGTGCTTTGTGGGTCATCTAGAAACGCACATGCTAGCATGTCGATTAATTCATCGTAAAACCAAGGGGACCCTGGACCTAGGTAAAAAAAAATGGAAAAAAAAAACGTATCAGGAAGATATCAATCTAAGCTAAGCATCAAGGTAGCATCCTACTCTTTGAAGCAAGAACACTGTGTCTTAGAACTCGACGTTGCGCAAAGAAATTTAAAAGGACTGGGTACTGACTTTTTCAACAGGTTTTTCAATCCTCATTCGCAAGCTGTATACTAATACCTATCAGTGTATTTGGGAAACAAAGCAGGAAATTTTAGAACGGTAGTCTAGTTTTCGCAGTGGTATGCGGTGTCTGCAAACCATAACGTCAAAGGACACAATTAACAGTTACCGTAGTAACTCAATGAAACTCTATAGATATGACGACTGCAGCATCGCCAATGTAGATTGCAGGTAGTATCGACTAATATGCACAAAACATTGCTAAAATTATAATTCAGAGTATTAAGGTACTTTTAAATAAAATAAATCGACTTAAACCATTAATATTTCAGGCAGATGTCAGTGACCATTTTTGCCTGTAGAAAAACGCTACCAACGGCAGACCCGCTACATATATACCGGCGTCTTCGGTTGCGTAATTTCTTCTTCTTAGAAAGCATTTTAAAAGCGAATAAAAAAGTATTAAGGAGATATTGTAGGTAATCTTTATTTACAGAGAGTTAAGGAGGCGGTGTTAAGTTGACTGAACAAAAATAATGAAGCTGTGGCATAATTTTGAAATGTAGTATATTCACTTCAGACGCTCCAGGCGGGTACCATGTTTGCTTAAAACAAATGACATGGCATGGCGCTGTCATCTATAGAAATCCGACTTTCTTGACCAAAGGAAAATATAAAATGCTGCATAATCTACGTGTTTTTTTTTCTCGTTGCTGTCATCAAGGGGTAGATCTATCAGAATATTCCGATATTTATCTACTGGTATATGACGCAAGGTAAACTGGATATCGTCAAGCGAGAAATGGACAGATTGAACATTGATATCTTGGGTATCAGCGAGCTCAAGTGGACCGGAATGGGAGAATTTAACTCCGGCGACCATTATGTCTTTTATTGTGGGCACGAATCCAAGAGAAGGAATGGGGTCGCTCTCATAGTAAACAGAAGAATGGGCAAAGCAGTGCTAGGGTACAACCCCAAAAACGACCGACTGATTTCGCTTCGGATCCAAGGTCACCCTTTCAACATAACAGTTATCCAAGTCTATGCACCGACCACTGCTGCTGAAGAAGCTGACGTTGAGAGATTTTATGCGGACCAACAAGGCCTTTTAGACCGCACCCCATCATCAGACGTCGTTTTTCTCATAGGAGACTGGAATGCTAAGGTCGGGAGTGAAGAAATATCCGGAATTACAGGCAAGTTCGGTCTTGGTGAGCCAAATGAAGCTGGGCAGAGACTAGTAGAGTTCTGTCAAGAAAACAACCTGACCATAGCGAATACTCATTTTCAACAGCACAAGAGGCGCCTGTACACATGGATTTCACCGGACGGTCTGTACAGGAATCAGATCGATTATATTATTTGCCGGCAGAGATGGAGAAGCGCTATACAAGCAGTAAAAACAAGGTCTGGGGCCGATTGTGGCACCGATCATCAGCTTCTTGTTGCCAAAATTAAGCTTCGATTGAGGAAAACGCAGAAAACTAGAAGGCCTTTCAGGTATGATCTGGATAAGATTCCATTAGAATATGCTGTGGAAGTGAGGAATCGATTTCAAGAATTAGATCTAGGACGGTTGTGATTATTGATCTCGAGCCGGGCATCCTGAAGAGTGAAGTTGAATGGGCCTTAGCCAGCCTTGCTAAGAACAAAGCTAGCGGAATTGATGGTATTCCAGCTGAGTTGCTTCAAAACCTCAACCACGACGCTGTTAACACACTGCATACATTATGTCAAAAGATTTGGACAACCCTGCAGTGGCCACAGGATTGGAGGAGGTAAGTTTACATCGCCATTCCAAAGAAAGGCAGTGCCAAAGATTGTTCCAACTACCGCACGATCGCGCTTATTTCGCATGCTAGCAAGGTGATGTTAAAAATCCTGCAAGGTAGGCTGCAGCAGTATGTGGATCGGGAGCTTCTGGACGTGCAAGCTGGGTTTCGCAAGGGCAGAGGAACTAGAGACCAAATTGCCAACCTTCGCTGGATCATGGAAAAAGCAAGAGAGTTCCAGGAACCCATTTACTTCTGCTTTATTGATTATGCGAAAGCGTTTGACTGCGTAGATCACAGCAGATTGTGGCAAGCTCTCCAAGAGATGGGAGCTCCAATTCACCTCATCTGTCTCCTCAGGCCCCTTCATGGATCACTGCCTTGTCGTGGCGGAGGGGCTTGCGAAACTCGATGAAGTCGTGAGCTCTGCTGTGTAGGGCCACCCAAGATAGACAGGTCACGGCAGAGAGTTCTGACAAAATGTGATTCACTGGAGAAGGTAATGGACACCCACTCCAGTATTTCCTGCCAAGAAAACCCTATGGCCAGTCACAATACCATTATCGATATGGCGCCGGAAGATGAGCCCCCCAGGTTGGAAGGCGTCCCACATGTTACTGGGGATGAACAAAGGGCGATTCCTAGTAGCTCCAGGACGAATGAAGCGGCTGGGCTAAAGCCAAAAGGACGCTCAGTTGTGGATGTGTCGGGAAGCGACCGGAAAGTCCGATGTTGCAAGAAGATATATCACATAGCAACATGGAATGTAAGATCTATGACGCAAGGTAAACTGGATATCGTCAAGCGAGAAATGGACAGATTGAACATTGATATCTTGGGTATCAGCGAGCTCAAGTGGACCGGAATGGGAGAATTTAACTCCGGCGACCATTATGTCTTTTATTGTGGGCACGAATCCAAGAGAAGGAATGGGGTCGCTCTCATAGTAAACAGAAGAATGGGCAAAGCAGTGCTAGGGTACAACCCCAAAAACGACCGAATGATTTCACTTCGGATCCAAGGTCACCCTTTCAACATAACAGTTATCCAAGTCTATGCACCGACCACTGCTGCTGAAGAAGCTGACGTTGAGAGATTTTATGCGGACCTACAAGGCCTTTTAGACCGCACCCCATCATCAGACGTCGTTTTTCTCATAGGAGACTGGAATGCTAAGGTCGGGAGTGAAGAAATATCCGGAATTACAGGCAAGTTCGGTCTTGGTGAGCCAAATGAAGCTGGGCAGAGGCTAGTAGAGCTCTGTCAAGAAAACAACCTGACCATAGCGAATACTCATTTTCAACAGCACAAGAGGCGCCTGTACACATGGATTTCACCGGACGGTCTGTACAGGAATCAGATCGATTATATTATTTGCCGGCAGAGATGGAGAAGCGCTATACAAGCAGTAAAAACAAGGCCTGGGGCCGATTGTGGCACCGATCATCAGCTTCTTGTTGCCAAAATTAAGCTTCGATTGAGGAAAACGCAGAAAACTAGAAGGCCTTTCAGGTATGATCTGGATAAGATTCCATTAGAATATGCTGTGGAAGTGAGGAATCGATTTCAAGAATTAGATCTAGAAGACAAAGAGCCCGAAGAGATGTGGACTGATGTTCGTGATATAATACAAGAAGTTGCTACTAAGGTAGTTCCAAAGCAAAAGAAATGCAAAAAAGCAAATTGGTTATCTGAAGAGGCTTTGCAAATAGCTGAGGAAAGGAGGATGGCAAAAGGTATGGGGGAAAGAGAAAGATACAAGGTTCTCAATGCGGATTTTCAGAAAATAGCAAGGAGAGATAAGAATGCCTTCCTGAACATACAGTGTCAAGCAGTTGAGGACAACAGCCAATTAAGAAACACAAGAACTCTGTATAAGACAATCAAAGATATCAAAGGAAGCTTCTGTGCTAAGCTGGGCGTGATAAAGGACAAACGAGGCAAGGACCTCACTGAAGCCTCAGAGATAAAGAAGAGGTGGCAGGAATACACAGAAGAACTGTACAAGAAGGACCCGGATGTGCAATCCCAACATAGGACGGTTGTGATTACTGATCTCGAGCCGGGCATCCTGAAGAGTGAAGTTGAATGGGCCTTAGCCAGCCTTGCTAAGAACAAAGCAAGCGGAATTGATGGTATTCCAGCTGAGTTGCTTCAAAACCTCAACCACGACGCTGTTAACACACTGCATACATTATGTCAAAAGATTTGGACAACCCTGCAGTGGCCACAGGATTGGAGGAGGTCAGTTTACATCCCCATTCCAAAGAAAGGCAGTGCCAAAGATTGTTCCAACTACCGCACTATCGCGCTTATTTCGCATGCTAGCAAGGTGATGTTAAAAATCCTGCAAGGTAGGCTGCAGCAGTATGTGGATCGGGAGCTTCCGGACGTGCAAGCTGGGTTTCGCAAGGGCAGAGGAACTAGAGACCAAATTGCCAACCTTCGCTGGATCATGGAAAAAGCAAGAGAGTTCCAGAAACCCATTTACTTCTGCTTTATTGATTATGCGAAAGCGTTTGACTGCGTAGATCACAGCAGATTGTGGCAAGCTCTCCGAGAGATGGGAGTTCCAATTCACCTCATCTGTCTCCTCAGGAACCTTTATGAAGGGCAAGAGGCCACAGTCAGAACTGGGCATGGTCTTACTGATTGGTTTCCGATTGAGAAAGGGGTGAGGCAAGGCTGCATACTGTCGCCCTGCCTATTTAACCTATATGCAGAGTGCATCATGAGGAAGGCCGGTCTGGACGAGTCTTCAGCTGGAGTGAAGATTGCTGGAAAACGTATCAACAACCTTAGATATGCGGATGATACCACTTTAATGGCAGAAAGTGAAGTGGAACTCAAGAGACTTCTGATGCGCGTACAAAAAGAGAGTGAGAAGTTTGGGCTTAAACTGAACATTAAAAAGACGAAGATCATGGCGTCTTGCCCTATCAAGTCCTGGAGCATCAATGGACAAGAAGTGGAAGCTGTGACAGATTTTCTGTTCTTGGGCGCCAAGATTACCTCGGAAGGAGACTGCAGCCATGAAATTAGGAGACGCCTGCTTCTGGGAAAGAGAGCAATGGTTAGCCTTGACCGCCTAGTAAAGAGCAGAGACATTAGTCTACCAACCAAGATCCGTATAACCCGTGCTATGGTCTTTCCAGTTGTGATGTATGGATGCGAGAGTTGGACTGTGAAAAAGGCTGACCGCCGAAGAATTGACGCGTTTGAATTGTGGTGCTGGCGAAGACTCTTAAGAGTTCCTTGGACTGCCAGAAGATCAAATCAGTCGATATTGTCGACCATAAACCCTGACTGCTCATTGGAGGGTCAAATTCTAAAGTTAAAGCTCAGCTACTTTGGTCATCTGATGAGAAGAGAGGAGTTGCTGGAGAAATATTTGATGTTGGGAAAGGTTGAGGGTCGCCGGAGAAGGGGTAGGCAGCGAACGCGATGGTTAGATGGCATTCTCGAGGCATTGCAGATGAAGCTGTGTGATGTTAAGAAGATAATGAGAGACCGGAAAGCGTGGCGTGACATGGTCCATAGGGTCACGAAGAGTCGGACACGACTGAACGCCTGAACTGAACTGTCTCCTCAGGAACCTTTATGAAGGGCAAGAGGCCACAGTCAGAACTGGGCATGGTCTTACTGATTGGTTTCCGATTGAGAAAGGGGTGAGGCAAGGCTGCATACTGTCGCCCTGCCTATTTAACCTATATGCAGAGTGCATCATGAGGAAGGCCGGTCTGGACGAGTCTTCAGCTGGAGTGAAGATTGCTGGAAAACGTATCAACAACCTTAGATATGCGGATGATACCACTTTAATGACAGAAAGTGAAGTGGAACTCAAGAGACTTCTGATGCGCGTACAAGAAGAGAGTGAGAAGTTTGGGCTTAAACTGAACATTAAAAAGACGAAGATCATGGCGTCTTGCCCTATCAAGTCCTGGAGCATCAATGGACAAGAAGTGGAAGCTGTGACAGATTTTCTGTTCTTGGGCGCCAAGATTACCTCGGAAGGAGACTGCAGCCATGAAATTAGGAGACGCCTGCTTCTGGGAAAGAGAGCAATGGTTAGCCTTGACCGCCTAGTAAAGAGCAGAGACATTAGTCTACCAACCAAGATCCGTATAACCCGTGCTATGGTCTTTCCAGTTGTGATGTATGGATGCGAGAGTTGGACTGTGAAAAAGGTTGACCGCCGAAGAATTGACGCGTTTGAATTGTGGTGCTGGCGAAGACTCTTAAGAGTTCCTTGGACTGCCAGAAGATCAAATCAGTCGATATTGTCGACCATAAACCCTGACTGCTCATTGGAGGGTCAAATTCTAAAGTTAAAGCTCAGCTACTTTGGTCATCTGATGAGAAGAGAGGAGTTGCTGGAGAAAGATTTGATGTTGGGAAAGGTTGAGGGTCGCCGGAGAAGGGGTAGGCAGCGAACGCGATGGTTAGATGGCATTCTCGAGGCATTGCAGATGAAGCTATGTGATGTTAAGAAGATAGTGAGAGACCGGAAAGCGTGGCGTGACATGGTCCATAGGGTCACGAAGAGTCGGACACGACTGAACGCCTGAACTGAACTGATACGGCAATAGACTCTGGGTTTAACCAAGAAAATTACGCTTGCGAAGTATGCAAGAAATCCGCAAAAGAATTCAGTACACTCTATTGAAACATGACGGCATTCATCTAGATGTCGATACAGCACTTTTAACCACACTAAAGCCTTGTGGTTTAGAGATATCAAAGGTAATGGGAATGAATCTGCAGTAAGCGTTAGGAAAAGAGTGATTGGAAAATTAGTGGCTTGAAAGCAAGGCGGTGACGTAAGAATACAAGCTATAGATTAAAAAGTGGCCAAATGTATTCCTAAATACAATTTCAAGTTTTAAAAGAGTATTTTATAATGCCATCACGTTTGACAGATTTGTACACATTTACAAAGGACAGCCCCGTTCGACAGCCTCGGAAAGGAACAGCAGTTTAAATTAGGTAGCGAAGTACTGGAAGTAGTAGGCGAATATGTCTATTTAGGACAGGTAGTAACCGCAGATCTGGACCATGAAAAGGAAATAACAAGAAGAATAAGATTAGGATGGAGCGCATTTGGAAAGCACTCACAGATTATGACTAGCAGCTTACCGGTATCGCTAAAGAGGAAAGTATATAACAGTTGCATCTTACCTGTACTCACCTATGGCGCGGAAACGTGGAGGCTAACTAAGAGAGTTCTACTTAAGTTGAGGACAACTCAGAGGGCTATGGAACAAAACATGGCAGGGGTAACATTAAGAGATAGGAAGCGTGCAGAGTGGGTCAGAGAAATAACTCAGGTTACCGACATTCTAGTGGAAATTAAGAAGAAGAAATGGGCATGGGCAGGACATGTAGTGCGAAGAGAGGATAACCGATGGTCGCTTAGGTTAACAAACTGGATTCCAAGGGAAGGAAAGCGTAGCAGGGGGCGGCAGAAAGTTAGGTGGGCGTATGAGGTTAAGAAGTTCGCAGGGGTCAAGTGGATGCAGCTAGCACAGAACCGGGTTAAGTGGAGAAGTATGGGAGAGGCCTTCGCCCTGCAGTGGGTATAGTCAGGCTGATGATGATGACAAAGGAAAATAAATACTGAGCATGGCGGTGTCACACACAAACACGCACGCACGCACGCACGCACACACACACACACACACACACACACACACACACACACACACACACACACACACACACACACACACACACACACACACACACACACACACACACACACACACACACACACACACACACACACGCACGCACGCACACACACACACACACACACACACACACACACACACACACACACACACGTGTGTGTGTGTATTTTTAATCACTAAATTTAGTGAGTAAAAGCATCAGCGGCCGACCATCTTAATGATTTTAAAGCTTAGGTTTTACTCATTTCATGTCAATCCTCAAGGCCATTTGGCACCACACATTTGACATTAAGTTCTTGCACTGACCGCCCAGGATGCCATCAACATAGTCGTGCTCACGCATGAGCCCACTATGCTATCGCCGCAGCCGATCATGCCTCGTGTAAAACTGCAATACATTCTCGCGCTCTGCAGTAAGCATCATCGGCTTCATCAAGTTTCATTTTCGATGCTCGTTCATTTAACTTGGGTAAGCACGCCATATGCATACGTAATCTCCCTAAAGCTTACCAAGCGCGGAATTGAGTCAAGATCGAAGTGGCAAAATCGAGCGACTGTGGTTGCAGCCGACCTTTTACGCTTCAGAAACTTGGTTCAAAGATCGTTGAACCTCTACAATTTTAAATGTGAAAGCGTTAAGGGCGCCGTGTCGCAGAAAAGTTGGCGTCTACAATGCTGCGTGTTCTCCGCAGTTGTAACTAGAAAATCATCGCCAGCATGCGGAGTACTGCTCTGGCGCAGTACAGATGATGTGCAATTAGTATTAAAAGTGCGCCTAGTATATGCTTTGCCGTATGGCTGTATGCTAATGAACAGTTATGTAAGTAGAGAGGAAATTCATGGAAAGAGTAGGCGGTGTTAAAAACACTATAGTGTCTACTCTCAGGGCGAAGTTTGAGTGCCCCCTTAATGGTTTGAGCATTCACACGTCTATTAATTCCGCTGTGGAAGAAGGTAAAATTCGTATTTAGAATATGAGAGGCTCAGTAACTATAACACTTCATAGTAGGAACCTGAACCGGGCTGTGAAGAAGAAAAGTAACTTGGGGGAGACATAAGAAGGAGCAACTTCGGTTGTGTAGTAAACGACTCCGTAATGAGTTCAACCACCCGGGGGTATTTACTCGATACTGACTTCGCACAGTACACGGGCGCCTTTTGTGTTTCTTCTCCATCCAAACGTGGCAGCCGCGAAAGCGTTCCAAACCGGCAACTCTGGCACTGCAGCTGCTCTGAAATCAATGAACCACTCTTGGCTCTCTCTATTGGCTTTTGCTTCATTGATACTGGAAGGACAATGCTAGCCTTTTCTCCAAAACACTATATTGGTGTCAATACGCAGATTCTGGGCGAGCCTCAAGCATCCAAGTACGTCCAAGGAGTCGCAGTGCACTGGTACATGGACAGCTTCATCGGTCCGCAAGTCCTGGACAAAGTGCACGAACGTTTTCCAGACAAGTTTATCCTTGGAACGGAAGCGTGCACTGGCGCAGCACTGAAGCCTGAGAACAAAGTGAAGCTGGGCAGTTGGGAGCGCGCCGAACAATATGCCACTGACATACTCGAGGTGAGATGATGCTGGCGAATGCAGTATAAAATTTAGCTGTGCTAACAAAGCGTGATCAGCTCGCATGCAGAGCCTGAAATCAAACATCATAAGACTGTACGAGGGTTAAGCGTGAGCACTGTGCCAAAGAAAAGTAATAACTTAACAGTCAACTGCCAAAAGAAGTGACAGACGAGGATGTATGTCATAAATAAAGTCTCCTTCGCGACCACTAATTGTTTGTTTTCGCTGTAAAACAATCCATATGCAAATAAAAGAACACGAACAAACCTAATCCAACTAAGGAAGATCAAGACAATGGAATCTTACACAAGCGTTCACATGAGTTAGAAATTAAAAAAGTTACACTGAAGCCCACAGTGCTGAACATTGTGGTGGATGAGCTCGTAAAAACTATCAAATATGCTCAGAAAGTTCATGAGAATTGAAATAAATCTCAAATTAATAAAATAGTCAAGTTAAAAGACAAATCAAACACTAAAGAATAAACAGCGTGCATTGAGCACGAACGTAAGGAATGGCTTAATATTCGGCAACTTGATATCTGGAACTAAGAATACCACATTTGTTTTTTCTGTGTGCCTTCATAGCAATCGAAACTTTAAGATCACTCATTCCTGTGTACGTTTCGCGTTCATTTGAATGGCGTGCAACTCTTCAGCAAGCGAATCTTTTCAGTGTAGTTTATCACGTTCTTAAAATGCCGCCCTTGACATGTCTCATGGGATTTGTTTATTTGTTCTACCTTCATTGAGATTACAGGACCTCAACCATTGGGTTAGCGGTTGGACAGATTGGAACCTTGCCCTCAACACAGAAGGCGGCCCCAATTGGGCCAAGAACTTCGTCGACGCACCCATCATTGTCAACGCTACAGCTTCGGAGTTCTACAAGCAGCCAATGTACTATGTCTTGGGTCACTTCAGGTATACGCTTATCGTATTAAAAAGTTCTCAGCAGTTCTACCCTTAAGTAGAAATATTGATCGTTATAAGACTGCTTTCTTTTATACTGGCACGCACTTAATATAAGTTGATAAACGCTTGCTTTTTCTTGCGTTTGCAGCAAATTCGTGCCAAGGGGCAGTGTCAGGATCGACTCACGCTTGGAGGGAGACACAGCTGTAACTAAACTCGAGTACGCAGCCTTCAAGACACCAAATTCAGAAATCGCAGTAATCGTTCTCAACAAGTGAGTAACTGCATTTTCTAGTAGAATATTAGATTACCCGTGTATCGAGCACCCCCCCTCCCCCCCTTCCCCCCACTAATTGAGCGACAATGTTGGCGTTAAATCGACTTAACTTTCGCTCTATTCCCCTGTATTCATTTCTGTAGGAGGTATTTACACCATGCAGTCGGTTAGAATTCATACAACGCATTCGCCCTTTGAGCGATAATTTTGTTCACCTAAATGCCTTTCAGTAATTTTTGCAGTCCTCTGTCAATATTGCTGCTACTGGACTATTAGTGTTAACGTAACGTAGCTATTAGTACTAACGTAACAAGCTTCGTTAATTTACTCAAACGTATTGCTAAATTTGAAGCGCCTTTGCAGTCTTGCTTGGGAAAAGGGAATAGTTTCTTGTCCCAGTCAGATGTAAGACTAAAAGCTTGCAACATAATTGTGGCACTTGAGGCATTGAATATCAGCCACAAATACCTAACCTGAAGACGTTATGATGCATGTAGCTTTATATATACTTGATAACTCGCCCCTGAACCACAAGTGTGCATTCAAGAATTCTCAAATAGTTTATTAAAGCCAACCACACGTTGCACTAACACAATAGTTCACAAAAAACGCCCCATTATTTGCTATCAATAGCGTTGCGATGAAACCATCAGTGAGTCTATAGCACCCCGGGCTTTAGCAAAATACTGCGTTATTCGAAATCGTTCGCTATTTCACGTGGCAAATACTTCCCAGATTGCTTAATAAGTGATCTGTTACTCGCCTTAGTGATTCATGGAAATCTCGATTCTTTCAGAGACGACAGCAAACTCACATTGAAGATCGCAGACGGGTCTGGCACCGGCAGAGTGGAGAAAGTCATCGGCGAACGCTCGATAACTACCTTTATCTGGCAGTCATAAAATATATGCGTTCACTATTAAACTACTCGTTTTTGTTTCATTAGCAAGAGCCACATATTAGTGACGCACTGACGGCTGTTCAGTAGGAGAGCTATCATTTAGCTGTTTTTTAGAACTAATAAAGAACAAATATTTGAACAGCGTGTTTTACTTTCTTCTGGTTTGTAAAAAATCCCAAGGAGGATGGCGCAGAGGCTCTCGTACTTCATCAAAGCTCCTGAGCCATCGTGTACGCAGGTGTCTACGCAGCAAATGCAAGCTATAACAAAAATAAATTCCAGAAAAATTTTTAATTAGCTGAATTAGAATATTAAAAACACTGACCAGACACCAGCAAGTCTTACGGAGACGGCAACAGACCGGAGGCCTCCCGACCCCAAACTACATACCAAAATTCACAAATAAAAAGATGAATCCCTTCTGTCGCTTTTGTGGTGAGAAAGATAACTTCGGCTATATGATCTGGCCGTGTAAAGCCCATATACTTCCCTCAAAACTCTTGCCTGATACCTCTAGAGAAGCTGGGGATAAGCTAAGGTCCAGCGATGACCCAGACCCGGACGTTTCAAGGCCGTCGAATGGTCCGGAGTTGCCAAAAGTGTCCGCGGCTAGCAGCATTCTATATCTTCCCTCAATCATCCACCCTTATTCAAAATAAAGTTTTATCAGCCCATGCAGTCACATTTAAATCCTGGCTTTATGTCTCTGCTTTCGGCTCTTGCGCATAATGTGGTAGCTTATGACTGTATTCTACTAAGTATGTTAGAGAAAAAAAAAACGCATAACGTAAGGGATTCGTGGCGAGTATCAAGGCGCACGTAGGCGCACGAGGATCTCTAAGGGGCGCCGCAGATGGGAGTAATCCTGTCGCGTCAGACAGAGCTTAAATCTTCCCAATAATCTCCCATAAATTTTGCTGTGGCTGTGGTGTTGGAAAGTGTGTGTGTGTTTGATGCGAGAGGAGGGGATGCTTGCGGACGCACGAGTGTGAAGACGGCTGACACGATGGCGGAATATGTTCTTATGTAACAGCTGCAGCGCTGTTGGACTACATACATGTTTCAGGAAATGCACATTGCTGTGATAATTGTGATGTTGTGTCTAACCTGTGTCAATTTTGCGAAGCTGTAGTGGTACCACTTTATTCTAAGAATCCTTGAAACTGTTAGGATTTCTTTCCCCACTTTCATAATTCGACAGCAACTAAATAACACACGCTATTTGACATCTCCGCGTCGCAGTCTGCATGGCCGTAGTTTAGTTCAATGAAAGTCATGGTAAATAATCATATAGTGACGCACAGGTGCATCTCTGGCAGACGCGGCGCCGATTGCTGTGGTAATTGTGATGTTTATGGTTAGCTAGTGTGCACCGTGCATTACTTGTAGCACATATTCACATTTATGTGAGGCTATTGAGCCTTGAGATAAACTTCAGCAGGTAAAATTACTTCTACTATTCGCATCGCCCACCTTCTTCGAGCGTCGAATTATTCTGCGCACCATGAGTGTGGCTTGTATACACAAGCGTATACATACTTTATAGCGGATAAGTGTTGCGGCATTTTAAAAACTTTCACTGAATTACTAGGAACTTTAGCAATGGAGCTGTATTCAAAGTTGGCGCGTCCTTTGTGGCTTGTGAAATAATGCTAAATTGGTATAATAGTCAGGAAAAGAATGTGCAGATAAATTACATTCAGATATGCCGGAGGTTTGGCATGTGAAAGGCTCTCGCATGGATTCTTGTACACATATTTGTTTTCTTTCCTGGTTATTTGGCTATCAAAAAGACCGTGACTAGCAATCGCGTGGTAACCATGGCGGCCTTGATGTTTTGCCGCCGCACATAGGAAAAAAAGCTGCATGCAGGGCGCATCTAATATACTGGATGCATACCCTGAGGGGAAAATAAATAAATAATAAATTATTATAATATTAATTAAATTATTATAATATTCGCAAAGTGGCCACCATAGTTGAGTCTGTTGAGTCTCTATGCACGATACTTCAAGGATTTCGTCGGGTTACAGACTTTCCAGGAGCTAAGTTACGATATTTGAAAATGTGCTTCGAAGGCTCAGAGAAAGTAATCTGATAAGCAAGACTGCATCTTATAAACGCCCCTTTCAACAGCACCAGAACGCTAGAAAAATCTTACTGAAACACAGGCGAGAATGATATAATACTCATGTGGGACACGTTTCTTGCTAACAGCTGATGTCCACTTGAAACCTTCGAACTTCGAAGGCTCTCAATTCAAGTGTCGTCCATTGGGCTCGCTAACCGGACGATTCTCCGTGGTTGGATATGACAGGATGATAAGGCAGTTGAGTAGTATCGGTATATCATAGATAAGCGTGATGCATTAGCACAAAAACTGATTATTGTCAGGCAGAAGCATAATAATTTAAAAATTAGGCCTTCTATTTAGCGCTGTTTTATTTTTCGGACATGGCACTGCTTAGTACCATACTCACGGGCCCTGTACAGCATATCCGTTTGTTTTGTGATATTCGCTCCTTAAAAACAATAAAAAAAGAAAGGAACGTGTTGTTAAAAAAAGACAAAAAACATCCCATCTCTAGAAGGCATCCTACTCCGACCAATGAACAGCGTCTTCTTGTACTCACCGCTTGGACTCTCTACCTCATGCGTTCCAATTCGTCTGGTTGTCATCCTGTATTCGGACGCTACCACCATATAATGCACGATTTCAGGAGACGCATCAGCTATATCTGTCGCAGTAAATCAGACGCGCGCAGCTATGAATAAGCTGTTTCTAATACACGTTCACATCTCAGAGGAGCTACACTAAGCATAAGTCAGCAGAGAGTACCAAACGGTTAGTAGGCAGGCAAAATTGTGGAAAAAATCTACATCTGGTCATCATTGAGTACCTCTGTAGAAGAAATAGGCGTCTTCTGCTGCCAAAACAATAATAACCAATTATTATTATTATTTCTATTATTATTATTATTGCATCTGAAAAGTTTTCTTTTTTGGGCCAGTCCAACAAGCCTTCACGTTGGCTTTGACGAGGCCGCTCTTTGTAAAGCTGCGATCGAAACTTGTGTATTATTATTATTATTATTATTATTATTATTATTATTATTATTATTATTATTATTATTATTATTATTATTATTATTATTATTATTATTATTATTATTATTATTATTATTATTATTATTATTATTATTATTATTATTATTATTATTATTATTATTATATACAAATAGGGAGATAATGTGAGGTTGAAATCGAAGGATGAATTCGCCTTCCCTTTTAATAGAGAGATTTAACTTTCCAGAGACGTACTGATGTAGACATATACAGGTTTACCGGACGCCTCATGCGTGCGCTCATTAGAGCTGTGATTCATGGTTCAATTTGTTTTGCACACTCTTACAGCAGTTGTCAGCAACAGGCTTAACGCGAGAAACGGATGTTATAGCTGGTACGAAGTGTTCGTATGGAACAGAGACGATGAAGCTGATATCCATCTCCTGCTGTGGGAATGTCCAAGGTGAGTGAGTGAGTGAAAAACTTTATTAAGTATATTTAAGGGAGGGGGATGTGTAGGTGGGGTTCCTAGTCCGGGACTCCAGCGGCTGCCGCTGCTACCCGCGCACGTGTCACGAGGGCCCGTTGGGCCTCTAGTCCAGAGCTGGATAGGGCAGCCTCCCACCCCTCAATTGTTGGCACTGCATTCGGATCATCTGGAGGATTGTGTGGGCAGGTCCACACCATGTGGTGCAGGCCTGCCTTTTCCCCGCAATATTTGCATTTGGGGTCGCAGAACCCGGGTTGTATTGTGTTTAAACGGGCTGGTGTGTTATATGTACCTGTCTGTAGGCGTCGCCATCTAACTTCCTCCGCTTTGGAGAGCCCCTTGGCTGGGGGTGGATATTTTCTGCGAGAGAGTCTGCAGTGCTGTAACCTCTCCGCATACGTCGCCAGAGGGCCGGGATAGGGCGGTGTGGAGGATGGAGGGGTCGAGTCCCGGGGGAGGAGAGCTCGGGCAGCGGCATGAGCGCACTCGTTCTCTTCCACGCCTTGATGTCCCGGTGTCCAGACGAGGCATTTGTCTTGTTCGGGGTGTCCATAATTTTTCAATAGTTTGGCAGCCTGGGGACATATTCGCCATTTGATGTAGTTGCGGTAGGCAGCCATAGAGTCTGTTATTATATAGGCGCAGGTGGTATGCGTGGCGGCTAAAGCAATTGCCACCTCCTCCGCCATTTCTATATTGTCATCGCAGATGGTGAGGGCATCAACCAGTTGTTGTTGGTGAATCACAACCGCTACCGTGTACCCCGCTTCTGACTTTGCTGCGTCTACGTAGTAGGATTCAGTCTCTCTGCCCCCGCAATCCGTCGTCATACGCCGCTTGGACGCATGGACCGCATCATCGTACACTGCTGGACTTCATTTCTTTAGCTAACCTTTATTTTTCATTTATTTTACCATACCCTGCCATCATAACATATCCTTTAGTGACCCGAGGCACTAAACATCGCAAAGAAATTAACGCTGTCCGAGACACGTGCCGGTTCGCGAGCACAGGTGCCCGGTGCAGCGAGCTACAGAAGAAGAAGAAAGGGCGACAGATCTGGGATTATGGACATCATGCAATCCAAGTCCGAGGAACAGAGGGAACGTCATGTCTGCTTCAAGTCTTCGGTAGCGGAGACAAACGTGTCTTCATTGGCAATGAAGGCCAGGCAATCGGGCGAACTGTCTGGGCTGACCAGCAATGGCTTTTCGGAGACGGGTTCGTCGCCAGCCGGTTCGTCTCTGAACCTCTCTTCCACGGCCCCGCTCAATTCGGATGCTGCTGGCTCTCCTGGACTCTCGGAGTTCTTCCCCGAGGAGCCGGCAGTGCCGCCCAATCCTTTCTTAGATCGGCGGCGTGGTCACGTATGTTGCACTGACATATTCTACAAGCCTGCTTTGTTTGCGGCGCTCGAGTTTGGTGGAAACCTTTCAAATATTAGACCGTATCGAAACCGCTTATTGGTCATGGGAAGTAGCTGCAAAAAAAAAAAAAAAGTTGAAAAATGAATATAATCTTTGAATTACTCCCGCATGGTGCACAAATTATGCTCCGAGGATCGCATAAACCTCAAGTAGCTCATTTTTTACAATTCAATATATTTTGAATAATTCCCTACATAAGAGCAGTTAATGGAAGTTTACTTGAGTCCTCGTGTTTTGAGAAGCCGACTGCACCTTGAAATGAACACAAACGTTGTCTTGCCGATAGATCGTGATGCCCAGCTTGTCATCTCGTCAGACTTCTGTGCCCAAGGATGCGGAATCGAATCCCGGCAATGGCGGACGCTTTTCTATGGGGGTGAAAAACAATGCGCCCGTGTGCTGTGCGATGTCAGTGTACAGAAAAGAGCTCCAGGTGGTCAATATTTCCGGAACTCTTCACTACGGCTTCTCACACAGTCTGAGTCACTTTGGGACGTTAAAGCTCATAAACCAAACCAAACCAAATCTCATGGCGTCAGTACTTACCTTCTTGTCCTAATATACTGCAGCGGCGATTCAACGGTGCAATAGCATCGACGATATCGGCGCAGCGGTCTTTTGCTGAGAATCCAGTGCCATAGATGTTTTACGTTGGATATTCGATCACAAGATTTGTGCAGCAACTGAGAACTCAAAAGCTTGGCTCCGCGTTGTGACCTGCAGACTTTATATGATGTCGACTCCACTTGAAAAATCGATGTTTCCACTCCCAGTTTGTTTACGATAGTCTACACATTGAGCTTAACAGTCGCACCAATCTTATATTATCCCCGCTCTCGGATAGTTGCGACCGCCAACTAGCTTGTACGACGGCTTTTCTTTATTTCGTCGGTCCTGTAGGGTGGCTTCAGGGCTTATCCAGACCTGGTGCCACTCGTGACGTCGGTGACGACGAGTGTCGAGGACTACGCCCAACCCGACCGGGATGGGAATGGAGATGTGGGGGGCGCTCTGTCCTGGCTGCGAAACTTCCTCATCGGCGTCCTGGTCGCCGCGCTGCTCGTAGCCGTCGCCTCTGCTGGCGGCGTCATGAACTGGACAGGCAGCGCAGCTGCCGACCAGCGCAGTAGCCGGACGCCCTCGTCATCCGAAGAGATGGAGTTTGTTGAGGAGCGCTTGATGGTCGCCGCGCCCCATGTGCCTGCTGGTCCCGCGCCTACCGCTTCTAGCGGCAAGCAAGGAGGCAGCGGGAATCGGTGAGTTTCTAGGGAAATGTAGGGACAGTTATGTTCTCTTGATTAAAAGGAGCTTGATTTCAGCCGCATGGGTAGCGATATAGCCACCGCTGTCACTCCTTCACTCTAGTGGAGTGGAGAAAAAAGTCAAGGTTCGCAGATTGCGGCTAAGGAAACTAAGCATCTGTTCAAATGCTCTAATAACTGGCACTCAGAATAAGCAAAAGAAAGCCCCTTTCCACTCCATGCTTTCATTTCGATTGTGGGCACACTCACATAACGTTGGTAAAAGTAAAATTTTTATTTTTATTTTTTTTTTCTAGCCGGAATACAACTAGTACTGGCATTCCGAATCCGTCGATCGCCGCTTCCGCCGGAACCGATAACTTTCCGACGGTGGTGCCAATCGCAGGCGTCGTCCACGGCCGCGAAGCCACGCCACCTTCGAACTATGAATCGCTGCGTAACATGGTAAGGCATTTGAAGGTGACTCCGCAGCTTTTGCAACCATATTTCTCCCACTCGGGTTCGAAATGGCATTGAGATGGAAGTGTCTCAGGCACGTGCACGACCTTATGGCTTACGATCCGGTGCTGCTGAATCAACACGCATTAAATGTTTCTTCATAAGGACCCTTAACTCTCTTAGTTCATTCTTGTGTCATCCTGTCCTTAGCCGTTCTTCGTGAATTCCATAGTATCAGCATGACTTGCTATCATCGAATATGAAACTCAATCATGCCTTTCTTTTACGTGCTAAAAAAGCGGTGTTAACGAAACCATCTACCAAGGGGAGGATTAACAGAGGCACAAAGCCTATCCTTAAGACCTCAAGTCCGAGAATTCTTCACCATTTATTAGCTGCGTTCGCTATAAAATTTGCTCTGCATAACTGCTTAAACTTGAAACACGGATAAGCTGTTTTAGAGAGTATTTGGTTGTCGTCTATAAGTGCCCCCTGATGATGTGGTGAAAAGATTCTTACCCTTCCTCCGCATGGTGCCATTGGTGGGTCGCAGTGGCGTCGCGAGTGCGGCCACTACTTCTATACGTACTGTGATAGCATCCGCCAGGAGTGGTACCACAAACCATCGGCGCATGGGTGCGTGGCCACCACGACTGACAGCGTGCACGTGTGCAACCGGGGCGCCAACCGTTTCGCCAACCTTGAGGCCTGCTTCGCCAGCTGCGTCCACGGAGACCGCAAGCCAGATCGGTGCTTCGAGAGCTCACTGTTCACCAGATGTGACAGGTGCAAATAGTTTCTTAAAGGACATTAATTTCGCCAGATATGAGATACGGGCACGCTCTTTTCATACTTGTGCTGTTATTTGAGCCATTATCTGATAAACTGCTATTACGTTGGATATCATACTGACACGAGCTTCTGCGAGAATCTGATGAAGAAGCTATGGAGCACGCTCTGCATCCAAATATTGGTCGAAGCAGGCACATAGCGTCACACCTGAAGATTGGTCGCTAACCACTGCAGCCTTCTTCCACGTGCAGAACGGACGTGGTGGCTACCTGGTGGTTCTTTGATGGCCACCGCTGTCAACGCTGGAACTTTCCCCTCGGCAGCTGTCCCTCGAAGAAGAGCCAAGTGTTTCGCTCCCTCCACCGTTGTCTCCTCGAGTGCTTGCCGCAGGGGGATGGGCAGCCGCGAAACACAACCACCGGAATTACTGGTGTCCGACGCTGTGAGGTTCCCGTCGCCGCCACGTGCAGTGCGAGGCAGCTAAGGTAATAAAGGGTCGGATCATTCGATCTGCCCGCCGTTATAAAGTGTTTAAAATACCTTTCAATTTAGATGGTGCGTGCTCTTTGCTGCAGCGCAAGCTGTGATATGATGTGCAGAACTGCTATTCGACTGCAGTAGGTTCGCTTCAGTCTGTCTTCAACATCCAACAATGCTATTTTCCTTTTGACTGGGCATCGGTCCAAAATTATTTCTTTATAGTAGATTCAGCGGCACAATTTTAGATGTAACTTGAAGTAACTCAAGCATTCTGTTTGGGTAGAGCTCATAGATAGTCTCTCCTCAATCAGCTTAAGTTTCCCACAGATCGTGCGACCTGTGGGCCTCGTCCGTACTTCCTCTTCTTCTCCTAGCTCACTTTATCTTCTCTCTCTACTCACCCTCTCTCTAGCACCTAATTTCCTTCACTGCTCACGGCTCCCGTGTTCTTGGTATTTTCTCACACGTGTAACCGAGGCCCCGTGAATTATTTTTTGCGTCTCCCCTAGTTTTGCTCCTTTTAACCGCTCACTATTCCACAGGATAGGGAAAGAAATTACAGGTTCTTTTACGTCACCAATCGGCTGCTTTTAGAGTATTAAAGGCCAGCGCATTGTCGAGTTCAACTTCTTAAATTCGAATAACATTTTGTCCGTCAGTAGATTAAGTGCAGGGAATTTTGTGTAGTGTCTGGCTTTCACTTTCAGAAAGCTGGCAGCGTAGAGACAAAGCGTTTTGGTGCTTTTTAAAGCATGGGTAGATAAATGCAGCGCCGTTTGAGTTTAAGACTGTCAACTTTCTCTATACAATGCACTCATCGGTAGCAAACTTCTGGTGAGGTCATGCACTGTACCATTCGAGATAGGGTCATTCCGTCATTCCATTTATATTATTCACAGTATCTATGCATCTTAAAAGAAAAGAAAACATTACTGTGTTTGTTTGCAGCTGAGGTTTAGTTTTCCCGTCGCATTGTATATTTGCTACTGGGATAGAATTTTCCATGATACGCTCGCTTGAAAGCATCATTTGTTGCCTATGCAGGACTCGGGACCAGTTTACATTCGGGGTTTGCTTTCTGTGTGATCGAAGAATATTGGCAGATGTCGAAGCTAGGTGCCTATGCCAACAACAAATTTACTGGAAATATTCTTCGTGATTGTGGCCCGCCTGGAGACCTGTCTGTCATGCTGGAAACGTTGAATGCAAGCGACGTGCTGCACTATAGCTAGTAAAATCACTCGCCTTTTACGTCGGTGTATATAAGCAAACCTACACTTGGCCGACCGACTGAGCTGCAATAGAATGTTCGCTCTCCTCACCTTTTCCGGGGCCAATAATTATAGGGTCTGTGCTGTCTCTACTTCAAAATTGCAGCCATTCTGTATCTTTAATTAGGATGTAATGAAAAGAAACGCCTTGATTTATGTATGCGCATAAATACACGTAGAACGAATCACTGTTGCATTAATGCCAGACTTGGTTTCCTGCCGACCAGTCGAATGCATTCCTAATTTCTCCTTTTACGCAGGTACCCTTACTTCGCCGATATGCGTGCCGAAGGCAGTGGCCGCTGCGTGAAGGCGTCTGTGGCGAACCTGCTGACTCGCCGATGCCTGGTCGGATCAAACCGTTTCGCCTCGCACGCCACCTGCAGTCGGTTTTGCGATCAACGGGAACTGGGAAGCTGAACGTTCTTCAACGTTCCGCATCTAATATTGAATGATTTTTCAGTAAAAGCTGCTTGTTGCCTGAGGAAGACACTGACAAGCTCACGTGGATTCTATTTTAACAAGACGGTCGCGAACCAGTGTTTAAGCACTGCGGTGTGATTTAAACAAGTTACAAAAGCCTAGATAGCCTCCTTCAGGTCACCGTGAACCGTCTCGCAATGTACATCACATAATATTCCAGCGCAAAATATTATACAGGATGCCCTTATATGAGGGTACGAAGTTTGAAGCGTTGAATTAGCTACTACTCTGCAATCGTTTGCAAAAATTACTTTTCACTGCTTTCTAAAGAGCTTCGCTCTCTGAGATTTTAAGCTGGCAGCTAGATTTTCGCTAGCACTGAGCTGACCAGCGCGAAAAACATTCGGCTGGGATAACTCCACCGGTGATTTTCTTTTAACATCAAATTCTTGTTGTGGTACGTAACAAAAGTCTTTTTAGTTCAGCAGAATTTTGTAGGTGTATTGAAATTTATTTTGTTAATGGCCTGAACTCAATAGGTGAGTTTAATGTATGATCGTGCAGGTTCAGCTTCACGCTCTGGGATCTTCCCTGCTCAGCGCTATTGTGCAATGCCAGCACCACTGCAGGCTTCACTCAATTCTAACACACCATCCGCAAACCACCGCAAGAGCTACACCAAAAGGCTTACGTTGTAGAAGTGTGCAGGACCAGTTCTGCCAGGTCAAATTGCAGGTAGGGCCTTAACAATTTGGCTGAGAGAACTAAGCTGGAATATTTCCGGGCAAGTTATTAAAAAAAAAAAAAAAACTCCAAACGTTTGTTAAGAACCCCAACAGGAATCTGTTTTTACGAGCTCGGCCTATGGACACGTGTGCCACGATTTTTTTTTTTTTTTTACTTGAGACTATACGGAAGCAGCTTCTGGTTTGCAATGTCTGTTAACGCCGCGTTGTTCACCCCAAGTGACTTGCGCTTCCGCCTATGCCGCATGTCTTGTCACGGTATGTCAAAGTAAATGCATCCTAAATGACAGGAATAAAATAACCATGTACCCCACCTACCCAATTTAATAATATTATTTATTATTTATTTATTTGTAAATAAATAAATAAATAATAAATAATATTATTAAATTGGGTGGGTAGTTGGATACCACCATTTTTATTTAGTAAGTGAGGCATCTATGCATACAATTATGAAACGGTACATTTAATTCACAAGGATGAAACCCGAAACATCCTCGTTGAAACATTTGTCATGTATGCAATATATTACTTCAAATATCGCTCACAGTGGAGGAAGGGGTGGCTATACAACCCCTATAAACGTAACAGTATATGGCTCCACCTATGAAATAAAGCCCACACTACGGCCTTCCCAGGTGGCAATTGAAAGAATAAGGACGAAGAAAGCTGAGCGCTTTTTCGTTGAAGACCTTGGCTTTGAAAGCGCTGATCTCGGCTGGTGTCCACGTGTTCTTGTATGTAAGGTAACGCCACACTGAAAAAAAAAAGAAGAAAATAAAGGAGCAGTTCACGATGGACTCGAAGTGATGCATGACTTCTATGAATGGTCATTACTGCGATAGCCGCATTTCGCACGACTTCAAGCTGAGATTCTGAATGCCACTTACGGGGATTTCTCAAAGATCGCTGATCGTTATGCTTGTTAGCCTACAAAAAAATCTTAGTCACACTTGTATTTAGTGACCTTTATTTGTTGAAGAATTTTCGAATGGAAGTTGAAGCAGCGCTGATGTGGATGGAAACTGAAGCAGCACAGAGTGTAATATCTGCATGTCTTAGGCTGTGTCAATTTTGGTAGTATCTTTTCGTTTGAGTTCGATTGTTTTAGGTGTTTTAAAACACATCGTCACGTATATGCCTGTCTTAACTTAGGCTTCGATTTTTGTTGTCTATTGGTACATTATTACCGAAATGCTTTTGGCGTACAGTTCTTATTATTTTTCTTAATTGATTTTTTTCTGAGCCACTCTTCAAAGAGAGGTTTCTTGTTGGCCTAACTAAACCACTGTGATATTTTATATGCGTTTGCCTCGCATCTCCACTGTGTATAGAACTGGCCAGTGTTAAGAGCATGCATAGGCAAGGTAGAAGCAGACGAGGAAAATAAAACCGCAGCAGACACAGGACGGAGGCTGGAGACAACACAGGGCGGTACTGGCAACTGAAAAGTTCATTGAAAAAACAGGGGCTTTTAAAGACAGATGGTACACGTGACCTTACCCTTTTAAAGACAGATGGTACACGGGACCTTACCATCAGGTAAGGTCACGTGTACCATCTGTCTTTAAAAGCCCCTGTTTTTTCAATAAACTTTTCAGTTGCCAGTACCGCCCTGTGTTGTCTCCAGCCTCCGTCCTGTGTCTGCTGCGGTTTTATTTTCCTTATGTCTCACCAACTGGCCTACACATCTACCCTGCTAAGCAGACGAGATCAGCTGCTTTTCAATTGTGTTTTCAATAGATGAGACCGCACCTATCTATCACATCAGCAACGAGCCTCTCCTTACTGCACCAGATAACCAACACCTCAGATGGCCTTGGCGTGGCCGCATGTGTGTTTAAATAATATGTGAAGTGTCTATGACTATCTTGCGCTGCAGATTACCGAAACTCAATCTGTATTTATGTCGTTCGGGGCTATCCGCTACTAACTTCTGTGAGTCTTGCAAAGAAATTGAATCCATAGATCATTTTTTTCTCTTCTGCCAGAGGTTCGCATCTCTCCGCATAATTTACTTAGCAACTCCTCTTTCGAGATTAGGCCTTCCACTAACCATTCTAGTTCTCCTCTCCTTCGGAGCAAGCGTCAGGAGATATGACTTAAAACCAGTTTGCAATTTTATTCATGATTACATAATTTCAACAGGTAGATTCCTATGCTAGGTACGATTTCATTACCTTATCTTTTCCTTTTTATTTTTTCCAAATTCTAATTAAAGATTCATATTTATCTGAATACTCCAGTCCTTGAACACTATTATTTACAACTTACAATGCACCCTGGCCAATCCCCCGCCGTGGGTATGTGCCATTTTGTCTCAGGTCATCATCATCATCATGAGACCGTACGTGTTGTGACTATAGATATGTTGCTCCGATAGTAAAGGGTGAAATGCTCTACTTAGTTCTCCGTACCTATATGTAGGTTGCCCAGTACTGCGAACACCGCTATGGTAAGACAGGAGCGACGAATGGATCGACGTATGCGGGCGTGTCACGCTTCCAGGGAACCTTGAAAATATTAGTGCGAAAGGCACCATAAGCTATCAACCACCGGCCAAAGACCTTGTCCATTGGATAATTTTCTTGCAAGGGTGGAAGAACGGGCTAGTTGGTAAATCATCTTGGAAATTAAACTAGCGCACTTCAAAACAAAGACACAGGAAGAGAACGACAACACAGCGCTGGCTTCAACTGGTTTTTATTAGACAGTGACACGATATATATGTACGAAAAGTGGGCGTGAAAGAATTGATAACTGCTGAGTTTGCACGTGGCGTAAAACACCGAACGCAAAATTAAAAGGCGCACGACAACAATATAGGTCAAAGCGCTGTGTTGTCGTTCTCTTCCTGTGTCTTTGTTTTGAAGTGCGCTAGTTTGATTTCCAGGATAATTTTCTTCTGCGCCAAATTGTCAGCTCTGGTTGCACGCGCACGTGGCCTCGCGCGAATAATTCAAACTCTGTTCGATATTAGAGTTCCAACACAACGCCCCAAAATTCGACCTCGGCTGATTTGAACGAAACCCGATACTCAACATAATTCAACAATTGCAATAACACAATGGTGACCGCCAAATTTGGCCCGGACACATTAAGATTTTTATCGTCCGCCCCCGAAATTGGACCTAGGCTAATTTGAACCAAAATCGATGTCAAATCTAATTTTACTGTGGCGAACACAATGGTCAGCTCCAAATTTCACCCTGGCCACCCTCGCATTTGGCGCACAGACCTCGAAATTTTGATTTTGACCACTTCGCACCACAATCGACGCCAAACCATAACTGACTCTGCCCGACAAAATGGGGACCCCAGCAATTGGCCATGGTCAATTCCAAAATTTGGTCCGAGTCATTGCCGAAAAAGCCTGTGCTTTCGCAAACAATTGATTTAACAGACAACCCCCCGAATTTCAGTTGGCCGAAAGAGAAAAAAAATGTCTCAAGACAGAATTTCATCTGTACTAGTAATATTGTAAACAGTGGTAATTATCTAGGCAATTCACTAGAGTTTGCAATGCATATTTTTATAACACCATCTGATGGCCAAGACCAATCTGGTGCTCGTAGCCGCGAACACCAAGCTGTTACATCTACTTTTGAGACGCAGCAAATTTCGTTCATAAGGCCCTGGGAGCGAGCGAACCCTGTGATTTTTTTCGGCGGAAAACTAAAAAGAAGCACTTGAGATGCTAATGCAACGCCCGGTACTCGAATATTTCGCCACTCCTGCGCTTCCGTACCATGACATGCATATTTTCGGTTTAGCTGTTTGGGGCGGAGGAAATCATAGCCACGGCCAACTGTATGACAATCATAGCGGAGAGAAATAAGGGAAAAGAAAATCTACGCGATACTAGACTTACGTAGATGGTTCGAATTCTACTCCGTGGACCTTGTAGCACGTCACCAGCGGGTGTTGCATTTTATGTTAACTCCCTGTGCGTATCGAATTTCTGTTCTCTGCGTAAAAATGCCTGATTTCTTTACCTGATTCCTTCGTGCTGCAGCGCTGTAGAGAAAGACTTTTATTTCGTCACAGTCACGGATCCAGCAATGACTTGCCTGTGGCTACGCCTCAGTTTGGCCTCAACCAACAGTTTAGCTATTTAAGTAGTTTTTAGTACAACTTTAGATATTAGCCGCACATTTCGCGTAGATATCAATATTACCAACAACCGGCCGCGGACGCTGCTTCATAAGATAATTCTATTTATTTTCGCAGCACCCTATTTTTAGTAATCATCGAGAATTTTTGTTGAAGTTCTCGATACCCCCGTAGAGAAACCTTTCGCGAAAAGAAAAGGCACACATCATCTGTTGAGAAAATGATTAATCATTCTTTTTACTGTAGCGTAAGGCAATTGACAGCCTGGCTGAGTGTGGCATTAAACGCAGTGAGTCTTACTCTTACGCTAAATATGAAGGATGGCAGCTATGATTTGTTGAGTTTCCAATAAAAATTCTGAAGTGCATACTCGGGAAAAGACCCTTGAAATTTATTTTTAACGATTGTTTCAATCCCTGTCTCTCTTCTTTTTTGTGGGTGGCAGTGCCGAATGCACTTGATGATTTGAACTGATTTGCTTAAACAAACTGCTTCAAGATAATCAGTTATGTGCTTGGATGCGATTATATTATTGTGAGCATTCTGTTAATGATGGCAAAATAATGTATGATGTACTAGTAATTTTGTTAATCATGACACCCTGACTGCTCTTTCTTTCTTTCTTTTGCTGTGCTGTTTCATTCTAAATACATTGTTCACCAGTACTGTATAGCAGTTTTTTTTTCTTCCTTTTTTACACGTAATTTTGATTGATTTGTGTTGTAAATGCTTTGTCATTTCTATTTTTGTTTTTGCTCTTTCCATCTCATGTATTTTTGGTATCAATGCTGTTTTTTAATATTGTTTACTTTGTGCTTGGCACGGTACGTATGCAATGACGCTGTACTACCCAGCTCCGTTCACAAGCAAGCATGCTTAAACGGACTGGTTATTATTTTGTATATTTGTTGCCAATAAACTATTATTATTATTATTATTATTATTATTATTATTATTATTATTATTATTATTATTATTATTATTATTATTATTATTATTATTATTATTATTATTATTATTATTATTATTATTATTATTATTATTATTAATTTCTTCCTTCCTTCCTTTCTTTCCTTCTCTCTCTCTCTTACCTCCTTTCTTTCTTTCTTGTGTTTTCGTGTCACTCTACAAACTGCAACGGTCTTGTTTTCGACACCGCAGGTTTCATAAACGAAACAAAAAACCGCTAGCAGGACCGCCTGCTCGTGAGAATGCGAAAGCCTCACTATAAAAATGTAATTTAAATGTTTTAATTTTTCGCGGAAATGAAATATGTGTGCATATTCCTTAGCCATTAGACCGGTGAGAATCCATCATTTTCGCTGCGAATGCTTTGTTAGCAGTGAGCGCGGCTCTTTTCGCACGTTCGGTTTCATTTTCGCGGTGTTGTGCTTTTCTACGCAGTCGCTGTGCCTCTTCAGAGTCGAAACATTTACGAGACCTGCCTAGTGAACCTTGCTTGTAGACGTTTGACATTAACGTTTCATCGCGCACACATAACTGTCTGCAGGTGACCGATGGCAGACGGATCGTGCGACCTCACCGACAACCTCCTTTCTCCTGCACTAGGAAAGCCAAGCATTTGCTCTCACCCGCGCAACCAGTTTTGCCGAACTGCCATCATCAATCCTCAAACTTTCCTCTCTCCTAGAGTAGCGAAGCCATGTGGTGCGTCACCAGCGTGAAACCAGTTTGCCCTCGCCGACACCTTTCATGACCAACCACTCTTCCACTGCGCTGCTGTTCTCCATGGCAACAACCTCTCTCTTAGACTAGCCCGAATATCAATATCAGGGTTCAAATGCGAAAAAAAAAAAAGAAATGCGTAGACCCTGCCCTTCGTTAAATTACGCCGAGCATACGCCACGTGTTAGCAGGAAATGTTGATAGGAAACTGGGAGCTGTGACACAGACGGACCTATGTCTTCCAAGCTAGCAATGGAAAACAAAAAATTACTAGCTTTCCTTGTGCATCAAACCAACCCAACCAGTTCATCCAAATTCATCGACGCCACCCTGCGTAACCTGCGTGAAACCAGTTTACCCTTCGCCAACGCTTGTCACCCCCACTCTTCCGCTGCGCTCCCATTCCCCCTGACAACCTCTCTCCTAGGCTAGCGGCGCTGTACGGCTCGTCACCTACCTGAAACTTGTTTGCCCCTCGGCGAGACCTATCCTCATCGATCAATCATCCGTTGTGCTCCCGTTTCCTCCTGCAACCTCCTCCTCCCTTACACTAGCGGCGCCATGCAGTGCGCCACTTCTGAAACTAGGCTGCCCCTCACCGAGGCCTGTCATCATCAATCATTCCTTCGCTCGCTCCCTTTCCCTCATGTAGGGCCGGTTGTCTGTGGGAAGACGTCATCCTTTTCGTGTACAACTGATTTAACCATCAAATGTTCACAATGCCAACAGATGGATTTTCGCGTAATGGGGCTAGTAAGGATCTCTCTCGCCTTAAAATACAGCAGCCATTTTTGGGATTCTTTCGAACCGCGCGCTCTTTGATTTCTGTAACACTACTCCATGAGGTAAAAAGGGCAGCGCGTGCAAGGTCAAAACGATGCACATTTTGTAACTAAGTTTTAACTTTTTTAGTCAGCACCGTATTATTGAACCTTGGTTCAATGTTGCCATAATATTCCAGGCGCTAGATGTGTACACGCCAGTAAGCTATAACTTTAAAACTGAGCACGCTATGGATGCTGTCGGACGAATAGAGAACATAAACTGAGACTGTTCCATTGCATCCTATTCATCCGAGCACACACTTTTCTTGAACCACTTGTTCTGGGGCAAGGTTTCGACGCTTAGGGCGATTCTGTTAGCTCAGAGTGATCACGAAAGTGACGTCGCTGAATGTGGATAAAGTGGTTGGCTTGGTTTGATGCACAAGGAAAAGTAGTAATTTTTTGCCGCTGCTAACTTAGAAGACACTACGTCCGTCTGTGTCACAGCTTCCAGTGCCCTATCAGCATTTCATGCTAATAACGTGTCATAGCCTGGCGTAATTTAAAGAAGCTCAAGGTCTAGGCATTTTTTTCGCCTTCGAGGCCTGATATTGACATTCAGGCAAAATGTTTGGTAAAGCCTAGCTTACAGAGCAAGCTTAAATAAAGTTTTGCCGCTGAGCTACTCGACAGTAAACGTTTACGAAAGGCATGAACGCGGGTTTAGTTAGCGCCTATTATTTTCAGCAAATTAACATATTGTTTATATTTTGACCTTAATATTGGTCATGAAGGGCAAACGCTTTCACTTAAGGAGGTGTAGTCATTATAATTTCTGGAGTCCTCCACAATGGCGTCTGTCATAGCCTGAGTCGCTTTGGGACGTTAAACCCCACCAACCAAACCAAAGCATCATTATTACATTCAGTGGCGTATTCAGACATTCATACCTCTTCCATCTGGGAAGCATTCTATTTGCACCAGGAACTTGCAGTTGTCGGTATCCAACATGATGGACCTTGTTTTGACTGGGAAGGAAAGAAAAACATAGTTGAATACCAACAGATGTGATAACAATGAGCCTAAAGAGAAAACCCTGGGCTCTTAGTAAATTGGCTGTGGTCATGTTGTTCAGAAAAACATTACCCATTGAAAGATACCTGCTTAAGGCTTCATGTATAAAGCATAAAAATGCTGCCTTACTTTCAGGAAGGAAAGTAAATGTACAATATGTCTTCCTTCTTCCTTCCTTCCTTCCTTTCTTTCTTTCTTTATTTCCCGAAACGAAAAAAACCTGGACACTTGCTAAGTTGATATGGTCAGGTTGTTCACAAAGATATTATTCACTGAAAATATCGGTTTACGCAGTTGTTTATAATATAGAAAAATAATTCCTTGCTTTTGGGAAGGAAAGGAAATACTGAGTTAAAAAGTAAATATTTGATGGTATGATAACGACGAACATAGTGGAAAAAAAGTATATGAGTTCTTGGTAAGTGGGGTATGGCCAGGTTGTTCACAAAACACTAGGTATTGAAAAATATCGCTAAACGCAGTTTATTACAATGTAGATAAATTAATTACTTACTTCCCCTTCCAAGGTGCCTTTCCATGTAGTCTTCCCCATTGACATTGACGTACACGTAACTGCAAAATATTGTTATTGTTGGGTTAGGTACCATGCAGACTGAGCACAGTTGTGCAGATAAATTGAGGGTGTACTTAAACCAGTGGTATTCTAACAAAAATTAAGGGTATACTTTTGTTCCGTCTTTAAGGGTATGATACGAAAGTGTTATTTAATCCCGTTTGCCGGCTCCTCTTGTGGACCCTCGTTCACTTATACACATTTTAATGCTCAGTTAATTGCCTTTTAATCTGTTCCTGTATAAGTATTATTATACAGTCGTAAACTACCATATTAAGGTTAAAGCCTTTATAGGCTCATGGTGAATATCTCGCGTCTGCGAGATGTGTCAGCGAGACTTCGCAATAGGTTCTGATGACAAAGCCTAAAAAAAGAAAGTAATAAACTTATAACGAGTACACAAGCACGCAAGATAGAGGAGGAGAAGAACGAGGAAAGACGTTCGCCATTAAGCTCTTAAGTGAAGCTAAACTCCATCCTGTAATTTTAATATTAATCCTAGCTTTGTCAAGCCTTTCGAATGTGACTGCGTGTCTATATGGAGAGCGTGTCTAAGTCGGGATCATAGGGTACTGGAGGGCTAGATTCCTATTTCATCGTGCCGTCTCAAAGGCGAAGCCCGACTTTGCAGCGTCGTCCAGCTCGGTCATGTCCTGTGGTCTCGTGACGTCATACAAACTTGCGACCGGTCAGAGCATGATTGTATCACCTGCCTACTGTCACCTGTCAGAGCCATGTCCGTGACCTTTTGCTTACAACGTCAATACAGAAGTCGACAACGATGGCGCAGGATTTTGTGGAAAACGGAGTCTTGAACGCTATCGCGTTAAAGTTATAATAGCGGGAAGAGAACTTTTTGGCAGACTCTCGCCAGTCATTGTCGCTGCTGTGAGAAGGATTGATGCGCGGTGCTGGTGATCCTGCAGATCAAGCCATGTCCTTGATATCATGTGTGCGTTGTCGAGCCGCAATTTCAACCGATAATTCCAACCCTTACGATAAAGAAAATCGTTTGCTTGGAAGGGCGATTTCGACGTGGCATGCGTGCTGCACACACTTGGATGCGCTGACTCGTGTAAGCAGGGCTGTGCAGACGTGTACCAAGGTTGAAAATCTTGTTGACATCGCATGATATCGCGATCTGCCTCAAGTGTGTATATTTGTTGTCTGGTGAAATATGCATTTCTATTGCAAAAACAAAATGAAATGTACGTCGAGAATGCTAACGGAAGGCATTTTAAGGCAATAGCGTTAAATGACGCGTTCTCTACTAAATACCCCGCCAGCGTCGCGTTGTGAGCGAACAACGGCGGGCACGGCTCTGACATATTGCGCTTAGCAAATGGCATGGCAGCGCACTGACTGGTCGTCAGGTTTTTGACACCTTTCAGACTGGCAGGGTGAGATCAGAATACAGCCTCACATGGTGCATGGATTCTGGAGCTAAAATCGCCGCCCACAGGCTACACAGGCACGTTCATAAATGACTTGCTCATATATTGAGGCTTTATATCTCTCGGGCAATCTCCCATACAATATAGTACCTTAAAACTTATGGTAATGTGTATGTGCGAGATAATTTAGGCGAGTAGCATATGCATATACAACAACGAGCATCCGCAAGGGGAGCAGAAAAGCGGGACCCATTACCGCGCTGCCCCGCCACACCCTAAAATGCGGATCTTTGGTGTCCTTCCTTTGTCTTCAGTTTTTTTTTTCTTTTAATCGACGGCAGCAAGGCAATTTAGCTGCATTAGCATGCAGCGAGCGTAGCACCAGCTAAGCCTATAGCAGGGTTGTGGCGAGGAGTGGCTGAGTATAGGACGTTCGCGGGTGGAAACTTAGCTGGGTGAACGCATTTGTTATCTGCAAAATTCTGCCGGCCTAGATTGCAGTTTTTACGTAACATGTATGGCGCGCTGGCTACGAAGCGTTCAAGTTATTTATTATGTGGTAAGTCTGCAAAAGACTAGGAGCCTGTGAACATGGTCCACAGCAAAGGAACGATATACAGATCAAGAATAAAAAATAAGGCCAATCTGCGGGCCCTTTTGGGATAAGCTATCACTCTTCACAATAACCACAATACGTTAATTTCAAGCTACTTAAGTGAATTTAAAGCGTGCCTGCTTGACTGCTCGAGAAGCCACCCTTTTAATATTGACTATTTTACAATCTCTCGACAAGGCGAACGTGTTCTCTATAAACATGAAGTTAACACTAGCTAAACACGGACACGATAAATACAATAAACATGAAGGCAACTTGAAGATAACACTTACGGCACCATCCGGCAGTGTCCTGTCGAGTTGGCTGAATAGCAAGTGTAGTCTCCCATGTCCGATATGTCGATGCTGTCCCTCTGACAGTAAGCAGCCCCAGAAGGCGGGATCCAGAGTGACCAGGAGTCCGCATTGAAACCACAGCTCATAATCTGTGGATTTGTGAGATCCAAGCGGAGTTAGACGTGTCGAGGCTCTTAAAGAAACATTTGCGAAAACAATATGAGCAGGAATTTTACGTCTAATTAACATTCACCTCTTGATCTTAAGTACTGTCCTTGATTCTACAGTGCTATGCTTGGGCTAATTACTGATTAATACTGGGCAAATTAAATGAGTCAATAAACCATTTCAAAGCAAAATTTAGATATTTTACACAAAAAGAGTCCAATTTTGATTGCGCAGTTTCTATATATAATCCAGTCGAATTTCCTAGCAGGTACAAGTGCCTGGGATAATTTCTTAATCTGACGTAAAATTAAGTCACCATATTAATGTGTTTACTTTAATCCCGGTCATCGTTTCTGTGCACTCATATGTGGTCTGAAGCATTCTTGCGTCTTCTAATGGCTGAACGGTCCATAAAAAAACATAACAAGCAAAACAAAACAAAAAAAAAATGCTCCATTCAGCCGTTGTAAACTTGCTTTGAATATACTTAGACCATTTGAGACTCTGAACGCCAGTCGATTGATGAGTGCAGAGTAGAGCAGTTGGATACGTTATCTCCGGTTATTCACCTAATATCAACATGACGGCGTAAAAAAATATTCTGGTATTGCACTTACGTCTGCGTAGGTGCAGTAATATGCGAATACCGCTGCTGATTATGTTGCTGCGTGTTCATTTCCTTGTGATTTTACCGATTAACCAATTAATGTAATTAATTAATTTATAAGGAACAATTAACTAGTTCATCCAGATGACGATGTGACCCCTGCTTTCTAAGTAATTAAGTAATTTAAACAATTAATTATGCGTTCGATTAATTGGCCGGCCAGTTAATTAAATAATTGCTGTCTCAAATATTTGTTCATATTATTTACATAACTGTTCAATAACCTATATTATATCAATTGCCAATGCAATGCATGAAATGTCAGTTCATGTAGACAAGCTCTGATAACAGGCTGTGTCCACAGACTCTGCGGACACACTCTCCTGATATAATCTGGTGACGTGAGTCATGAGACAAAAAAATGCTTTCGCATTACAACGTGCACTACTTTTACGCCGTCGTTATCACAACAAGAGTTACCACACTGGGCGGGGTCTTTATGACTTTTTCATAATATTTACCATTACTCACAACTTCAGGAAATCTTTTTTGTTCACCGGCTCTCAAATTAAAGCGCTTCAGATGCCATTTCTTTATTATAGGAGCATTCATTGAAAACACAATCTAGTAGGTAATGAAATGCCCTACCTTTATATACACCAGCCGCCACTGATCATGCAAGATTTCATGATCTCGTGTGCGCTATCGATAACGCTTGACTACATAGTATACGTTGGTTAATTCGTGCACAGTAGTTCTTGGTATATGGAGGTTTTTAAGGTTTTAATTAGCACCTGTATACTTTGATCTCAATTTTTAGTCTGCTCTTCATTTACCTATAATACCATTTTGAGTTTTATTAGTGTTTCTGCTATTTCTATCATTCGTTCACTGACTAAACTATAAGCGTTTGTTCATTTCGAACAGCTGTGGACGTTGACGCGTGTTAAGGTTGCTAGGAAGTTTTCCTTCTTGAGTTTTAACACACACGCGTTAAATTTTCATTCCAGTTTAGTAATGCATTAAAATATAGCAGACGTCTTAACTTCGTTGCCATCCATTTCATGTATTTCACCCCCCCTCCTTGACCCCCTTCCATCCTAATACTCTCAACTGACATGACATTGTGTGTAAATTTTACGCGTTTTCGGTAATGAACCTCCCTAAATTGCGGTAGCTAAGCTTACTATGCCCGTTAACTATCAGCCAAAGTTCAAAAGTAAGTGATTTATTTGCACTTTGCATGTTACATCCGATTTTCTTGTTTTTAGCTAATCTGTCTTAATCCTCTACCCTCATTCTGAATAAAGTTTCATCAGTCGGTCCACATCAGGAAAAAACATTGGTTGCTTTAGTCGAGAACTAAACAATGTTGCGACAGAAACATAGGAGTAATGTTACGCCAGTTGGCATGCGTATTTAATCTGTTAAAAACTTTTCGAAATATTTATGGTCTTGAAAGTCCATTAGTATTTCAAACAGAGGCAAAATGAGTGCCTGGGGGAGTCATCGACGAACTAAAAACAGATGGCTGTCGCTGGCCTTATAGAGCCACTGGTTTACACAGATGGGCTGTTATCTTCTGAGCTTGCTTGCGAGGTTGTTGCCAAATTAGAATGTTGGTTACGCTTGCGAGGTACTTCTGGGGTTATGGCTCAATAATAGTACAAATCGATAACGCGAATGTATGCTGGCTGCTCCAGGCGCTGTTCAGTGGCACGATTAGGTGTGTGGGGTTGTCCATTAGCACAGGGTGTAAGTGAAGTACCATGATGCGACGAGTCATAAAGCGTAGGACGTGTTAGCACGTTGCATTTACACCCCCGTCCTTGCTGCAAGGCACGAACGGCGCTTTTAAAGAAAAAGAAGGACTTTCCAGTGGTACCTAAATCATGTCACGCCATTGATGCGTATTCAGCGTCAAGTGTTGAAAACCTTGTCAAGAATAATAAGCGACGATGGATTGCTTCAAATACATAATCACTTGTGCATTTATTTGCATATCGGGGAATGGAGAAATTCTAATCACTTAAATATGGTTACCAACCAAAACTACTCCAGGTGTGAATAGTGAGCTAGGCAGATGACGAAAAAGGAGAGGATTGGGCGTGAGCGGCGAGTGAAATGATGCTAAGCCCTAGATCATTCACCTTAAATTGTACCTTTAAACACTCACTAATATGACACTACTGTTACGCGTGCAAGAAGAGTCCTTCTTAGTCGCTAATCTCATCTTCTTGTTTCCGATCACTTTCTTTACGGGACTGCTCCAGAAGGCCCAGCAAAAGAGGCGCGCGACTTTCCTGCGCATGTCCGGGGCCACGATTGAGGAAAATGATGCGGTCACGAGCCCGAAAAAAAAAAAACAGGAAGAAGAAAACGAGCAGAATGGTGATACCTTTTTCAGGTCGAACGTATTCAATGGTTTCGCGCTGCAAGCGGGGTCATAAAATGCCGACGCTGCGACGAGGTGGCTGGTGGCGGCCAAGGCTACAACAATACGAGCGGCAGCCATTTTCTCTTCCCCCGCTTTTAAGAGTCACTGTTTTGCGGACGGCTAGCTTCGTGTAACCGGCAAAACTACCCGCTTCTTTTGGAACTGGGGCACACGAAGATGGCGGCAGTCTTTTTGAGAGCGGGGCCGATAAATCTGAAGAAAATAGAAAAGAACAAACAAACAGATGCCAGGAAGGGAAACTCAGCATAGAAGAGGAATACAAATAACACTGCATCTAGATTTAAAAAGAAAAGAGTTCAAAATGGTAAATCCCGGCTTCAAAGCCGAAGCACACACTCACGCTAGAGACCGAAACATTAAAACAAATGAATGCTTTATTTTTCGACGTGTTCTTAGGCACACATTACGAATTAATATGAGGCCACTTCAGTATTACTCGCCCTAATCTCAAGATATCTAAAATATTATGATCGCCTTTACAGAAGGCTACGCACGTAATTCTGTATCAGGAGCGTTGCGACGCAGTACATACACAATCAACCACAGATGGGAATGCAAAAGAAAACATTGGCCAAGGAGTACATAAGATTAGTCCTTTTTAGTAATTCAGTGGTAAATTTCTATTTTTGCAGTAAATAATGAAAGACAGGCGCACAGTGCAATATTTCAAGCAGACTTTTCTTGCCGTGATGACATGGCTACCCCTAATGCCGCTAGCTGTATTTAAAGCCGCGTAAATATCTCTAACCAGTCGCTTATTCACTGTACTTCAAAAACAAGGAAGGCGAGCAGAACGGAAACACTCACGTCTTCACGGGCCACCAACGCGTCGTTTCTGCCCACTCGACAAGTCAAACCATCCGCTAGTGAGCTGCGATTTCACTAAAGAGCAAGTGAGAGGCTTCGAAGTCGTCGAAAAACCCGGATGCTTTCGTCACCGTGCAATGACCATGAGGCATGTGCGTCGCCACCGGTGATGATAGCTTTCCGGGGGACGCCATTACCTGCACATCATGTATGCAGGCACTTGCCATTGGGCGGAAAAGTGGTTCTTTGTCTGGGACCTTCGGTCAGAGGAGACGAAACATCGAGCGGGCACATAGCTGCGGTGGCCGCCTTGTCCACAGGTCTAATGCACGCGGCACCAATGATGAGAGGCAATTTAGGGCGCAGTTGGGAAATGCGGCGTAAACGTCTCAAACGAGAATTGGGAGTAAATAAAAAGAAAATCAAAGAAAGGGACGAACGGTGTTGCAACGGCCTTTCCTGCGCCATATAGTATACTTGGCGAATTACGTTGTAGTTCTTGCTATGTTTGCGCAATAAATTTGCGCCACGTTGAACGCATCGTTCTCTCTCTACATTAAGTTGCTGCGCTATTGTACTGTGGGGGACCCGGGGGCTTTCAAGTAACGTCGTGGAGAAAATTAAATAATGTTTTAGCTGCATTAAAACTAGTGTGAGAGCGAAAGCTTCGTTGCTAATGGTTGCACATGGACAAGACGACAAGAACTGCATGGTCAGTTGTGGCCTACGCTCGGCACGATGACCTTGGCTTCACATGGCGCATTGAAGCTTTCGCTTCACATTTTCGGCTAGAAAGTACCCTATACGTATGTTCAGAGCTCTTGGTGAGCTCGGCGTCTTTGAGAAGTAATCAAATGGACAAATGGCACGTAGACTTTACGCCTTTTCTGACGCATCGCACCTGGACGAAAAATGCACTTCAATGGGCAGCTTGAAATGTTTTTGCGGCAGTGCCAATAAAATAATGCTGATTGGCGTAAATACGGTAAATTTATTTTTTACTGTGTCTTCCGCGTTAACGATTCATGACCTGTGGGCGCTAAAGTATATAGTTGAATGGCTTTTACGGAACGACACTTCGACACTTCGGCCCCTTCGGCAAAAGCAAAGCACCCATGTGCTGTTCGATGTCAGTGCACGTTAAAGAACCCCAGGTGGTCGAAATTACCGGAGTCCTCCACTACGGCGTCTCTCATAGCCTGAGCAGCTTTGGGACATTAAACCCAACAAACCAAACCAAAACAAACCGAACTTCGGCGACTTTCCCTACGTTTCGCGCATGCGCGTACCTTGTCGCTGGCGTCGTTTATGTTTGACCGGGCGTTCCTCGCTTGTTCTTGCTCTTCTAGCAGGAGAGCCTAAGAATGGAATTCCAGGCGTTTTGTGGAAAAACAAAAGCAATCTACTGATGTCTGTGAGGGCACAAATATGAGGCCTAAACGCGTGAACCCGGAAACCACGGAATGCATTGACACAGCCACGGTTGCTCGATCGACTGGCCGTGAGAGAGCCATTACAAGCTACATCGTTGCGAAAAGAATTAAAAAGAAAAACAAATGACAGGGACAAGAGCCGCCTTCGCAATATATTCAAGCGAGGAGAATAATTTCGCCAGACGTTTTTTCTTTTATCTTACGCTTCTACAGATGCCACTTCAATCATCTGCCTTCTGGCACTGGCCAATTCTTTCATGGAAAACGTGCGCGGGTACTAGCTTCTTACCTATTGCACAGCTGAGAGGAACAAAAGCCTACAGACTTGTAAAAGAAATTTTCAGGCAATTCCTATTCTGTTTTAAAAGATTACCGAGTTCGTGTCGATCAAAAGAAATTGAAAAACTAATACGCAGAGCGAGCTTCCGTTCTTTGCCTGGTGATAACATGGTTTCATGTTTTTTTTTTTGTGTGTGTGTGTGTGTGTGTGTGTGTGTGTGTGTGTGTGTGTGTGTGTGTGTGTGTGTGTGTGTGTGTGTGTGTGTGTGTGTGTGTGTGTGTGTGTGTGTGTGTGTGTGTGTGTGTGTGTGTGTGTGTGTGTGTGTGTGTGTGTGTGTGTGTGTGTGTGTGTGTGTGTGTGTGTGTGTGTGTGTGTGTGTGTGTGTGTGTGTGTGTGTGTGTGTGTGTGTGTGTGTGTGTGTGTGTGTGTGTGTGTGTGTGTGTGTGTGTGTGTGTGTGTGTGTGTGTGTGTGTGTGTGTGTGTGTGTGTGTGTGTGTGTGTGTGTGTGTGTGTGTGTGTGTGTGTGTGTGTGTGTGTGTGTGTGTGTGTGTGTGTGTGTGTGTGTGTGTGTGTGTGTGTGTGTGTGTGTGTGTGTGTGTGTGTGTGTGTGTGTGTGTGTGTGTGTGTGTGTGTGTGTGTGTGTGTGTGTGTGTGTGTGTGTGTGTGTGTGTGTGTGTGTGTGTGTGTGTGTGTGTGTGTGTGTGTGTGTGTGTGTGTGTGTGTGTGTGTGTGTGTGTGTGTGTGTGTGTGTGTGTGTGTGTGTGTGTGTGTGTGTGTGTGTGTGTGTGTGTGTGTGTGTGTGTGTGTGTGTGTGTGTGTGTGTGTGTGTGTGTGTGTGTGTGTGTGTGTGTGTGTGTGTGTGTGTGTGTGTGTGTGTGTGTGTGTGTGTGTGTGTGTGTGTGTGTGTGTGTGTGTGTGTGTGTGTGTGTGTGTGTGTGTGTGTGTGTGTGTGTGTGTGTGTGTGTGTGTGTGTGTGTGTGTGTGTGTGTGTGTGTGTGTGTGTGTGTGTGTGTGTGTGTGTGTGTGTGTGTGTGTGTGTGTGTGTGTGTGTGTGTGTGTGTGTGTGTGTGTGTGTGTGTGTGTGTGTGTGTGTGTGTGTGTGTGTGTGTGTGTGTGTGTGTGTGTGTGTGTGTGTGTGTGTGTGTGTGTGTGTGTGTGTGTGTGTGTGTGTGTGTGTGTGTGTGTGTGTGTGTGTGTGTGTGTGTGTGTGTGTGTGTGTGTGTGTGTGTGTGTGTGTGTGTGTGTGTGTGTGTGTGTGTGTGTGTGTGTGTGTGTGTGTGTGTGTGTGTGTGTGTGTGTGTGTGTGTGTGTGTGTGTGTGTGTGTGTGTGTGTGTGTGTGTGTGTGTGTGTGTGTGTGTGTGTGTGTGTGTGTGTGTGTGTGTGTGTGTGTGTGTGTGTGTGTGTGTGTGTGTGTGTGTGTGTGTGTGTGTGTGTGTGTGTGTGTGTGTGTGTGTGTGTGTGTGTGTGTGTGTGTGTGTGTGTGTGTGTGTGTGTGTGTGTGTGTGTGTGTGTGTGTGTGTGTGTGTGTGTGTGTGTGTGTGTGTGTGTGTGTGTGTGTGTGTGTGTGAAGCTGCTTAAGCTGGTAGAACGATGACGTCAACAGCAACCTACTGCTGCCGGTAGACCCCGTGGGGCTTGAGTACAAGAGTGAAGAAAGCATCTATAAGTCACAGAGGGAAAGAAGACAATGATATCCATGGGATTATATACTGACCGAAAACGCTGCGAGAACGCCGAAAGTACGTAACCGCTTATACGTAACTAAACATTCTCGTTATAACTAGAACTCAGTCGGTGTTCGTGTGCTGCTAATTCTGCTTAAGGAGGACTATTTAGCTAAACCATTCAGAACGAGTGTTTTTCGGTAAGCTCAATTTTAAAGCGTATCTATCTGAAAATGTTGTCTTTTAGAAGACAACTTCTACCGTTCTTGGTTGCATAACATTTTGAAAGAACTCGTTCCTTCCCTTTTCTTAGGACAAAATTCCGGAACCGTCTCGCAGAAATGGTATCAGCCCAGAGGCTCTAGCTTGTGTCTGTGTGTTGAAACCAAGAGAACGGCGGGTGAAAAAGAGGGTGAGGGTAAAGCGATATACATTATCGCAGCAGAAGGTCCAGTGACAGAAAACTAGCTGGCATAGCAGAGATCCCTTCATGCCAGACTTCTCCGCAAGAATCACACGACAACAGCTTCAAAATTTCCTTCCAACTACCAACTCTTTTTTTTATACGAACGGCTTTCAGAACAAAACTGAAGTTGTCGGTACAACATGCATCTAGAAAAAGGCTTTCTTTTGATTGTTTTTCTGCCTGTCTCGATTAGTGGTGAGTGCATTTTATGCTTTCTTTATTGTCGCTAGAACCATGCCGTTATCCTGGGGCGCCGAGTCAGTTTCTGAACAACGCGTTTGAAAAAAAAAAAAAAAATACTGAAAGAACTGAAACAATATTCAGTTTTTCGCCAACGAAGTTGTTCAAGACTAGATTTTCGTGAACTTGCGATGACATGCGCGGACATAATTTTCAGCACGCACATAATTTACGATTTGAACGCCTTCGAATAGAAAATATATGTAACCAGTCTGCCACAAAAACGATTTTTGCAGTTATTTTATTCCTAAAGATGAAAGTGATACGTTCAATTATATGACGAGAAATGCTAGCTAAAAAATAAAATAATGTTTGCTTGTCCCGAAAGAACGTAGAGAAATCAGCTGAATGGTGAAACTTTGTTTATTTTCATATGAGGGCCCTGTGTATAATTTTCTACCATCTGCGACACCTTAGTGAACTAAGCTTAGAAGAATGCAGTAATCGCATTTTAGGCCATATGTAAAGCAGAGTTAGATACAAAGTAAAAAGAAAATCTTCCTGCTAATATGTTGATGCATCCTATAAACGTAGGAAAATGTTTGTTATCTACCAGTGAAGTTAAAGGTAGAATCTTCTGCTGCTGACAATTTCTGGAGCTTCTCATTGCTTACCTTGAGGCCAACAAATTCAGTATGTACACTTCGCGTCAGCGAACTGAAATTGTTTTTGCATTGAAGTGGGCGATGACACGGAGACGGTTGTTGCTGAGACCTAAAAAAAAACACCGAGTGGCTAACGTTATTAGAAAGCAGGCAAGAATAAAGCAATACAAAAACTGCTGAACACTGTATATTTGCTGAAGGTGTGAGAGTATGTTGTTCTTATCCTGAAATGCTCTTTAATACCGCGTTTATCTGGCATTTAAATCACCCATTCTTTTAACGAGCTCGAAAGAGGAACTGGTTTCAAGACAGTAAGCAGCTACGCAGAACAGTTATAGCTATAAAATCTGCGCATTGGTATTTGCACAAATCCGTGGCAGCCATCAAATATGCCACATGACTGAAAAATGTAAAAACGCGTTAACTGTACTTTACAAAACAACGTGTGTTCTAGATATGTTATAAAAACCATTAACAGGTTGCCGCCGAAAGGGTTCTTTTCTTCCCTAAATACTAAACTTTACAAGGTTTTTATCGCTTTAACGAGATATATAAGTAAAACAGAAAGTAAAGTATTAAATCCCTTTTCGCTTTTCTTACATCCACTAGGTGTATTTAGCTAGCTTATCCTCTTGAGCGGCACTTTTATATTGAGCAAAAAAAATAAAAATAAAAGATGTTAGATTAGAAAAAATGTGCGACATGTTGATACCATCAGCACACTACCTTTTGAGGTCCTTACCAGCGGATATTGATTATCGCCCCATCTCATGCATGTTTACTTTCCTCCTTTCTTTCATCTCCCGCTACCCAATCTGGCGGGTAAACATAGGTGTAAGCTGCATAAAGGTTTCAGTAAATCGATTTCATCCCTGGTGCCCGGACCTTGACAAGCTATTGTAGCAGAAATAGCGGATACCGCATCGCCGACTCCACGATCGACACCTCCTGCCATCAGACGTTAGGCTATTCCCAGATATAAATGAACATTATAAGATAACTTCCTTCGTATCTCACGCACAAGGCACCCATACAAAGCACCCTAGGTATCATCAGCAGTCGACTTCAAATTCCCTCTATGCTATTCGCAACTTTCACGAACAGTGTCGCCGCCACGCGGCCGCTTCCGGTACCGCCCTTGGGGGGATACTCGGAGAACGGCTCGTGCTTCTCCAGCTTGGTGCTGCGTTTCCCGCGGAACTTCTTGCGTGGAGCTCGGTCGAGCAGCGTTTGTAGTGTGTAACTGCTTTTTGAGTTGGCTTTGGCCCGCAGCCATGATAACAGATTAATAATATAGCTTCTATTTTGGTCTGTGGGGCACGCAGTACGATGGGAAAACATAAAAGCAGTCGACTCTTCTATACATCGGTGGGTTCTGACTGTGGGGTCAAAGACGGGATAAGATTGCACATGTTACCTCCAGATTAAATGCCCAGGAAGGAGAGGATAATTAAGTTAATTAATATCTCCGTAAGATCAAGACAGTTACTTTACCGTGAAAAGCATCGTGCTAATCCTGCTCGACGAAGAAACACCCGCTTAGTGAGAGTACGAGGGGCGTAACTGTCTTATTTCTGATGTTATGCATGGGTCTCGTTTTTCTTTGCCGCTCTAAACTGAGCAGAACCAAATTTCGCAAAAAAAAAAAAAATCCGCGACTAAAGCTGTGACGGTTTTCAGTGCGCATTTCTGATTGGAGATGTCATACGTGATAGTACCATTTTTTATTGCCGACCAATTCATGGCCCGCACATCTTTGAGAAATTAAGAACGTTTGTTTCCTATCCGGTTGAATGAATGCAGTGTTTTCAATCAGCAGCTGTCAGATGGACGTTAAATTAGGAGCTTGTATTTAACGTTACGGACGGAGCATATACTCGCAGTCCATATGCAGATTGTTCTCGAAGCCGGAATTCTAGCTGTCTTGCTTGCAAGTAACTATTCTCGAAAAAACGTTTGTGTCAGCACTGGGTCATCACTTGCGAAAGTCAATCCCTATCAGATGTACTGCAAAAAAAAGTAAATAAATAAAAAAAAAACAGGTTGGTTAAAGTGATCACAGTAGACCATCATTATTACTTTGTAGTGATGTTTTCTTGTGCCCAAACTAGGTATAGTAGGTACTTCTATGCATATTTCGAAGTGAAGGGAAAAATTAGGCCACGTAGAATGCGGGGTTGGCCACTCGGCATGCCTGTGCTATGCGCGTGAATGCACAGCGCGACATCTTGAAATGCTGCAGTTTGCGAGTGCCAGTGATCCATGAAAAAAGTTGAAACTTTTATCTATATTCATGCTTATTCTGTCTGCGTTGAACGTTTCTCCGTAGCATTAGAGTCTCCTGGGAACCTGTCGTGCTTACCGCACAACACAGTCAGCAGGATGTTTCACATCACATACCTGACTAGCCATGCTCGAGGGATCTTTTGTATCGCACCCCTGCTACGCATGCTCACAAAGGGCTTGTACGCTGACTGACAATACCGTGCATATCTTCGCACCACAGAAAACTCGCGCGAGTATTTTAATGGAGCTTCAGAAAGCGTAGCCCAGCACAACGCACTTGAAGCGTGACAGCCGGATCCCCTCAAGGGCAGCCATATTGGATTTCCAGTGGCGCCGCCTATAGCCCGTGAAAGGTGCGAATACATGTAGGTGCTTGTGGGTTGGTTGCCGAGCGTCATCGCTATATACAGGCGGGAACTGTATCAGTAAGGGAGAGGACATTATGAACGTTCGCTCTATACAACGTTTTGAAAAATTTCGTTGCTTAATCACGAAGTTGCAGCCTAGTATTAAAAATATTAAATTATTAAAGATCAAGCGCGAGAAGGAGCATATAGGGACATGCACGAACAATAGGATGTATACGAACCACTGCCTACCTAAGAGGTTTATTCCATTGATTTCTCTACCTAACCGAGTAAAGTTGCAGAAATATTTCCAGTTGTTTTCCTCGAGCTCAAGGATTGGTAGGTCTGTTCATAACTATTTTTACTGTCTCCTCGTACCTACGATTCATGTGTGACTATAGAATAATGAAAGTTCTATTTGTGGTTGTCTTGAAGTCGTAGCAGTAAGCACGGAGTTTCACACATCGTTCACATGCCGATTCGAGACTCAGCTTCTCGTGACACATGCAGCTTAAAAGGACGTAGAACATGCACTTTCGTTCGTAGCGGCGATCGTGTACGCAACTATATAAAAGAAATATCCCCAAATGTCATTATAGCTCAATCGGCAGAGCACTGCATGAAACATACGCAAGTGATCGACTTCACTCCGATCGGTGTGTGTGCAAACGACAGTGGACGGAACGAAAAACACATAAATTGAGCGCTTTTCCCTAATGTATAACAATTTAGCTATCATGTTTTCTAAATATTTAAAACCACATTATCTACTGAGAAAAGATTACCCAATTGATCTCCTTCTTCATCAACAAACACAATGGCAAGATTTTTCTTGATGATGAAACCTGCTAGTGTTCCATGCATAGACGCTAGTGTTTCATGCCCAGACGAAGACAAGTCCACTTGTCGAAACATTGGCTCGACCTGCGAACTGAGGCGTACCCCATTTACCTTTGTTCAGTGCTCCTTCTTGCATAGAGAATGTCACATATGTTGAGATGAAATATATCAATCATCGCAAGTTACCTGCCAAGGCCTAAAGTAAATGAAACGGTACAGATACGTAGGAAGTGAGCTCTTGGCCTCTGCACTTTAGTTCCAAGTTTCCTCGAGGGATGGTTGCACGCTCGCAGCAGCGATGGAGCTGCGGCAAAGTTATTTTGCTTGAGGCATTCACTTTGTGTTAAGATTTTTGCAATTCAATAGTGTAGGAAAATGCTGTACACACGTTTCTGCAGTTTTTTACTCCAAAGGCGATTATTAAGATGCCTGAAGTGGAAAGTGAGTACTAAAGCAGAAGTTCTCTAGGCTGTGGACTTCCACCTAAACCCTACAATGTTTGAGATGATATCGCATTTACGTAAAAATCGCGCTTAAGACTGCATGTGCAGCGTATTTCCTTCGATTGCTTTCTTAACTCTTTTCCGTTTCGTTTCAGAATACTGCAGTGAGCCCGATTCGCTCTTTGATAAAGGCCTGGCGAAGGTGCTCCGGTCAGAGCGATTCTCTGAAATAATTTTACCAAACTTCTGGCACAACGTGGACGACTTGTTAGGCTTAAAAGTTGGCTTCTTTGACGGGAAGCTGCGTGGCTTTCGCAGCATTCGAAAAAACGGCCGAAGTGTGTTGAACGTGGATGATTCTGGTAGTCGGCTGACCTTCCACATTGTGGGTGGACCTCTAGTGGCTCGTTACTCTGTTGGTCTGCGGACAGGATATCTGAGAAACACTTTCGACATAGGAGCACAAGTGCGCAGTTTACACTGCTCATTCATCGTCCAAGAGTAAGTGACAATGCATGGTGCGTTCCAGTTGCATGACGAATTCTCAAAGAAATTGGCTCCGTTAGGAGTGGCGACTTAATTTTATTATGTGACTACTAGATAGATCCATTGTTTGTTATTGTAATAACATTGACTGGGAGCGGATCGTCCAGCTGTGTCAAGCTTGTAAATACTTTGTTCTCTCGCTAGACATGTTAGTATTTGGGAGTGATTACCGAAAACTAAATTACAGTGGCCAGTGAGACGGTCTAAAGGCACGTGTAAATTTGTCAGCAGAAACATAACTTAGGTCTTGTTTTTTTTCAAGCAGATATATTGAAAAAGTGCGTTTAGACGACTCCAACTTAAACGGCCCTTCAATACATACTTGCCGATTTTTTTTTTGTTTATTGAAATGCATGCCTATACTATAATAGCAAATGGTCAAAGCAAAAGGATAGAAAGCGGCTGGTTGAGATAGAATACAACGCGGCAAAACCAATGCGTGTCAATATGGAGGATACAAATACGCCGTGCAGGTGTTGATTTTCTCAACCGTAACTGACAATTTTGTACGTTTTAGCTGGCGTCGTACTAACATGCTACCAACGGCCATCAGATATCTAAAAACGTTCACATATTCAAGTATCGTGAGTGTCACCTGAAATTTTGTGCAGCTAGATATTTTTGTAGTAATAGACTGACGGCAAAGTAAAAGAAATTAAGGCATTTACAGACCACTTTCTTTTTTCTATTGCAGTACAATGCACTCTTCGTGTCAGCAGGTTGCGCATGTGTTAGAAACGGGAGCGTCATCAAACACCTAAACAGGCGCTTTATTTCTCGTTTTTACAGGGCATTTTTTAAACAAGCAAATACCGGCCCTGTTTTACATACACTTGGGAAAATTCCAGGTCTTCGCCCAATGAACTTCAGCTTGAGGTCCACGGAGTGAGGATGTCCAGGATTACCTTGCTGCTAGATGAAAGTGACGAACTCAGTTTGAGCGGTGTCATCTATGACATCGTTTTCGACCAACTGAGACCTTTAATTGAACAGAAGATAGGCCGATTGCTGGCTCAAGAGCTTCGAAAATTGGCCCAGGAGACCATCGGGGCAGTAAAGGTTTACGCCACAACCGGCACTTCGCAGAACACGCGAGAACAAGGTATTGGTAAGTATCAAAGACATAATACTGCTTTTAAATCGCGACAAAATTGCGACACAGAGCAGGTTTTACTTAAACACTGTCACGCAAACACTCAGCAGCGCTTTGCTTGTGTTTATTGCGCTTGTTCTTTGACGCGAGAATCAAATGTGCTGAACGTGTATAGCTGCGGTTTGCTTTATCCTAGAGATGAATTGACGGGGCCTGATGAAAGGAAGGGTATGAGAAGTTACCTTAAGTCATGAAACTCGAGCTACTGCAGTCTAGAGCGCAGAAAAAGTAGCGGTGTTCATAACAGCGTCGTCAGTCGGTTCTGCCCAACGTGCTTCGTTGGCAAAAACGTTTAATGCATGCACCTGTCTTTCTTGCGTTGAAATTTTAACAAAATATTTAGGATTGCTCCCGCGTAAATATGTTTCAGAGATTTTCATTGCTTTCAGTAGCGCAAACGATAGTAAATTTGGAGTAGTCACAGATATAGATAAATGTTACAAAGGATTTCAACGAAAAGTGTTTGGACAAAGCCAAGATGGCGAAAGGACAGGGAAAAATGAATAACGTCCCGGGTTCATTGCAGCGCGAACGCATGACTGAGGGAGAATAGTCAGATTTATGTAGATATAAATTGAGGGAAGGGATCCTACACCTGAAATTTATGAGAGACACCTGGCGTTGATGTGAAAGACACAATCCTGGATTTCTTTTATGCTTCAAGTGCTGAAAATCGTCAAAAGATGGGGCAATCTATATGGTGGATTGCAGTGCATCAATGTGCACTGCAATCTTGCCTTTGTAGTCTTTTTGTTTCTTTGTAGAGCAATGCGAAGAAAACAAGATAAGCTGAGATTACCGAACTCTACTTTGTTGCTGCACACGTTTAAAACTATTGTTCTTATCATCGTTACAATGATCATCATCATTACCTTGACAAGGACGCACCATCACCCTTTTCTTCGTCATGAAAAAGTCTGGACCCATAAAGAACACGTTCCGTTCGGTTACTTTTTCAGAATCAGGGGCTAGTCTCACCTGGAGGAAGGCGATCGGCAGTGCTCGGAGCTACCTGACACTGATAAACAGCAACAATAGAGAGGGCGCCACCAGCGTTGGGTTGTACAATGGAAGAAGACATCCCCGCAGGCCTCCGAGGAGGATGTTTGAACCTCTCTTGGGTGGGCTGGAGCGCCAACGGGATATTTTCGATAACTGCTTGAGAACACTAGTCGTATCCACTGGCTTCGATCCAATGCCCCTTCCCAACGACTTGGAAGAATTTGCTGCCTCTGTAGGGAGAGTGACCGTGATTGAGGGCAACGTCACTGGCCTATCCAGCATTCGCAGGACCGGCAAGAGCTCGATGACACTCGACGACTGCGGTCTGCAAGCTCAGTTCAGCCTGGGGTGCAAGGGGCTGACCGTCACTGCAGCGGCCTCTGTGACCAACTTCCTTATGTCTACAAACGTAGTGCTCGAAATGCAGATTCCTGAAGTGGAGGCGCGGCTGGAGATTAAAGAGTAAGTGAACCTCAGCATACGGGAGGTACATGCTATAACATGTTAGCACCAGGTGTTTATGGTAAGATCTAGGTGCAGAATATTTCGGGAAAAAAGGCGAATGAGACTACCGTGCCAGTCTGCGAAGTGCTTACTACATTGCATTACAAAGTAACAAATGCAAATCATGTCCCAGGATCTAAACACGCAAAGCGGGACAGTGAGTCTAAAATTATTATGAGGGAAACTAAAGCAAGGTTTAGCAGTCTCGAAAGGGAACGAGCGGTTTGTGATGGGCAGTGAAGAGTTTAAAGGGGTAAGAGAATATATCTATTGAAGGTACGTATGACAGCAGGTCCGGACACATCAATACACCATCATCATCATTATCATCATCAGCAGCAGCAGCCAGACTATACCCACAAGCGGGGTGAAGGCCTCTTCCATACTCCTCTAATTAAACCGGTCCTGTGCTAGCTGCATCCACTTTACCTTTGCGAACTTCTTAACCTCATCCGCCCACATAACTTTCCGCCGCTCCCTGCTGCGGTCTTCTTCCCTTGGAATCCAATTTGTTACCCTAAGCGACCATCGCGGTTGTCCTCTCTATCACTACATGCCCTGTCCATACCCACTAGTTCTTCTTGATTTCCACTAGAATGTCATTAACTCGAGCTATTTCTCTGACCCACTCTGCGCACTTCCTCTTAACGTTACACCTGCCATTTTTCGCTCCATAGCCCTCTGCTTTATCCTCAACTTAAGTAGAACGCTTTTCGTTAGTCTCCACGTTTTAGCCCTATAGGTGAGTACACGTAAGATGAAACTGTTGTATATTTTCCTCTTGAGCGACACCCGTAAGCTGCTAGTAATAATCTGCTAGCTTGCCAAATACGCTCCATTCTAATCTTATTCTCCGTGTTATTATCCTTTCATGGTCGGAATCTGCGGTTACTACCTCTTCTAAGTAGACATATATTCGCCTACCACAGTGATTTGCTACCTATTTATACTGCTGTTCACTTCCTAGGCTGTTCAACATTACCTTAGTCTTCTGCATATTGACTTTCAAGCCCTTTCTGTTTTTCCTATCTAGGTCATCAATCTATTTTTTTTTTCAGTTGATCAACTTTATTAGTCAGCAAATCAGTGTCATCAGCGAGTCGCAGATTACTGACGTACTCTCCATCGTCCCTTATCCCTAACTGCTCCCATTCCAAGTCTCTGAATACTTACTCTAAGCAAGCTGTGAATAGTACTGGGAGATCGTGTCTCCTTACCAAACACCTTTCATTCTATGGTTGTTGTGCAGCCACTATAAATATCTATGAACCCAGGGGCATAATAATTAAGGGAATAAGGATGTACTGGAGTGCATGTCTCTGATACTCTCTCATCATGAATATTAACTAGCTGCATTACTCAACAAAAAACGTTCTACCACGTGCCCCTTTCCAGAGCTCCGGAACTCATTCACAGGGAGAAAACGTGGAGGCTCGCGAAAGTTGTTTGACTCGAACAGAGAAAAAGGCTAATCATTGTCGAAAAGATTTATGCGGGTAATATTAATGGACAAGAAAAGATCAATGTGGATCAAAGAACAAACACTATCAATGGCATCTTTGTTGAAACTAAGAGAAAAGAGTCTTGGTTTCATCGGAGGAGCATGTCTAAGGGCCAGAGCCCTTCTCTCCCGCCTAGTACACAAAGGCGTACCACACTTGTCTTTATGCTATTTTAAAAAGGTTGCGACCCCACTTAACGATAAAATTTCATCACGCGTTAAATAACGGCGTACGCCGAAACCAATTCTATGTGTACCGTATGCACATGACATGTTTCGTTGATGCTTTATCACCGGCCTTTCGTGTGATTCAGATGAGTCATTGTACTTAACTGAATGCTGGGTGGTACAAAGTGTTTCAACTATAATTACATACATGAAACAGAGTGATCTATTTGGGTAGTTTTAAAGAGACCTAACCATGCATTAAATTTTTTGGCATTTCGTTTTTGGAAAAGAATTTTCCAACATAATATTTCACATATTCAGTCAATATACTCGCAGATCTTCAAATGCCTCAACAGCTTTCTAGGTTTTGCCGTTAATGTTCAAAACGCGTGCCACTGTTGTTGTTTTTTTCGGCAATGTGACTTATTCGCTGCAAGTGCGGAGAAACTACAGAAGCAAGAGTTTTGTACGCGTCGAAACCTTAAACCGCTTCGTCGATACCACCATACTGATGGCAAGAACCGAAAAGAGGCAATGAAGGTCATCACCTGCCTCCCTCGCATCACAACAAGAAAACGCACAGGTATTATTATTTGAGACTTTATTGCCGCCGATACAGGAGGTTCCCCTACTACCCCACCCAGGTACGCAGACCCCAATAGGGGACTGGGACTCCGCGACTAGAAGCGCGCAAGATATACATTGATTCTTCGCGGCCTCAGCCGCCAGGCGGACGACCTCTTTTTGGGTGTCAAGGGTTTCGCTTTGGAGAACGGATTCCCAAGCTTCCGTGTCACGAATGTTGGCCACTGCCCCAGGCGAAAAGGGGCATTGCCAGATTATGTGATTTAGTGTACCTCTCTGTCCGCAGTGTTCACAGTTTTCGTGTTGTCTGTCATCTACTTTTAAATGGTGCAGCCATACCGGGTTAGGGTAATTTCCGGCCTGTAGTCTGCGAAGACTTTTGGCCACTTCGTTGTTTAGCTCTTTATGGGGAGTGGAGAATGTTTTTCTGTTTAGTTTGTAGTATTCACAGATCTGGTGCAGCAAAGTCGTGGTGCACGCAAGCTTAAGGCCACCCTCTCTCACGCAACGTGCGCTCTGAGGGCTTATATGCTTCGACACATTCACTACTACCACCGCCACTGCCAGTTCTTTCTCCTTGGCGTATTGTACAGCTGAGCAATAACAAACCAACTGATTTACGATGACCGAGAACACAGGAAACGGCGTCGTCACTTCGCGACCGAATTATGGAACAAGACGCCCGCTTGCAACTCCATTATAGTTTACGTCGACGCAAGCATCCAAGCCTGCGAAGTGATAACAGCAGTTTACTGCCCTAGCAAGTCTTTACTGAACAAGACATCGAAATTTCAATTACCAGAACCTCCATCTTTTTGTGCGGAACTGCTTGCAGTGCAAGAGGCGCTTCACTCTGTGGCCGCCATTCCTATGCTTCCCACGGCCCGTATAATCATACGTACTGATGCCCCCCAGGCGACAAAGCTACTTAGACGCGTTAGTAGTAGCCCAGAAATCTGCCTAAACATGCACAGTCTAGCGGCTCGCATACCACATCCAATTCGTATTGAATGGACTCCGCGTGACCTTTTAAATGCTCAAAGCCATGCGAATTTTGCGACCCGCATTTCAAACTCAACCTTGACATCGCCAAACCTCATGAAATTGGACATTGAACCCTACTTTTAATAAGAAAGGAGCACCTCCGACGTCGTACACGTGCTCTTATACCTCCGTGTACGGTGTATGCACATCGGAACTTAGGCTATTCCCATCAGCCCAGGATAATATTAGCTTATAATATTTCACTGTGCTGCCCCAGAATTAAAAGGTCTTCCGGAATCCTCGACCTGCGAGATTTTTGGGATGCGTAAATCATTACTGCTGTGTTTACAGAGGTCCTAATGCTGTTTTGCTTGATGTCAATAACTTTTATTACCCTGACGTCGAAGCTTCATACCTCCTCACCTAAACTTGCTTTGTTTTTTGTTTTCTTCTCTACCGCGGGGCAGAACTTGATATCAGGTGGTCTGCCCCTGTTGAAAGGACTTAAATAGCGGAAGAGGAAGGAAAAGTAATTGAAATTGAAATTTACTTCGGAACAGCGGTTTTTACGATAAAACCAGGTAAAAAGCGGTAGGAACAGCTTGAGGAGCCCTGACCTCTTTGCCCGCAGAGCATGCGACGAAAGCGATACATGTATGAAATACATGTTGGGTAAGCTACAACACATTCGAGAGCCAGTAAAAGTAGACAGTAGAAACCAAAAAGATGAGAAAAAAGAAAGAGTATATTATAGCGCAATTCATTTAGCGATATTCTGGTTGTGTCAATATTTCTATCCATGAAGATATGGTTTAAAACTCTCGACAATGAATATTTCAACATTTGTTAGTTTCGTATAGTTAGTATAGTCGAAGTAAGGTTGATAGGTCTATGACCCCGGCTAGAACACATTGAAAGCAACTGTCAAGGCAGGGAGGTAGGTTAGGTTGATTATAGTTATGATTATGTTAACGATGACTAAGCCGCTTACCTAAACTGCCTGACACACTGTGACAGCGCAAGAGGACTTCTTGGTCTTGCTTGAAAAATACTTTCTATTGCCTTTTTTTTTTCAAGCGCTCTTTCTATTTTTACAGGAACAACACTGGACTACATGTCGTTGCCTACGAGCTGAACTTCACCGCACCAGTTACTGTCACACCGAGACCACTAGGTACAGTCGGCACCGTGGTGAATTTTTTTGGCGGAGTGTCTGAGGTCACACTTGGCGAAGAAGAGCTCGAGCAACTTCGGATGTCATCGTGGAAATACGTGCAAAAAATTGCTTTCGCCATTCAAGAATTCATAGCTGATCCTCCTCTTCTTCCCACACGCTAAAAACATGGCAATATTTGCTATCGTACATGCACAGAGGTTTCTTATGCGGCCGTGTAAACGGCCCAGCTAAAACTACTCCTGATCCTAGTTATTCCAGCAGAACTGTCGAGAGTAATAAATACAAAACCAGTTTTTGGTCAAAACGCTGTGAGTTTCCAAAAAGAGAGAAAATACTTTGCTAATGGCTTAACAGGACTTAGTGCAGCGAAAATTCGTTTGCGACAAGGATGAACGCGTTGTTCCGGTCACCATATTGAACTTTCACTGTGGTGATCGTATGCACCAGTAGCGGAAAAGTTGCAGGAGCCCTATGTGTGGTATGCGTGCCGCGTGCTGACACACAGAAATTGATATATGAAAATAAATTGGGCAAGTCACTGGCCAAATACTGTCCTGGCGTAAGGTGCCGTGTTTACAGAAACAAACTTTAAAGAGCCATTTCCAGCCACTTCACTTCACACAAGCTGAGCACCAGACCATGGTAAATCTTGTACCCACTGGGTACCCGGAACTAATGGGGACTGCACGTCAGACCTCCTGCATGCTAGGCAATTGCTTCAAACACCAGTACACCGCTACTGTCAGGGTGTTGAAAGAAATCGACATGAAAGGATCAAGACAAAGGACGCGCGTTCCAGCAGCATGACCCGAAGTGGAATTGCAGATTGTCATGCTTTCCCGGCGTTGGTCGGTCATCACTTGTAGAATTGGCGTAACAGGTTCGTATTGTAATAGTTCTTCTCTTGAGACATTATTGTGATTATGTTATTGAATAATTCTGGATTTCATAGCAGTACTCATGGTAAACGAGCGCGAAAAGATGAACACAGCTGAGAAGACAAGCAGTTGTGTCCTGTTGTCTTCTCAGCTGTGTTCGTCTTTTCTCGCTCGTTTTACCATGAATACTTAGCAACTAGCCCAACCTCTCATGTTAACGCAATTCATAGCAGTGCCATTGTTAGTTTCCAGCTGTGGCCTCAGAGGCAGTATCAGTCGTAACAAAGGGGAGCGAGTGAATGGGGAAACGAATTGTTACAAAAATTTTGACAGGATTTTAAATAAATTAAACAGAGTAAGACGTACTAAGGCTACTGCGCTTAGATGGAAGTTGATGAAGACGACGTCAACAATGCATAACGCGAGAGTGCGTTGCAGTTTAACACGCAGGGTGATAGGCTGCGACGACAGCTACTGGTTGATTTGAAGCTGTATTCCTAATAATATATACATAGTTCATTTACATTGAGCATTTCTTCATTGTAATAGATACCATGTTGCAAACAAGAAAAGCAGCATAGCTGCGACATTCGATACTCGTTTACCACAATGCATTCTTGGGTTCGAATCAGCTCTGCTCCAAAGGTTTTCTTTTCTTCTTCTTTTTTTTTTTTCTCCCGGCTCGGCATATGCAAGCCACAACATTCTTCGATAGGTTTGACCATGTTGAGCCCCGTTATACCGATGATATCGCAGGAAAGCAATGTTTGAATTACCAGTTTCGGCTCTGATGTTATCAACTAGCGGGCCAATCGAATCAGACACAGCAAGACCGTTGCTCGGGTCTGACTGTCATATGAGTGCTTTACAACTTTCCATGAGTCATGAGTAAACAGAACGAGGAGGTTTGAAGAACGAGAGGAAAAGATGGGCCGCATTGGGGCCTCTAAAGCGAGTTTGACCACGATGGGTTTTATAACGTATTCACTGAAAGTGAGACTACTTGAATGTACACTGACCCCTGACATTGCACAGCACCACCCGGTCTTTCGGCCCCACTGAAAAGCGCTTAACACAACTGGAATAAAACCCGCGTCTTTGGCCTCAGTAGCCAAGCGTCATAGCCACTGAGCCACGACGGCAGGAAAACTGAGCCACGGCCGGTCTCGAGGGGAGCTAGTGTGCGTGCTCCCCTCCAGACTTGTATTGGTTCAACAAGGGAATCTATCTTGAATATCATCTACCTCTTCCCTCCGCCAACCCTTTCAGGATATGTTCCAGGAATCTACCCATTTTAAGCGATAGGGTATAAAGCTCATTAAGCTGAAAAGCCGTTGCCATACCCTGGTTTGAAGGTGGAGGCTGCAAGGAGGAGTCGGAAACATATAAGGGAATTTGCTAGAGCGGCTATCAAAATTGTGACGCGATCATTCAGACTGTTCTGCCATGTGTCTTTTCGCTACAGTCAAGTATTAGGTTATCTGGGTAAGCCCTTTAGACTGCCGCTACGTAAACCGTTGTGGTTTCTATGTTTATTAGTAAACCTGTAAATTGGTTTAGAAGAAAATATATAAATTCCTGCACAAGAAATGAGGGCGTTGTATTTGTCCCACTTTCCCCGTGGACACCTGAACCGTACCGAAAGAGAAAGAAGGAAGGTGGTAGTGAAAGCGGAAAGAAAGAAAGGGGCGCCATAGTCAAAGGCTATGGAGTAATTTTGACCACTTGGAAATCTTTAACGTACACTGACATCGCAGAGCATACGGACTCCTCTCCGTTTCGCCTTAATCGAAACGCAGGTGGTGGGAGTGAAAACTATTCAAGGTGAATGTATACAAGGAAGCATGCTTGGCGCGGAGCCTTAAATGGCACGGCTTTACAAACACTAGATAGAGTTCGTACACAGGAACACCATAGGCGGTTGCCGCCGCTCGTGCACACCGCGTTAAGGCCTTTTGGGCCTGTAGCTCGCGACAGCCGAGCAGGGTCGCATTCTAGACCTCCCGGGAATGGTTAGGAATGGGCCAAAAAAAAAATAGATTTTGTTGGCCGGCCATGACCATCAGGTAGGTATCAGCCACATGCCCCCAGTCTGGCACGGCGCAGTGCTATATAGGGGTGATGGTAAAAATTTATATCCTTCCTGGTAAGCTCTGGCCCTCAGTACACTCTGAGCAGGGCAGGCTAGTTAGCATAAAGTGATTACTAAGCACTATCGCCTAAACAGGACATAATACCTACCGACAGATAGGACAATAATTAAGAACCAAGAAAGGATCTAGAGGCTCTTTTAACAAGTACTTTTCCAATTGTGGTACCCGAAACAGTTCTCAGATAGATGGAAACTATGTCAGGATAGGGTGGATCTGGCACATCTGATATGCACTTCTTCAGGAATCTAAAATATGGATCAAGAGACAAAAACAGAAGACTTTTAGGAGACTCTACTTCTAAGCACACAATGATAACGAAAAGAAGACTAAGAAACACAAAGACAGTATAGTATGTGGTCCGGGACATGAGGGGATGATGGGCAACGAGGCAGTAGACTATTTAACGCAAGGGTACGGCGACCGAGCGAACTTAACTCTCGGCACCACGGGCACCTTTGATCCTGCTATTCCCACGTACTCATACATACTCGACCATTACAAAGGCAAGCGGAAATGCTACCCAGCCCCACACAAAAAGCTAACCCAAGAGGAGGCAGTAGATAGGCAAAAATTACAAACCGGTACTTATCTACACCTACAAAAATTACACAAGAGTTTCCCTGTGCAATATGTAGGCGAACGCCCGTGTTGTCACAGTAAACCGACACTAGAGCATGTCGCATGGACCTTTTCTAAGGCAGAGTTATACCCCATCTTAGACAACCCGCGTGTGACTTAGTGGGAGCATTTGCTGGCCAGCGAGGACGAAGAAGATCACCACTTTTCGTACTGCTTGCCACAATGCAAGCAGTAAAGTGCGGCATCCTGGACCGAGGATCGACCACGGCGCACAAGTGAGCAAAAACGGTCGCGAACATCTCAAATATGTCGCAAATAAAGATTTTTTATCGATCCATAAGCTAGGTCTAATCCGACTGGCCGAAAACGCCTATTAGTGCTCGTGTGTGTTCTTGCTTGTTCTTTGACCTGTCTCTGCGCAATTTTGTTGACATGTGTTGACCGAAAACGCCGCCCGGGTTCAAGGACTTCAGGCCGCCGTCAGGGAGATCGAAATACTTAAGCACTCTCGGGTACAGCATTGTGCAGGTGAACAGGCGCTGGAGCAGCCTTTCGTTCGCCGCTGGCGGTCAGGTTTGAAACCGGGTACTCCCGGCTTCGAACCAGGAAGCACTAAGCAACCGCCGCGAGGAGGTCAAAGATCCCTAGGTGGCCGAAATTATTTCTAAATGCTCCACTATGGCAGCTCTACCTCATTTTTTTTAACAGCCTTCTTCTTTTCTTCTCTTATGGCCCGTCCAGGTGTCCACTAAAGTAACCCCACCGTGGTGGTGCAGTGGTAAGACGGCCGACTACTGTGCAGGAGTACCCGGGTTCGAACCCAACCTCGGCGGCTGCGTTTCGATGGGGGCGAAACGAAGAGGCGTCCGTGTGCTGTGCGGTGTCAGCGCACGTTAAAGATCCCCAGATGGTCAAAATTACTCCGTAGCCCTCACTACGGCTCCTCTTTCTCTCTTTCCACCTTCACTCCCACCTTCCTACCTTTCCTTACGGCGCGGTTGAGGTGTCCACAGAAAACAAGTGAGACAGTTACCGCGCCTTTCCCTTCCTATAAATAAATCAATCAATCACCAGAAAGTATGATAGATACTGCGTCTTTCCTCTAAGAAGTGTGTTCGTATGAAAGCTCATTAAATTACCCTCTCCATTCCTACTCCCCACGGCAACTGGTGCGCGGCCCAGCGCATGCGCCTAGCAGCGCCTCTAGTGCAAAGTCGAATTACGGCGTAAAATGACCTTGACGAATGTGAGCAGTAGAGCTAAATGTTTAAAAAATATGGTGGGTGGTAGTGGTTGTGGAAAGACGTTTAATGGCTCGAAAAGACTATGCATACGGGGGCGTTGAAGTCACCAGAAGAGTGAAATGAAACCGCATTATCAATCATATTGATACCACAAATATCTATCACTGTAGCTTGACGTGCCAGATTCCAAGGGAAGGAAAGCGTAGGTGGGCTCATGAGGTTAGGAATTTCGCAGGGATCAAGTGGATGCAGCTAGCTCAGAACCGGGTTAATTGGAGAAATATGGGAGAGGCCTTCGCCCTACAGTGGGTATAGTCAGGCTGATGATGATGATGAGCTCGACGTGCTTAGTCGGTGGTGGCATACTTCCTTCTAACTCTATTCTTTTGATGGATGGGTTGGGGGTTGGCGTCGCTCATCTTGAAGAACACAGGAGCTAGTTCGTAGATACATTTATCGTATATAATTGCGAATACGCTCTTAGATTCTGGGTTGTTTATTCACTACAACAAATATTCTGGCTTCATTCCGACCTGATACGCGCAGTTGTTGATTAAATTTTTGCAGCTGCCAAGTACTACCAATCGCGGTGGCCAACCAGTACCAACCCATGTCATCTGTCAACTTCTCCTTGCCAGAGCATCTGCCTAGTCGGGCATGTCATGTGGTACCGTGAATTCACACACCCCGCCGACCAATCAGCTCCCGTCGACGTCACGTGACCCTGTGGTGTTATCGCCCTCTTGACAAATCAGCGTCTTTTCTGATTATTACGGCCCGATCGCATAATGTGAAGTCTAACGCTATCAAATGAAACAGGTCATCCAACCAGGACTGTGTTATTGAGACCAACAGGAACGACAGAGGAAGGGGAGGTTTTATGAGCCTGACCGAAATATGGTCGTAATAACAATGTAGAGAACACGTAATACGCGTCAATACTTCGCACTAAACATGATATTCTGGATATGGAAAGCACAAGCCCTCTACAAGCTCACCCTAGCTGATATTTAAGCAGAACTCTGGTGTCGAATTCACTGACAGTCATAAAGAATGCAAAAAAAAGAGCCTAAAAGACGACGCAAAAGCAGCGTGGTTCTTTTTGCAAACAGGAAGAGGACGAGGAAGAACAAAAGAAGGGCACTGACGGCGCTAGCTTATATCGAGAGCACAAACATGAACGCGTTGATGAATCACTCTTCTTCAGTGCCGCACCTTTTCCCTACTAGGATGGTTACCGCGAGCACTGTATTCCTGGAGTCCTCGCCATCATCGAGCAGCTCGGTTGATTTCAGCGACATTGACGGCAGCTCGAGGTCCGCGTCACCTCCGTCCCGAATGAGCGGTGGGCGAGTCCCATCAGAAGGCTCGCTGAAACATCCCAGTGGCGGAAGCAACATGGGCAACGGCAAATATGGCGACGAGGCTTATCTGCGGTACTTCTACAAGTGCAACGCCGATTCGTTGCCGTTTCGCGACGTCTTGAAAGCCGGGCCTGTCGCCAGGATAGTGTGCACATCGATTCTGTCCGTTGCCTGCTGTGTCCTAGCTGCTAAGCTCATTGTGGGCAAGCTGTCCGCGCTGACGGAAGTGAGCACGACCGGCATCACCGGCTGTGAAGAATATGCTGTGGTCGCGCTGTTTCCGCAGGAGACTGGCGTTTCCAGCTCCGACACCACCGGAAGACCTGACGGTTACGTTGACACAGACAGACTGAAAAGCACGGGGAAGAGGAAACTGAGCTATCGGTTGTCTTTGACGATGCCCGTGAACAAGCTGTCGGAAAGAAGCGATATACAGGAGAGAAAGAAATTATCCCCCTTTGATGTCTTCACCAAGCGCCCTTACGCACTTGTGTTTCCTGAGACTTACAGAGGTTGGAATGAGCCGCGAGGGATAACAGGCCGAACAAAACACATTCGCGTTGGAAGCCCGACGCTGCATGCGGAGAACTCTCGAAACACAGTCCCGTTGCGGCTACCTAGTAGCGGAACCTCAAAGCCTTCCGACTGGTCGTCCGAAGTGGCCAGCGGTCGCATCTTATCGAAACGGCCTAGCAACCACGGTTCTATAAAGCCATTCACAAATATCATGAGAGCGCGGAAATATCACGATGCCTCATAGTTTTCGCAAAACTATCAGTTATACCTGCCGTCTCAAGGAGGGTACCAGATTCATGTTTTTTCCTGCGATAATGAGATAATGAGCTAAGAGTGACTTAAATACGTTTGGACACATCCTTCCCGTGTGCATAGTCGTGCAGCATTTTACTAATCATACGCCAATGAAATATTTTTGTATTTCTAAGATAAACCTTATGTATTGATAATGGAGATTGTTTGGTTGGTTTGGTTTTGCGGGGTTTGACGTCCCAAAGCGAGTCCAGCCTTGTCCTGTCCTCTTCTTCCCTGTGTCTCGTCCTTTGGCTGGTTAAGTATGATCGCCTCAGGCTATGAGAGACGACGTAATGGAGGACTCCGGAAATTTCGACCACCTTGGTTTCTTTAACGTGCACTGAAATCACAGAGCCCACAGACGCCACTCCGTTTCGCTTCCATCTAAAAGCAGCCGCAGAGGTCGGGATTCGATCCCGCTTCCTTGGGCACAGTAGTCGAGCGCCGTAACCACTGCGCCAGCCCGGCGGGGCGATGGCGATTGTGATGACCGAAAGCAGACAAATATATTTTCAATAAGAACGCTTTTCCCGAATAAGAAAAGTATAATACTAACGATACACGAAGCTAGCCTGGAACATCTTGACCATACCGTTTCTCAGACGACAACTACTAGCGGGCGGTGCAATTCTTGTTTGGATTCGTGACTAAATTATGTTTATTTTTATGACTAAATATATTAAGCAAATTACTTTGGTCCACGGTCAGATTTCGCTGCATCGCGGGAAAAGAAACGCTAAAAAAATTGCGAAGCCACTCTTTACAATTTTCGATTCAGCAGAGAAATGCTTTCACATGTGTCTTGCTATAATCGTTTCTCGGTAGTTTTTGCAAATACGTGGTGCGTTACATCAATCCACTGTGCATGGAGAACACTGAGTCGTACTGGCAAAGCACACATGCCAGAAATTTCAGGATGTGTCGCATGTGGCAATGCGGTTAGCATTACTTTCTTTATAATAAAATATGCTGTCTTCTATGCATTGGCTTTGATGCGGGCTATATACAGAACCAGATACACGTCACATGAAATAATTACAGACTTGTAGGTTTCAAGAATTTTCTTCCCTTCTGCATGGTCAGGACCTCGCGTTGGCATGTCACTGAACTTTCTTAGTTAATTGTGACTCTCTGAAGGCCGGACGCTGATGACTGCCGTAAAAACGAAGCAAAACGTCTCCGGTCGTCAGAGTGCCCTTCTCCTTGGTCATTGAGTGCGTCCCACATCGGCTTCGATAACGCCCCGCCGAACTAGGCCTGCTGAAGCCGTAGATTTGACAGCGTCATCCTTTTATAAATGAATAAAACACATGACGCTAGACCCCCTACAAGCCTGTTGATCAGATGGGTTCTAGAACTTAGCCATGGATTCTTTCGGAATCAATGCAGATATTCAAATGCTACTTGTTTCTTCCTGGAATTTGCACTGCTCCCGCAGAACGGAAAGAGTGCAGCAGCTTTAGCTCAACGCTAACTACATCGCATCCGCGTCCAACCATGAGGTTCTCCTCGCCAATGAGATGATAGTCACGTCACACGCATCAAAGCTAACACATGCGTAAGCAGATTTCAACATGCTGCCGCGTGCTCGTTCACGTTGAGGTTGTGCAAAATGTACATACTATTCTATAAACCTGTGCAAACACACACACACACACACACAAACACACACGCGCGCACACACACACACATACACAAACACACACACACACACGGTGTGTGTGTGTGTGTGTGTGTGTGTGTGTGTGTGTGTGTGTGTGTGTGTGTGTGTGTGTGTGTGTGTGTGTGTGTGTGTGTGTGTGTGTGTGTGTGTGTGTGTGTGTGTGTGTGTGTGTGTGTGTGTGTGTGTGTGTGTGTGTGTTTGTGTGTGTGTGTGTTTGTGTATGTGTGTGTGTGCGCGCGCGTGTGTTTGTGTGTGTGTTTGCACAGGTTTATACACACACACACACACACACGTGTGTGTGTGTGTGTGTGTGTGTGTGTGTGTGTGTGTGTGTGTGTGTGTGTGTGTGTGTGTGTGTGTGTGTGTGTGTGTGTGTGTGTGTGTGTGTGTGTGTGTGTGTGTGTGTTTGCACAGGTTTATAGGATAGTATGTACAGTTTGCACAACCTCAACGTGAACGAGCACGCGGCAGCGTGTCGAAATCTGCTTATGCATGTGTTAGCTTTGATGCGTGTGAAGTGATTATCATCTCATATATATATATATATATATATATATATATATATATATATATATATATATATATATATATATATATATATATATATATATATATATATATATACATGACGTAAGGTCTTTTTCAGAGTTCAGTTTCAAGTGCTCCCACCGAGTCCTCTAGCGGAATTATTTGTCGGTCAACAACTTGGATATTTTATTTATTGGCTCCATTTCGCCTGTTTGCTTAATTCTCTATCATAAATATTTATTTATTATCATTAATAGCTGAAACTAAATTTATCAACTATTTCAGGACGAAACTAGTTAGTAAAGGAAAAAGATTACAGAAAAACTAGAGGAATTCAGTTCGTAGCTGCCGAGCAGACGTTCCACTTTAACTCAGGACGATGATTTTTCGAGTTGTAGTAATGAATGCCAATCTAAGATATCATTATGAAAGCCGTTATAGGCGTAGGAGGTAGAGCAGCTAAACGGGATACCGCTGAGCTCTCACAGGACACGAAATGCGTGATCAAGAACTACCAGAATAAAAAGCCTCTGGTCCTAAAGATCGAATTGAATTGAAAGAACTCTGAGTTTCTCAATAGGCGTAAGTTATCCAAAATAAAGAAATGGCACATGCACTACACCTGGAATGTTCGAAAGAACGGAGGTGAGCTAAAAGCAGTCAAGTGGAAACGAGGTGTCAGCAAGAATCAGATGTATGCGCTAAGAGACATGAAGGACAAAGTCTATACCAACATGGACGAGAGAGTTAAGGTATAGGTCTAGACAACATAGATCTATACTAAGATTAGTGCAGTGAGCAGGATAATGGCAAATGCAGAGTCACAAATAACTCGATATTACGCTGGTAACACCGACAAACGAAAGTTTTAGGAGTCAACTAAAGCAGCTTACGAAGAACCGGTAATTACAGTCCTTCTGGAGAATATGGTGAGATTATGCTATGGTGTAAATATTGGCCATTTTGTATACTTCATACCTTATGACCGTAATAACAGAAGATCGCTAACATTGCCTTAATCCAATGGAAAGCGGATTTTAAGGCCTGATTATTCGACCGATAATAATCCAAGAAAGCTCTATCTTCAATCAAATTAAGTGCCAGTCTGGTTTTCGCAAAGTTTACTGAGCAATAGCCCATACCCACGTTATCAAACAGGGGTACAGAAGTGGATGCAATATAGCCAACACTTTATTGCCTTCATAGATTACGAGACATTTGACCCAGTATAGTTCTGAGCAGTAATAGAGACTAACGGACTAGACGAAAAATACGTATAAGTACTGGAAAAACCTATAGCATCCGCATACCTCCTGCTGTCTTTCAAAGAGAAGGTAACAAAACTTTAATAAGAAAAGGATGCCAGGCAGGAATACAACCTGTCCTGTTCTATCCGCCATGTATTTGTAGGAGGCATTCAAACATCTGCTTGGGAAGCGTTGAGCATAAGAGTTAAAGGAAGGACACCTTTGTAATTAGCGATTTAATGAAGACATTGGCCTGCTGCATGGTCACAGTCACTTACCCTTCGTGCTTATCTCACGATAATACTTGATCACGCCACGTCTACTGGTAATTTTATTTATATGACCAGACATCTATTTTCGTCCGACAGTGAAGATTGATTTATAAGTTAAACAATTCAGAACAATTAAGAGGTTATAGTTGAGAGTTGTCTTAGGCTGTACACATGTATTTCACCTAAGTACGTTTCACTGTCTCTCCAAAGTTAGAAGGACAAGAACCTTCTTCAGCGTATTGGGTTGCGTAGATAATTCGAAAACACTCTGACTGGCCAAACGTTAAGCTAGAATTCCGAAACTTTGAGGAAGCGCTCAGATTTCAAGAGCTCCTAGCGTGTTACTGAGGCCGGCCTGGGCTTCGTCTTGCGCTTGACTGAAAGAAGCGATTGGGGAGTAAGATATGGTATCAAAGGGGTAGGTCCGATGGCATAAAACCCACAGCTGGCCTTCAGAGTAGCTTTCTCAGGAGGACAGCAGTCACTCGGAGTTAGGCACTGTTAACATCTAAGTTGTTTCTAACTAAAGTTACTGGTAAACAAGTGCGACTCAAAGTACAATAGGCCCTTAGCAAACTACTTAGTTTTGATTATTCTTCTACCAGCTGCGAATAGCGGTGAGTGTGTCTTATGTTGTATTCTTCTCGGTAAAAACTGCTGATTTTCATTTTATGCCCCATTTCTATCGCAACGAGCATTAAAGCTACTGCACTAGACCATGCAGAACTTTGCTACCTTAAATTCAGGTAGAGTACACCGTTTTAAAATTGCATTTTCAAACCTATTTTCCTCTGATTATCTAAACTTTGAATAGGAAAAACACGCCGTCTATTCTTTTCACCTCTCAGATAACGATGTTATCTTACGGTGAAGGGAAGTATGAACAGAAATACGTTGAAAGCATAATATAAATATTTGCACCGAGATTTATGGGTACGTTTTTACTTACCTTATTTATAGTCGCCAACATTGCGCATAATTAACCACTCCTCTGAAGACTGACACAAGAGTCCGAACTCAGTATCCACGCGTGTGCTGTATCTCGTTCCTTATAAGCCATGGTGAATAGCGCGTTGGCTGTGACACGGAAGGATAGATTTCTGGCGTGGACACGACTTTTGTTTTTAAGTGTCAGAGCAGCGTTCGTACGCTAGACAAGAATTGCGCACACGTTCGTTCGACGCCGGTCTACAGTATACAGCGCTTTCATAGAATATTTGCGATGTTAATTTGGTCATCTAAATCTTGAGTCGGTGTGACGTCAAAACCTATTCAGGCCTGTTTGTGGAAAGGGGGGGGGGGGGGGGGGGGCTTAGCGCATATGTAATCAGGCAGTTATAGTTGCCCGTTTGTTCTTCTTTCGTGATTGTTCCCATTCGATCATTAGAGTATTCTTGCAAGTTAACTTCATGAAGCTGTTTCTCAAGTTAGCGACTTCTTCAAAGTTTGCTAACCACCCCTATTTACTAGGATTCGTGCAGGAAGTTTATGATTCAGTTCTCTATGTGATAGCCCGGTTTTCGAATGAGTACTGATATTCTGTTCCGTACAAAGAATTGATCACGAATCTCTTCCCACCGCCATTGCATCGTTCTTTATACTTTGGTCTTAAGGATTGTGTACTGAAGCGAGTGCGCGAAATGCCGATTTTTCCAATCACGACAGCATTTTTTTTTCTTACATTAAATACAAAACATTTAATGTTCTTTATCCCTATAATCACCATATACCTAATTCCTGTCAATGCCAACAGTATAAACATACGAAAAAAAAAGAGGGAAGGAACACAACGTTTGCCGTGCACTCGTAGACTGTTCACTCCTTTAAATTAATATATATATCTGAAACCCTCATATTCCTATGTCTGCCGATATGTACGAAGATGGCTCCCGTGAAAAATCAAGCTTAGAGGTTCGGCTACGTGTAAAATAAATAACCGAAAGGTAGACGACTGCAAACCGCCACCACAACTCATTTGGTAGATGATTGTACACAACATATTGATCTCTTACTTTCGGATGCTATTCGAGGCACAAGACAGAGTTCTATTAACGCGATATTGTAAAGTTCCCGTTCTCAAGAATATATGGCGTCGGCGTTGTGAGCGAAAAGTCACGGTCGTGGTTCTGACTGGTAAAAGCTGGTGGCCGGCATGCTCGGGCGCTACGTGGTCGCAGAGATGTCTAAAATCACACGACCACATACCATGAAAGATTTCGCAGAAGCCACCAACCTGGGTCTCATTTCAAACGGGCTGGGGAGATCAGAATCTAGCCTCCTGCAGCACCCTTGTACGTTTTTACGGCTTGGTTGGAGATGTACTTTTTATCGGAGTCGGATGGTCTTTCGTATAAGACGGCATGTGCTAAAGAGTGAATGTGTGTGTATATATGGGATATTACAGAACCAAATTAAGGGATCAGCAAGTAGCGAGTCCATTCACGCGAAAGAGGATCCACAAAGACAGCGGGGAAAGGGAAGCCATCAATGCTGTCCCATCATGCCCATAAAGGCGGAGTTTAACTGTCCCCCCTCCAAGTTTTACTAATAATTTATATTTCAGCCATAAAGAGATTACGCTATCATTTGCCGATGGTAAATTAAATTAAAATATTAGAAGTTCCAAATGTTTGCTTTGCTTCATGTTGGGTTTGGGAGTTTCTCTCTCTCTCTCTCTCTCTCTCTCTCTCTATATATATATATATATATATATATATATATATATATATATATATATATATATATATATATAATACATGAGGGAAAGAAGCCAACTGTCAGCGAGGCCAAGGGAAGCATTGGGGATTGTAATTTTTTTTTTTAATTATTACTTGGATAATCACAGAAATTAGTAATGCAAACTGTTTAGGGGAAGGATAATTAAACACAAAGTAGAAGAAAAAACAACGTGCCGATGGTGGGAACCGAACCTACGACCTCCGAATATCGCGTCCGGTGCTCTTCCAACTGAGCTACATCGGCCGCTGTCCCCCCTGCTACTTTCTTGGGTATTAATGTTGTCTCTATACGAACCTTGAGAGTGTTCACCAGCGCCACCCTCAACCATAGCGGCGGACGTGGAACGTCCTGTGTTACCGCCAGCGTCACGTAGAACGTGATCAAGAGCGAGGGTGAAAGCTGTGCTAGAACCCTCTTACACTACCTATGGCTTCAAGACTGCCAGAACCGAGACCCCCGTAAGCTACAAGCAGATAAATGAAGGAGAAATGAGGGTTTCGCCGAGGGAAGCATTTTTGTACGAGCACCGTCATTTCCCCTTCATTTATCTGCTTGTAGCTGGCGGTAACACAGGACGTTCCACGTCCGCCGCTATGGTGGAGGGTGGTGGCGCTGGTGAACACTCTCAAGGTTCGTATAGAGACAACGTTAATACCCAAGAAAGTAGCAGGGGGGACAGCGGCCGATGTAGCTCAGTTGGAAGAGCACCGGACGCGATATTCGGAGGTCGTGGGTTCAGTTCCCACCATCGGCACGTTGTTTTTTCTTCTACTTTGTGTTTAATTATCTTTCCCCTAAACAGTTTACACTACTAATTTCTGTGATTATCCAAGTAACAACTAAAAAGAACATAAAGTACAATCCCCAATACTTCCCTTGGCCTCGCCGACTGTTGGCTTCTTTTCTTCATGTATTATAACGAGCACCCTCATTTCCCCTTCATATATCTGCTTATATATATAGATATATACAGTCTATGTTTTGTTTTACTTCTTTGCAGAGATCTGCAATCTTCACAAGTCGCTTTTTGATAGGGGCTTCGAAAAGGTGCTTCTTTCCAGCCGATTCTCGGAAGTAACCCTGCCGAATTTTTTGTACAACGAAGAAAACCTGTTACGCCTAACAGTAAACTTCTCTGGAGGCAAGCTGCGTGGTCTTCGCACCATCCGGAGAAACGGACAGGGAGTGCTAAATGTGACCGATTATGGAAGCCGTTTAACTTTCCACATTGAAGGAGGCCCCTTCGACGCCCACTACAACGCTGGCTTGCAGATGTCGCTACGGGACACCACATTAGATCTTAAGATCTCCGTGCCTCTTATACAGCTCTCATTCACCTTACAAGAGTAAGTACGCTTACGGTACGTGCTGGCGCTAAAGTCAAAGATTATCCCCTGTCAAAAAAATATAAGGGACTGTTATATATTTTTTTTTTTTTACCAAAATTATCAGTGACCAAGGGCTGATAGAAGAGTTTTATTGAATGTTTACAGCGTTTCGAGCTTGGTTTGTAGCGGTTTCATGTCATAGAGTAATTTAAGAGTTATCTGTCAGCCCACATGTTTCATAAAGTCTGGACGAGATCGCTACAGGTTGTAAATGACCTTGCCGGATGCAGCGCGAATTAAGTCTCAATTCTAGCCAGGTGCACTCGACCTCATAGTGAGACGATCTGAAAGCTAAAAATATCTCAAAGACAACATTGGCGATTTCCTCTATTCTCTTTCCGTCATATTCCTTGCACCTTTCATTAAATGTCAGTTGTTATTCCAGCCTCGTGTCGTCTTGTCTTCTCTTTTGTGCGATTTTACTGTTAGGCTGTAGTTACACACTATCATGAACCAACTAGCTCAGATTCAAATCATCCTGCAATTGATTTGATTTCTTGTAACTCATGGCAGTTGTTGAAAGCGGCCAGCGGCATTGGTTGTGCATCGACGCATGCCACATTTCTAGGATTTCGCCCAATCAGCTTTATCTCGAGGCGCACAACATGCGGATGGCCCGGCATCACCTGGAGTTCGAGGAGACGGGGGACGTGCGCGTGAGCAGAGTTTTCTACGACATGGTGCTCGAAGAACTGAGGCCTTTCATCGAAGTGAAAGTCGGCCAGATGCTGGCTCAGACGCTTCACAACCTGGCTGTAGAAGACTTTCGGGCAGTAAAGGCTTACGCCGCAATCAGCTCGTCGCACACCACGAGAAACGGAGGTAAGGCAAACTTTTTAACCCGCAGTGAACACTCTAATTTTGAGAAAGCTGTGAGCTAGAGAATTATGTTTTCTTGGGTTCAACAGCCATGCATATAAAGAAACCGTAAATGATTGTCTTCAGGACTTCTGTTGTTATAAACCGTTAGTTATTCGATGGGGGCTCATGGCAAAAAGAATCCAATGGATAAGTATCAGCCAGCGCCTTTGAAATCAGTGTTGTGAGAATAACAATGGTGTCAAGATGATAGCTATTACTCAGATAAATAAATAAATGCGGCTCCTCCGACTTTTCATTCCGCCGTTAGGCAGTTCTTAATCTTTAGAGAATCTCGGCATAGCATGATTGGAGCTTCGCAGTCTAAGGGAGTGTTGTGGATGACAGCGACTTTCAACATTGCCACGCTATGTCGATAAACGTAGAGATGAAAAGAATAGCTCGAAGTCATTCTGTATTTGCTTGTTTTGCTGAAGATGTTTTACGCAGCGTAATACATGCGCTATTGCTTGCTCTATATGTGTGTTCTCCGCAAGAACACGTTCTCTGTTCACTAGAGCCTCTAGCATAGATTCATTCAGGCTTGGCCAACAGTTAACTTACGACAGATCCGCATTCAGCGAAGTTATTGTCTTATTTCATTCCAATGTTAAGCGGTAGATGGTATCTGCTCCCTTATGACTATTCGTCTATGTGCTGAAGTCTATGTTGTTGCTGACTGCAAATATGCTAATTAGGAGTTAGTGATTTTTTCCAAAGTGGCTTTGAAATCGAAAGCGAATACCGTAGTGAAAAACACAGGACTGTATAGAATAAAGAAAGTCTTTCTCTAAGTCAATAGCCACATAAGCAGATGGAATGACAAGCAGGAAAGGCAAGGACGAGGTTCATTAACGTTTCACTATTCAGGCGGAGTTTCTTGTCCTTATGTTATTTCCTTAATACTAAACCTTTTTACTGCATTATTTCATTTACTCTTTTGTTTTCCTTCTGTTTGCCTGTATTTGTTCCTGATTCATTGCGGTGGCTTAGGCTCATTCAATTCGGCGTTCCGAATCAAAGCACTGAATCTACAAAAAAAAAAACACACAAAATTCGTCTGGGCCAATAAGACCGGAGCATTTTAACTGAAATAGTGCATTGAAACCGTGAGCAATAGTGGTTGCAGTATTCAGTTCTTTATCCCAAGGTCGCGGGCTCAAATCCCCACAGTGGCACCCACGTTTCAGTGAAGACGATGCAAAAACGCCCGTGCACTTTGAGACGCCAGTGCGCCTAAGTATAACTCTGAGCTGGTCGAAATTCGAAGCTTTTTCCAAGGTGGCCCTCTTAGCTCATCCGCAGCTCCATGACGTTCAATATCTAACAGCCCTGCTCACATTAGATTTTTTTTTCCAGTCCTAAGTCCCGTAAATGTTGCTGGGTGCGTTAAACAAACACTAGTAGAGTGCTAGTACTACAGACACAACATATGCCAGTTGCTACTGCTGGCCCTTTTGAAGCAAGGCCTACCATATGCGCAGGCTCAGCGGCTACCAGCGACTGGACAAATGCGCTTGGCAGGGGGGACAGCTACCCTACACCGACAAGTGACAATCATTCCAGCGACACTAGCATCGGCAGGACGTACGGTGGCGGTAGAGCCCTTCAAATGACTCCGAGAAGACAGCTGTCTCCTATCAGAGCTGGAGAGCCGCGAAGGCTGGACATTTTTGAGAGGTGCCTTAAGACGCTGGTCCTGAGCGCAGGCATCGACCCGGCACAGCTTCTGAGTGCCCTAGAAGCATTCAGTTTTCTCAAAGGAAGCGTGGTAATACTCGATGGCAACATGACCGGCCTTTCCAGCATTCGAAGGAGGGGCGACACTGTTGTGACACAGGGTGGTTGCGGGCTGCGAGCTCGAATGAATCTGGTATTCGAGAACCTGACCATCTCAGCAACAGCGTCGAGTAGCGGTTTCCTTTGGGGCTTCGACATTAGGGCACCCGAAGTGGAAACGCTTCTCGAAATTAAAGAGTAAGTGAACCTCATTACGTAACGAACGCAGGTATAGCAGCTCTCGAGCAGCCAAAACCGACTCCTGAAGTTCCGATTCATTAAGCGTAACATTTCCCAGGCAAGGAAAATAAAATTCAAAGCAAATTTGTACGTGGTCTTAAAAGCATGTAAGCTGAACAAGAGACCGTGCGAATCCCATCAACAAATCTCTCACTCGTGATTAAAAGTTGCTGTCAAGTTTTCGTTCTGTACCGGGAAAAAACTGAGAGCTCGACGTCGTGAGGGGTCCCCTTTATTCCGTTTGTTTGCTGTAACAAGAAAGGTGTGTCTTGGAGAGCTGCACCTGCTATTTGTCCATACTCTTCCCAAAATGACGGTAAGGATTTTATTCAAACTAAAAGCCTCCATATCTACAGCAATGTATTGTCATTGAAACTTACAAGAGCAGGGTGATTGCATACTACGCGTCAGTTTTGCAAGATTAGGGAACGAGAAAACGATTTAATGATAGACTGGGTGGCCAGGGCTCTTGTGCGTAGACAACGCGCCTAATCCAAAGGGATGTCTGTTATTGTTGAAGTTAGGCGACGTCAAAAATGGAATCACAGTTCTCATACTGATATATGAAAAGCATGCGAAAATAGCTCGAGTTATCCAAAAATGGTCGTTACGTGCAACAGGTAACCTTTGTCTCGCTGAGCAGAACATTTTATACTACGTGTAGTGTGAGATAGGAGGCACTTGGTACCACACAAAGTGAAATAGGGCAGCACAAAACATTGAAGACACTGCTCAGACCCTAGTGTTATGCTTTCAAAACCATGCTTCCTGAATAGTCCCAAAGGTGTGTGAGCGTAGGAGACAGCGCACGTGGCGAAGATGGAAAGAGGTCCTAAGCCAACTACAAAGCAAGGTAATCTACTCAAGGTTTCGGCGATGATGTAGCCATAAAATTGAGACGGCGAAGTGCAGAATGAAGGGCACCTCATCCGATGTTAGCACTCTGACCAACACTCTGTCTTAAAGACTGCTAAGGTGTAGATATTCATTCATGCATGTGGTCGCCTTTCGGCATAGCCCTTCTGAAGACGTTTAACAATTGGGACATTTTTTTTTTTTTTTCAATAAAAGGAGGGTGAATGGGCACTAGTCGCCTGAGAAGCCAGCCTCAGGCGGCAGGGACTTTTACGAGTCTATTGCTAATGAAGGTCCTGCGCGCAAATTTTTTGAAATCTTCCCTCTTGAAGCCCGGGGAGAAATAACCAAGCGGATTAAACATAATACACGCACCACAAGGAGTAAATATGCTGTCCTACTTGCAAAGAAGTGACATCTAAAGTTTTAAGGTGCCATACGTGGTAAAGATAGTTCAGCGGCGCAAAGATGACTGGTGCTTAACATAGACATTAGTTATTTTTAGCAGAAATTCAAAAACCTTTAGAACACAGTAGACCACTTCAGACGACACAGGCTCCCAGAATATTGTCCAGTCAGACTCTGACTGATGTCGCAATTTAGATAGTGTTGACGTATTTGAAAAACTTCGCTCAGAAATGTTTGCTAATGTCGTGCGTTGAGTATGAATATATGTATTACTAACTGAAGACTTCATTTTCTCCTCGCAGGTCACATTAAAACGCCAGCCCTTCTACTGGCGAGGGTGAAGAAAAATTCGTTTGTGTTAAAAAGTTTCGTACATCCTCGTCCTCGCATTTTCCAATGTCCTCGCGTTATGAGGCTTCAGCGGAAGGCAGTTAAAAATTAAATTAAAAGTAAACACGCGTAAATGTCAACTAGCTATGCTATTTCCCAAGACATTTAATAGCCGAAACACTAACGAACAGTTTGAGCTTGCATGCAATCCACTGTCCGTCGACTTTCGTATTTACGCCTGTTTAACACCTCGCAGGAACAACGCCGAACTTGAGATAACTGCCTACAAGATGAACTTCACTGCTCCGGTCAAGGTAGCAGCGAAACTCCCCAGTGCAGTTCGCACCGTTGTGAACCTTTTCGGTGGACTGCCAGAGATGACACTTGGTGCAGAAGAGCTGAGACAGCTCGAGGACATATTCTTAAAATACGTGCAAGGAATTCTTTACACCCTCCAAGAATCCATGACTGGTCCCCCGCTTCCACCATCTCCGTAAAAGAGACTACCATCTTTCTTTGCAATGTGCGCCACTATTTTCATCATGGATTTCCTTTCTTCGTTGTGCCCATAGAGAAACCAACTTCCTACCAAAACTGTGTAATACTCAAGATTGTTTCATATTAGTTCATAATGATCGATTCAAATTCATTATTGTGCCAATAAAATCACGTTTTGAGTGGTCATAGCCGCGATCCTTCTTGAAAACACAGCTGAATCAAAAAAAAATTGGCCTGCTCAAAGTGAAAATAAAACCAAATTGTGCAAACTACAGTTCTTTTCTGTGGTGCCGTAGCTGGCTCGGAGGAGAATACTATTCTGCATACCAACCAACTCTGGAAATCGCAAGTTTAGGCTAGACTGCTCAGTCAACTATGCAGATTCGGTTTTTACAAAATGCTACAAAAGGCGGGATACCGTATCGGCAGCGGCCACGCATGTTTCATACTCGGTTGTTTGAAAGCTTGTTTGCTAATTCGTGAACAATAAAGTTCGTTAATTTTTAGAATCGCATCAGGCATTCTGACAAGACTTAAAAATAGGAAGAGCCAAAATGTTCGATTTTTGGAAGGGGAGTAGCGAAAAACATTAGTGGATGTTACAGTACATCAGTACATGCGAAGATGCTACTAGTATATCACTAAGGCCATACCCGACTGAAAGTGTTCAAACATGAGCAAGACAAAACGTCATGACCGCGTTAAGGCAACTGATATTCATTCAGCTTACAATAATGAAAAAATAAATAACTGCTTTAACTCATATATACATCCAGCAATCCATACATACATACATACATACATACATACATACATACATACATACATACATACATACATACATACATACATACATACATACATACATACATACATACATACATACATACATACATACATACATACATACATACATACATACATACATACATACATACATACATACATACATACATACATACATACATACATACATACATACATACATACATACATACATACATACATACATACATACATACATACATACATACATACATACATACATACATACATACATACATACATACGTACGTACGTACGTACGTACGTACGTACGTGTGTGTATGGGGGGGTTGAATGAAGCGTCTACGCCAAGACAGACTGAAGCAGCCCGCGAAGAAATATTTTATTATCTGTGGCTTCGTCTATGATCCTGCAGTGCTCTTTTTGGCACAGTCCTCTCTCAGAACTTTCTCCTAAAAGCTTGTCCTTATCGGCGTCCTTTAGTGGGATATTTACAACAAGCTAATTTCGATGCCCTCAGAAAAATTTAGTCCCCTTTATTACGCCCTCTCTTTGGTCACTGCGCCACTAGTCATTAGGTTTTGCATCAGTTTTATGAAGAATTGCTCAACGATTTCCTAAAAAATCGGCTGCAACTAAGAAGTTTATATCAATAACTTACAAGTAGAGGCTACCATTGCACCGACTTCTGGTTTAACTATTTCACAGGCACATGTTTCAAGAGTCTATAACTGAGAGAAGAATGTGCTTGTGGCGTCACAAATGGTTTAATTTGGCCTGAAGATCTAACTTCCCAAAGGGATATTAACAAGCTGCCCTGTTTGGGGCCACCCCAGTCGCGATCTTCAAAAAAGGCTTTATTGTTTTTAATTTGACGATGTCATGGGTATACTGTGCGCGAAACGTTCGTGCCCGCGGTATTGCAAGGAGAATCTAGCAGTATCACTGACCAGCTCGTCGTGGTAGGTGCCTCTTCGTATAGCTGCTGGCCCTGCATAAGCTGCAAGATCCTTCTTAAACACATTTTGTACGACCAGATTTTTTTGGTGCATCATGCGCAGATTTTCTAAGATTTCAAACAAGATTGTCGCTAATATAATTTCGCGGATGTTTGGTGCATACTAACAGCATTTTTTTTTTCTGACGAATACTTAGGAGGAATTGAGATGCTATAAAAACTTCCAAATGAGGTTGATCTTTCTCCTATTGATTATTGCAACGGCAATCCTAGATCAAAATGTCCTGAAACTGAGCGCCGGTGCATGAATAGAGTCCGTTCATACCCAAGGCGCCACTAGCTAGGAAGCTCTGCTTACAGCGTCCCTGGTGGGAATACTCACCGTAACATCGAAAGCAACCTATAAATTAACATTGGTTACAGAAATGCGATAAGAATATGTTTGTCTCATTGACTGCTTCAGGAGCGGAACGTCCCCCAGTGTGCGATACGGTGCTCTCGGTGACCAGTTGCCCTGCTTGTTGATTTGTGATGTGCTACAGTAGGCACGCAGAGAATGATTTGACGTTAGCATTCCTGGATGGCTGCATCCTTAGTTGCGTCACCGCAAACAGTTTCAAGCTCTGCGCCCTGACCAGTTGTCATCTGTGGCCTCGTTGTCTGACGTCTTCGCGAGATACCTGGTGGCGATAGCGAGGCTAGATGTCAGGCACAAAATGACTATTGTCACTATCCAGTAGGAAGCCGTCGTCCACTGCGTGTGCCACGGCTCGGGGGCTTGCACATCAGGCATTGCTGTCGAGTCTTGGCTCCTGACTGAGACGTCAATGTTGTGGCTGCCCGCTCTGGCGTGACTGTGGTCCCTGCGATTGAGATTGCGTTCATGCCAGGAGCTTACGGCTCTTTCTAGAGTCCTGTATTACGTGAGTCCTAGCGAGAAGCCCGCGAAACTGGCATTTGTACAAAATCTTATCTTCTTGGATTAGCAACAGAGAAAGGCTGGAGTTGGAGGCATAGGCACAACCTAATGCTGAACTGAGCGCGCTGGAGTGAGGACTTGTTAGTGAGAAGTCGCAAATAAAAGACAAGAACTTAAGAAAAGCGCATTAACTATATATTGTTGTATCAACTACGCAGAGTAGCATGTCAGCCAGTATTCGCGCCAGCTGAAATCGATTTGTTTCATTAAAGAGCGATATATATATATATATATATATATATATATATATATATATATATATAGTGGAAGAAAAAACATCGCTCCGATGGTGTATATATATATATATATATATATATATATATATATATATATATATATATATACACACCATCGGAGCGATGTTTTTTCTATATATATATATATATACACACCATCGGAGCGATGTTTCTTCTTCCACTTTCCATTTAATATTCTTTATCCCTAAAAATCATCACAAGGCTAATTCTTCTCAATACCAACAAAACAAAAACAAACATCCCCAACGTTTGCATTGCACTCGTGGACTAATGGCTCCTTCAAATTCTATGTATATATATATATATATATATATAGTTACGGACTTGGTCTTAAGCAGAGCACGGAGGAGTTAAGAAGGAAAAGAAGAAGCGTTGGTTTCTGGGGCTAGCAGGCTTCACCTTGTCCGGCTGCCGCAGCACTGTAAATAAACGCCCCTTGCTTATTTCACCGTAACAACTTGGTGGAGGTGCTTCGTTCGATCCCTACCTACGGCGCTGCAAAACCAACTGGAGTTTCGACGTAGTCGCCGCCTTACTGGACTGCCACCGCTCCCGACCATCATGGATCCCACCGACTCTGACCGTGCAAGCCGCGACGCTGCAAGCCAGGCTGGCGACAGGCCTGCCCCCTCAAACCCTATTCCGTCCCAGCCTTACCGAGAACCTCGACCGTTTGCAGGAGAAGAAGGTGAGGACGTTGAGGAGTGGCTACTTCATTATCAAAGAGTTAGTCGGTACAAACGGTGGGACCCTGTCACCATGCTAACAAATGTCGTTTTCTTTCAAACTCACACTGCGATGACATGGTTTGAGAGGAACGAGGACAATTTGACCGTAACATTATATATATATATATATATATATATATATATATATATATATATATATATATATATATATATATATATATATATATATATATATACACACCATCGAGCGATGTTTTTCTTTCCGCTTTGCATTTAATATTCTTTATCCCTAAAAATCACCATAAGACTAATCCTTCTCAATACCAACAACAACAACAAAAAAAACCTACTGCTTGCCTTTGACTCGTGGACTGTTGGCTCCTTCAAATTTTCTCTCTCTCTCTCTCTCTCTCTCTCTCTATATATATATATATATATATATATATATATATATATATATATATATATATATATATATATATATATATATATATATATATGTATATATATATATTTGCGAAATTTGCCAGGGAGCAAATTTCGCATTCATAACATGACAGATCCCACTAAGCGCCCTCGCCATGTCTCGTTGGCATCCGGTCCTCGCCACAAACTCGATTGACTGGTAGCGTCATGACGTGTGCAGGTCCCGCCGGGGTGGTGCAGTGGTAAGACGCCCGACTACTGTGCCGGAGTACCCGGGTTCGAACCCGACCTCGGCGGCTGCGTTTCGATGGAGGCGAAACGAAGAGGCGTCCGTGTGCTGTGCGATGTCAGCGCACGTTAAAGATCCCCAGGTGGTCGAAATTACTCTGTAGCCCTCCACTACGGCTCCTCTTTCTCTATATCCACTTTCACTCCCACCTTCCTCCTTTCCCTTATGGCGCGGCTGCGGTGTCCACAGAAAACAAGTGAGACAGTTACCGCGCCTTTCTCTTCCTATAAATAAATCAATCAGACGTGTGCAGGCTCGTGCGCCGAAATTTCACAGTCTCTCCGCGAGGTTCATATCAAAAGTGAAATTACGCGTCCCTTTCTATTCCGTAAATCAATTTCAAACGCCGCAGATGCCTGCTGTACTAATGCCTCCTAGACATCTGGGTCTGCTTCTGCTTGCTGTGTGGTGCGGCGTTCGAAAAAGCGACAATGAAAGGCCCCGCACGGACGCCTGGATCAGACGCCTGATATGGTCAGCTTCGTATATGCATGTGTGAATGTGAACAACTTTTATTTCGACCAAAATGAAGGCCCCTACTAACCGCCCTCGGCACGCAGGCCTAGGGGACGGGGGCCGGGACCTCCGCGATTAGAGGCAGGCAAAAAGGTCTTGGTTCCTTGCGGCCTCTTCCGCCAGGCGGATAGCTTGCTTTTGAAGAGTTGGGCCCTCGCTCCGCAAAAGGGTTTCCCAGGCTTTTCTACTGAGTATTTTTGTCTTGGCCCCTGCGGAGCTAGCGCATTCCCAAATTACGTGGTTGAGGATCCCTTTCTCCCTTCTTTGCTTACATGTATTGTCCTGTCTACCATCTTTCTGGACGTTATAGGCCCAGACTGGGTGGATGTAATTTCCTGCCTGTAGACGCCGCCATACGGACGCCTCTTTGTTGCTCAGATGCTCATCCGGTGGGGCACCATTTTTATGCTTTGTCTATGATTTTCGACTATTTCTGTTAAATTTAATAGACGTTCGTCTATGTTCTGGCAATCAGGCTGCTCCACGATTATCTGGAAGTAGAGATCTCGGGCTAACACGTGTGCCGCCTCGTTACCAGAAACAGACGCGGGCGCTGGAGTCCATATTAAGCTGACTTTTCTATTCAGCTGTTTCCTGGTCAGGATTCTCCCTGCTTCTGGTCCGATCCTGCCCTTAGCGCACTTGTAGATGGCTGTTTTGCTGTCACTAATTATGAAATTTGCTTCTGTTTCTACGCAAGCGAGCGCTATCACAACCTTTTTAGCTGTTTCGGAGTTGCGGCTTCTGATAGTGGCTGCCGATACGGGGGCGCCTCGGCCGTCGACTACCGAGGCTACAGCCGTACCCGACTTCACACTCGCCGCATCAATGCATGCAACTGCCTTGCTGTCCAGTGGCTCAAAACGCTTTTTGAGGGCTTCTGCTCTCTTTTGCCTTTTTTTCGCGTTTTATATCGGGTGCATGTGTCGAGGAAGAGGGGAGATGATTACCTTAGCTCGGTATATCGGCGGGATGCTCGACATTTGTTGCATCCCTCTGACTGTCTGAAGCCCTACCATATTTAACATGGCTCTTCCTGTAGTTGTCTGGCTTAGCCTTCCGAGTTGCGACACTCTGACTGCCTCTGATATTCCCCCGTATTGTGTACCCCCATAACGAGCAGCCTCTCTGTGGATGTACTCATTGATAGGCCCAGGGCCCTCTTTATGCATCTTCTAATGAGTGCTTCTAAGTTTCTTTTTTCCTCTGCTCTAAGGTTTAAATATGGCGTAAAGTAGTTGATCAGACCTATGCAGGCATATGTCGTATATGAATAAATCGCCTGATGACGTCATGACCTATCGGGATGGTACATCGTGCGCCCGGAGGTGGCTCAGCTACAGAGCCAGTAGCAGGCCCGTGCATTTCCTTTTCCTTTTTCCTACAGTCGCAACAACAGAATCGACCAACTATGGAGAAGGAGAGCCCGGCCAAGGCTCAGCGCGTAGCCTAAGCTATCCTAAGCATATCCACGCAGCAGTTGCTTTCGTAACTCAACTAGGTTTCCCCGGAGCTAAACCACTGCCAATTTTTCGTTGAACGGTCCTTCAACCCGCGCGTAAAGTCCAATTTGTCACATTTTCCCCCGATCCCCGAGGCAGAACGAGACAATGTGGGAAGAACGAGACATTTTGTCGAATAAAAACTAAATCACTTCTTGCACTCAGTGCACTTGATGTTCAATACATGGACCACTCTTCGTGAGCCCATTCTTTGCACATATTATGCATTGAATCCACACAGAACAAGGTATGGCGTCGCGGCATATTATTTTTTGCACATAGCAAACGAGGCGTTCCCAATTACATTTTGTGTTGCCGATCGCTTTGTAAACCTTTTTCTTTCACTGAAACACTGACACGAACAGACTTTTATTTCCCGTTTCGTTTTCTTCCGAGCGCACCTAACTCCTTGGTACATTTTGTTGCGATTATCTTCAATTTGTAATGGGATGAGTGCAAAACAGCACTTGCTGCCTACTCCCTTGTTTTTGTTTTTCTATTGCAGACACAAGAGAAAGATCTCAAAATTTCATCTCAGTGCAAGCTGGCTGATCGATGTGTTGGGTGGAAGTAGGCGCGGAACAATTTTAGCGGAAATCTCGTTCGGCGAAAGTTTGCTGTCCAGCTCTGCATAACAGCAGAACTTCATCAACTCAGGATTATTCAGCGGTGCACGAGAAAATGGCCAAACACCACACTTCCGGCATTGTTATGTTACTGATATTTTCTCATTGTTCAAAGGCTTTATTCACCACTTTGCCAGAACGCACTGTGCACTAGAAGAGTGTGTGCTTGCATTTTCCAACTTCCATCACTTGAAAAATCACAGCCTAGGGCATTATATTTTTCCACAGCTAGGCAAGGAGGCGCAGTACAATCAAAAATATATGCTTTATCATTGTAATTCATAGCTGCGTTACTGCAGGGCTACAAATGAACGGTACGCCAGGATTTCGCAACTTTTGACGGGGTGGATAACCTGAAAAAGTCACTGCGGAATTTTTCTCTGAAGTGCGCGTCGCAGTATTCCTGAGCTTTTTAACGCGCATTAGGCGGAAACTTGACGCCAGTTGCTAATCTTTTAATAAACTTCATATATATATATATATATATATATATATATATATATATATATATATATATATATATATATATATATATATATATATATATATATATATATATATATATATATATATATTGTAAGGGCGATGATGATACAGGGCCGACACTAACGACGATGAAGACGCCGATCAGCTGGCGCGCGCACTCAGAGCTCGGACCGTCTTGTTCGGACGATATTGTGCTTCGCTCTACGATCGTCTTGTGTCACCGGTCGCCGTCTCCAGTCATCCGAATAACCCCCAATAAACCCCTCTTTATTTGGTGGAACGGGCCGGGGTACGACCCTTACACGACCACCGTGGAGCTCCGCAGCCATACGATACCTATGGCGACAAATGAGGTAGGCCAAAAGCCAGTGACAGCCCCTTCGCAGTCCATCTCATGCTCCGGTACCATTCGGCAGCGAGACCCCGCCGTTTTCAGCGGGCATGGCGACCAGGACGTTGAAGATTGGTTGGCTTCGTAAAAGCGGGTGAGTCGTCAAAACAACTGGGATGACCGCATGAAGATCAACAACGTCATCTTCTACCTGAGTGACGTTGCTGACTTATGGTTTCGAAATCATGAGGCCGACATATCTTGGGCTACCTTCAAGGCAAAGTTCACAGATGTTTTCGGTCGTGCCTCAGTGCGGAAACTACGTGCTGAAGAAGCCTTGCGGGTACGAGTTCAGCATGAAAGGGAAACCTTCACAAGCTACATTGCAGACGTTGATTCATGCAAGCGTGTCGACCCATCTATGGATGAGGCTGCCAACATAAAGTACATAATGAAGGGCATTGATGTCGATGTATTTCACATGCTGGGTGCAAAGAGCCCAACCACAGTGGCCTCAGCATACAACCTTTGCCAAAGTTTCGACGAAATGCTCAAGCAACGCCTCTGCACTCGTCGCTCTCCCGCACCTGCTGCGTCCATCTCTGGCCTGGCTATGAGCAGCGACCTTCTGGCTCACATCAAAGATTTTGTTCGAGATGAGGTCTCCCGATAGCTTGGTGTTTTGTCTGGCCCACGCCCCTTGTCTACAGCCTAGCTACATACCCCTACGATCCGACACACCATCACGCAGGAGGTTGCCGATGCACTTTCCAGTTTTGGCCAGCCAGCGCCTGTCACACCCCATGTCGACCCTGTTCCACTGCAGCCCACACCATCTTGCTGCACCATTGAGTTACAACCTCCCTGTTGCCGTGCCGCCTATACCTGTACCAGTACAAATGCCTCCCACATATGCAGAAGTTACCGCCCGCTTTCCGCTGCCACACTCCTTTGCGTACGTGCCGACTATGGCGCCACCGACTGTCGCTCCACGGTACCTATCAACGACGCCTCCCTCCCTACAATCCTTGGCGCACGAATGACAACCGGCCTATCTGCCATGCCTGCGGTATTCCAGGTCACGTCGCCCGCCTGTGCCGCCGTACTCTGCGTTCTGCCCCTGCACGCACTATGGCTGACAGCAATTATCAGTACGACACCTTGCGCCCACTTTCGGGGACATCTCCAGGGCGCCCGCGCAGCTCATCGGGCCGCCAGAACATTCCATTGCACCGCTCGTCGTCCCCTCGCCGTCGATCCTTGTCGCCAATGCGGCGTCGCAACGTGACACAAGAATCGGAAAACTAGCAGCCGCAGCTCCTGCGGCACAAACTGCGCACATTTCGCCTACCACAAGTCTTCGTCTGTCTCCTCCGAACGTTCTCGAAGTTTTTGTTGACGGTGTTCGTGCCCTTGCACTCGTCGATACAGGGGCCACTCTCTCCTTCATTAGCGAAAGCTTTTGCCGCTCGCTTCACAGAGTCCACAAAGCCATCACAAAGCCTTCTGGACTCTCTCTTCGCACCGCCAGCGCCGATTTCGTTCGTCCATCTGCTGCTTGCAAAGCGCGTGTAGTTATCGCGGACGTCTTATAAGTCGAGTGTTTAGTGCTTGCGTCATGCTCGCATGACGTAATTCTTGGCTGGGATTTCCTTTCCCGCCACAATTATTTTATTGACTGCGCCCGCGCCCACGTCGCCTTCTCTGCGCTTTGTGATGCGGTTCTTGACCATTCGCCGTCTTTTGTTTCTGCGCCAAACTTGTCGCCGACGACACCAACATTTCGCCCAACTGTGCTGTGATTGTTCCCGTGTGTGTACCCTTTTCTTTCGATGCGACTGTTCATTTTGCGCCTTCTCCCATGTTCGCCTCTCGCCGTCACCTCCTTCTTCCCTTTGCTATCATCGATATTAACTGCGGTGCCGCTGACATTGTTGTTGCGAATGTCACCACCGCTGTGGTCCCGCTACTTCGTGGAGAATGCCTTGGTCGTATTGAAGTTGCTAACCTCATCTCGCCGTTTGAGGTTGATGGGTATTTACCATACAGAGTGCCCACGTAGCCTCCCTAACGCCGATTACTGAGTCTTCGGATATACCGAGTTGGGACCTTTTTCAATAGTCTGTGGCCAGTGACCTCGACCCGACTCACCGTGAGCAACTGTTTGCTCTCCTCAACCAGTCCCGTTCTTCGTTTGACGCTCAGACGACTTCCTTGGGCCGTGCGACCGAGGTTGTTCACCACATTGACACCGGCAGTCAGGCACCTCTTCGCCGGAGCCCTTACCGTGTTTCGTCTACGAAGCGCCATGTTATTGCTGAGCAAGTCAACGATATGCTACCCAACGTGGTGTAATTCAGCCTTCATCTAGTCCGTAGTCGCCTCCCGTGGTACTTGTGAAAAAGAAGGATGGCTCCATAAGATTTTGCGTTGACTACCACCGTCTTAACAAAATTACACGTAAAGACGTATACCCACTACCCCACATTGACGACGCCATCGACTGTTTACAAGGAGCCGAGTTCTTTTCGTCCCTGGACCTGCGTTCTGGGCATTGGCAAGTCCCTACGGCTGAGTCTGACTGACCCAAGACAGCCTTTGTTACCCTGATGGACTATATGATGTATATGCACGTAGTGCATATGCACCACGTCCGCACCGGCCCAGTGGGTCGAAGCCTGACGCGAACAAGTCTTCTATTATCTCACTTCTAGTTCTCCGCTTTCTTCTTTGAAGATCACCATGGGGTGTCCCCCTTCTTCAAAATACTTCTGGCCCTCCAAATTGGCGTCTTTCTCTCTCTAGGTAGAACCATATTTTTTTCTGATTTTGGCCTTTACTTCATGGAGGCTCGGAGTCTTGTTCGAGTAGGCCGCTTTGCTGCGGGCCAACCACACCTGACAGTTGACCTCTGCCAGTGTCAAGACAAACTGCTTGCGCCCTTTCTTTGGAAGCGGGTTGAAGTAGCGCACGGTGGAGTATGGGATTCCGGGGACGGCGAACATATCTCTCAGACGCTTTAGGAGTACTGCTGGAATTAGGCTGTCCAGCAAGATGTGCTCCGCTGTCTGTCGGGCCAAGCAGAAGGGACACAGGTGAATATTTCCCGACGTCGCAGGGACGAAGGCGCGCTGACTGATTGGTAAGATGCTCTTGCGAACCTCCACATCAGGGAGGCTTGGCGTGCATCGAGGAAGTGGGCAGTGATTTACCATGTAGCTCGAAGCGAGCGGAGGGGTGATCATATTGATAACATGTCTTCTTCTTCTTCTTCTTCTTCTTCTTCTTTGCTGCTGCTGCTGCTGCTGCTGCTGCTGCTGCTGCTGCTGCTGCTGCTGCTGCTGCTGCTGCTGCTGCTGCTGCTGCTGCTGCTGCTGCTGCTGCTGCTGCTGCTGCTGCTGCTGCTGCTGCTGCTGCTGCTGCTGCTGCTGCTGCTGCTGCTGCTGCTGCTGCTGCTGCTGCTGCTGCTGCTGCTGCTGCTGCTGCTGCTGCTGCTGCTGCTGCTGCTGCTGCTGCTGCTGCTGCTGCTGCTGCTGCTGCTGCTGCTGCTGCTGCTGCTGCTGCTGCTGCTGCTGCTGCTGCTGCTGCTGCTGCTGCTGCTGCTGCTGCTGCTGCTGCTGCTGCTGCTGCTGCTGCTGCTGCTGCTGCTGCTGCTGCTGCTGCTGCTGCTGCTGCTGCTGCTGCTGCTGCTGCTGCTGCTGCTGCTGCTGCTGCTGCTGCTGCTGCTGCTGCTGCTGCTGCTGCTGCTGCTGCTGCTGCTGCTGCTGCTGCTGCTGCTGCTGCTGCTGCTGCTGCTGCTGCTGCTGCTGCTGCTGCTGCTGCTGCTGCTGCTGCTGCTGCTGCTGCTGCTGCTGCTGCTGCTGCTGCTGCTGCTGCTGCTGCTGCTGCTGCTGCTGCTGCTGCTGCTGCTGCTGCTGCTGCTGCTGCTGCTGCTGCTGCTGCTGCTGCTGCTGCTGCTGCTGCTGCTGCTGCTGCTGCTGCTGCTGCTGCTGCTGCTGCTGCTGCTGCTGCTGCTGCTGCTGCTGCTGCTGCTGCTGCTGCTGCTGCTGCTGCTGCTGCTGCTGCTGCTGCTGCTGCTGCTGCTGCTGCTGCTGCTGCTGCTGCTGCTGCTGCTGCTGCTGCTGCTGCTGCTGCTGCTGCTGCTGCTGCTGCTGCTGCTGCTGCTGCTGCTGCTGCTGCTGCTGCTGCTGCTGCTGCTGCTGCTGCTGCTGCTGCTGCTGCTGCTGCTGCTGCTGCTGCTGCTGCTGCTGCTGCTGCTGCTGCTGCTGCTGCTGCTGCTGCTGCTGCTGCTGCTGCTGCTGCTGCTGCTGCTGCTGCTGCTGCTGCTGCTGCTGCTGCTGCTGCTGCTGCTGCTGCTGCTGCTGCTGCTGCTGCTGCTGCTGCTGCTGCTGCTGCTGCTGCTGCTGCTGCTGCTGCTGCTGCTGCTGCTGCTGCTGCTGCTGCTGCTGCTGCTGCTGCTGCTGCTGCTGCTGCTGCTGCTGCTGCTGCTGCTGCTGCTGCTGCTGCTGCTGCTGCTGCTGCTGCTGCTGCTGCTGCTGCTGCTGCTGCTGCTGCTGCTGCTGCTGCTGCTGCTGCTGCTGCTGCTGCTGCTGCTGCTGCTGCTGCTGCTGCTGCTGCTGCTGCTGCTGCTGCTGCTGCTGCTGCTGCTGCTGCTGCTGCTGCTGCTGCTGCTGCTGCTGCTGCTGCTGCTGCTGCTGCTGCTGCTGCTGCTGCTGCTGCTGCTGCTGCTGCTGCTGCTGCTGCTGCTGCTGCTGCTGCTGCTGCTGCTGCTGCTGCTGCTGCTGCTGCTGCTGCTGCTGCTGCTGCTGCTGCTGCTGCTGCTGCTGCTGCTGCTGCTGCTGCTGCTGCTGCTGCTGCTGCTGCTGCTGCTGCTGCTGCTGCTGCTGCTGCTGCTGCTGCTGCTGCTGCTGCTGCTGCTGCTGCTGCTGCTGCTGCTGCTGCTGCTGCTGCTGCTGCTGCTGCTGCTGCTGCTGCTGCTGCTGCTGCTGCTGCTGCTGCTGCTGCTGCTGCTGCTGCTGCTGCTGCTGCTGCTGCTGCTGCTGCTGCTGCTGCTGCTGCTGCTGCTGCTGCTGCTGCTGCTGCTGCTGCTGCTGCTGCTGCTGCTGCTGCTGCTGCTGCTGCTGCTGCTGCTGCTGCTGCTGCTGCTGCTGCTGCTGCTGCTGCTGCTGCTGCTGCTGCTGCTGCTGCTGCTGCTGCTGCTGCTGCTGCTGCTGCTGCTGCTGCTGCTGCTGCTGCTGCTGCTGCTGCTGCTGCTGCTGCTGCTGCTGCTGCTGCTGCTGCTGCTGCTGCTGCTGCTGCTGCTGCTGCTGCTGCTGCTGCTGCTGCTGCTGCTGCTGCTGCTGCTGCTGCTGCTGCTGCTGCTGCTGCTGCTGCTGCTGCTGCTGCTGCTGCTGCTGCTGCTGCTGCTGCTGCTGCTGCTGCTGCTGCTGCTGCTGCTGCTGCTGCTGCTGCTGCTGCTGCTGCTGCTGCTGCTGCTGCTGCTGCTGCTGCTGCTGCTGCTGCTGCTGCTGCTGCTGCTGCTGCTGCTGCTGCTGCTGCTGCTGCTGCTGCTGCTGCTGCTGCTGCTGCTGCTGCTGCTGCTGCTGCTGCTGCTGCTGCTGCTGCTGCTGCTGCTGCTGCTGCTGCTGCTGCTGCTGCTGCTGCTGCTGCTGCTGCTGCTGCTGCTGCTGCTGCTGCTGCTGCTGCTGCTGCTGCTGCTGCTGCTGCTGCTGCTGCTGCTGCTGCTGCTGCTGCTGCTGGTGGTGGTGGTGGTGGTGGTGGTGGTGGTGGTGGTGGTGGTGGTGGTGGTGGTGGTGGTGGTGGTGGTGGTGGTGGTGGTGGTGGTGGTGGTGGTGGTGGTGGTGGTGGTGGTGGTGGTGGTGGTGGTGGTGGTGGTGGTGGTCAACGCCCCTATCGTTCCAGCCCCGTAGGGCCAGCTCGTTGTCGCCTACGCCGAACTACTCTGTCATGGGCACGGTTGCACTCCCATTTTTCTCTCGCTTGACACACCTCGGTAGAACCAACACCCTCTTCTTTTGAAGCGAAAGCATTACTTCACTATGTTCACAGATTTCTGTCCGCAGACCGTGTCCGCAGCAGTTGTGCGTAATTGAGAAGTGGTAGAGATTAATCAGTGATATCAATTAATATAGGGTGACGTAATGTTGTTGTAGAAAAGATATTTAGGCCAAAAAGGTAATTAGGTAATTAATTAGAATAACTGGTTCATAGGAAAGGAAAGGCGCAGTACCTGCCGCACTTCTGTGGACACCTGAACCATGCATAAGGGAAGGAAGGTAGATGGGAGTGAAAGCGGGAAGAGAGAAAAGGGTGCAGTAGTGGATATGACGTCGAAGTAGAGCCGAAAAGGGCATAAGAAGCGATTGCCCACAATTCGAGAGTACCAAAGACTAACATGGGTAAACAAAGTGAATTAATGTTAGACAGATGATGTGACGTCGCACAATAGGAAGTAGAGCCGAAAAAGGGCATAGGAAGGGATTGGCGCGGAAATAGAAAGTACCAAAGACTAAAATGGCAATCAAGAAGTGAAATGTGCAACTAGAAGTAACCAACAGCAGCATCGCTGCTTTCGCATTACTCCAATGCAGATTTTGCAGCGCTCTTGAATTTTTCGGGATGGGCCTTGTTTCTTCTAGGTGGTGTTCGTAGAATGCTTAAGCTACGCCTCTAGGAGTGGACAGCGTACTTCCCCTTATTTCATCCAGGCTACAAACGCCCGTGTGCGAGCGCCGGTCTGCGAACACCGGCGGTTTATGAACGCTGCTTTAAAATGCAGAGCTAAGAACGCCGAACTATTGTTCCCTGTCCCTCTCTCTCGCTCGACACATCCGTTTCCTCCTTTGGGGTTTCGGCGGCGGTAGCGGCAGCTGCGTCCCCGTGATGTAGCTTGACTCTGGCGCATGCGCAGGTTGATCGGCGCAAAAGACATGCGAAACTCCTTCCAACCCTCGTAGTGTAACTCAAGCTACAAAATGCAGCAGAATATCATCGCTAAAGGGATCTTTGAGAGCCGTCCGCCGTAGGCGCTTTTATAAATCGGCGGGTCGCATTTCAGAACGTTTCCGTGCTGTGCTATGCATCCAACCACATTTACAACAACCATCGCTTCATTTACATGATCGCATAATTGCAACGAAGGATTGGGCTCTACAAGCACCCCGTGGGCTCTACAAGCACCACGAAATGCCGCTACACAATTTCCATCATGCTCACGTCGAAAAATTACAGACCACTGCAGAATCCGCATTGGGGTAATGCGAAAGCCCGGATGCTGCTGTTGGTTGCTTCTAGTTGTTTAATTCACTTCTTGTTTGCCTATTTTGGTCTTGGGTACTTTGAAATTGCGCGCCAATCTTTTCCTATGCCATTTTTTTGGCTCTACTCCCGGTTGTGTGACGTCACATCATCTCACCTCACATTAATTCCCTTCTAAGTTGGTTCACAGGGAGGGAAAGGCGCAGTATCTGTCACACTTGTTTCTGTGGACACCTGAACCGCGCCGTAAGGGAAGGGAGATATTGGTTCACATTGGTTCACAGGAAGGGAAAGGCGCAGTAACTGTCACACTTGCTCTGTGGACACCCGAACCGCGCCGTAAGGGAAGGGAGCTGCTGCTGCTGCTGCTGCTGCTGCTGCTGCTGCTGCTGCTGCTGCTGCTGCTGCTGCTGCTGCTGCTGCTGCTGCTGCTGCTGGTGGTGGTGGTGGTGGTGGTGGTGGTGGTGGTGGTGGTGGTGGTGGTGGTGGTGGTGGTGGTGGTGGTGGTGGTGGTGGTGGTGGTGGTCAACGCCCCTATCGTTCCAGCCCCGTAGGGCCAGCTCGTTGTCGCCTACGCCGAACTACTCTGTCATGGGCACGGTTGCACTCCCATTTTTCTCTCGCTTGACACACCTCGGTAGAACCAACACCCTCTTCTTTTGAAGCGAAAGCATTACTTCACTATGTTCACAGATTTCTGTCCGCAGACCGTGTCCGCAGCAGTTGTGCGTAATTGAGAAGTGGTAGAGATTAATCAGTGATATCAATTAATATAGGGTGACGTAATGTTGTTGTAGAAAAGATATTTAGGCCAAAAAGGTAATTAGGTAATTAATTAGAATAACTGGTTCATAGGAAAGGAAAGGCGCAGTACCTGCCGCACTTCTGTGGACACCTGAACCATGCATAAGGGAAGGAAGGTAGATGGGAGTGAAAGCGGGAAGAGAGAAAAGGGTGCAGTAGTGGATATGACGTCGAAGTAGAGCCGAAAAGGGCATAAGAAGCGATTGCCCACAATTCGAGAGTACCAAAGACTAACATGGGTAAACAAAGTGAATTAATGTTAGACAGATGATGTGACGTCGCACAATAGGAAGTAGAGCCGAAAAAGGGCATAGGAAGGGATTGGCGCGGAAATAGAAAGTACCAAAGACTAAAATGGCAATCAAGAAGTGAAATGTGCAACTAGAAGTAACCAACAGCAGCATCGCTGCTTTCGCATTACTCCAATGCAGATTTTGCAGCGCTCTTGAATTTTTCGGGATGGGCCTTGTTTCTTCTAGGTGGTGTTCGTAGAATGCTTAAGCTACGCCTCTAGGAGTGGACAGCGTACTTCCCCTTATTTCATCCAGGCTACAAACGCCCGTGTGCGAGCGCCGGTCTGCGAACACCGGCGGTTTATGAACGCTGCTTTAAAATGCAGAGCTAAGAACGCCGAACTATTGTTCCCTGTCCCTCTCTCTCGCTCGACACATCCGTTTCCTCCTTTGGGGTTTCGGCGGCGGTAGCGGCAGCTGCGTCCCCGTGATGTAGCTTGACTCTGGCGCATGCGCAGGTTGATCGGCGCAAAAGACATGCGAAACTCCTTCCAACCCTCGTAGTGTAACTCAAGCTACAAAATGCAGCAGAATATCATCGCTAAAGGGATCTTTGAGAGCCGTCCGCCGTAGGCGCTTTTATAAATCGGCGGGTCGCATTTCAGAACGTTTCCGTGCTGTGCTATGCATCCAACCACATTTACAACAACCATCGCTTCATTTACATGATCGCATAATTGCAACGAAGGATTGGGCTCTACAAGCACCCCGTGGGCTCTACAAGCACCACGAAATGCCGCTACACAATTTCCATCATGCTCACGTCGAAAAATTACAGACCACTGCAGAATCCGCATTGGGGTAATGCGAAAGCCCGGATGCTGCTGTTGGTTGCTTCTAGTTGTTTAATTCACTTCTTGTTTGCCTATTTTGGTCTTGGGTACTTTGAAATTGCGCGCCAATCTTTTCCTATGCCATTTTTTTGGCTCTACTCCCGGTTGTGTGACGTCACATCATCTCACCTCACATTAATTCCCTTCTAAGTTGGTTCACAGGGAGGGAAAGGCGCAGTATCTGTCACACTTGTTTCTGTGGACACCTGAACCGCGCCGTAAGGGAAGGGAGATATTGGTTCACATTGGTTCACAGGAAGGGAAAGGCGCAGTAACTGTCACACTTGCTCTGTGGACACCCGAACCGCGCCGTAAGGGAAGGGAGGGAGGTGGGAATGAAAGTGGAAAGAGAGAAAGAGGAGCCGTAGTGGAGGGCTACGGAGTAATTTCGACCACCTGGGGATCTTTAACGTGCGCTGACATCGCACAGCACACGGACGCCACTTCGTTTCGCCTCTATCGAAACGCAGCCGCCGAGGTCGGGTTCGAACCCGGGAACTCCGGACTATATCCGGACATAAGGTAAGATGGAGTCCAAAGTCAGACTCCGCCCGCACCACTAATGTATCGCGGGGAGAGAAAGTTCCGCAATTCGAAAAATAAATGAATAGGTCAATAAGACAAAAGTTTTTGATTTGAAGTTGTTAAATAAAAGGGGGGATGTGCTACTAAAGCGACCCACAGCCGAGGAAGCGGGCGGGTATATATATATATATATATATATATATATATATATATATATATATATATATATATATATATATATATATATATATATATATATATATATATATATATATATATATATATATATATATCCTGCTACTTCGCCGCAATGTTTACAATTTGGATTGTATTGTGCTGGGTACATGTGCGGTAATTTAGATGGGCTGAAGAAGGCAGGCGTCTGGAGCCGACGCCAGATTACTTCCTGCCTTTTGTCTAGTTTCTTGTCTGGTGGAGGATATATCCATCTTTCAGTTTAAAGTCATTAGTGCAGTTATGAGATCAGATAAGTGCATCTCTCGAGAAATTAAGAAAAGAAGATGTACGGGCCTGCTACTGGCTCTGTAGCTGAGCCACCTCCGTTGCCGTGTGCGGGCAGAAGAGAAAATAGGCAGGAAAGAAAAAAAAAGAGCGACAGAAAAACGCATCAACAGCCCTCGTCCACCACCACCGAAGCGGTGGAGGGTGCAATGACGGCCTACAACAGATAAAAATTCAGTTGTAGGCTAGCCCCCGCCGCGAGCAGCGGTGACCTACCTGTCCCAGCCCCATTAGGGCCAGGATCAGCCACCCTTCACTTGCGTTGCCGTTGTATTATAACGGCGCTATTGGAGCAGGAATCCCTTGAAGGATGCTCTCGGAGCCGCGAAAGAACCGTTGGTGCGACTTAAGTGTGTTGTTATACTGAATGGAGATTCTTTACCATATCTGTTAACTTGCCTTCACTGAAAAGTAGTCAGTAAGCACGACTTATAGAGTGCATGGCGTTAAACAATTTGCGGATTTGAATAAACCAGCTTTTAGGCAAATGCCTGGCTGGCTGTCATAGTATTATCCACAAGAAAATGTAATCTAATAAATAACTTCCGTAATACATGGTACCAATCTAATGTTATGCTTCAGAATACAGTGGTTTGCTATTTGCAATGCGCCTGCTGCCTTAAAAAACAATGTAACGTAAAGTGAGGAAATTTCAGAGTAGACGTGACAATTCTTGAATCATACAGGCCCGCACGCAAGCGATGAAAAAAAAACAAAAAAAAAATGCACGTAGGAATAACAATATTTTTTTTTCTTTTTGCGCGTAACAGCGGTAAGACAGCTCTCACGTGTGTGTGTGTTTTCATGCCTCCGTGTTCTTTTGCGCTAAATGCGCTAAATGCTTTCGTCATAACACGATACACTTCGTTCGTATTAAATAAAGAATCAGGCCTGTTACCATCCCTGAAGCGATGAAGGCAAACAATACTGGAGGGATTGTACACTACCCCTCTTGCAAGAGTGGGTTCCCCTTAGTCCTACATCGGCGACATGACCACATACCAGAAAAGTTTGAGCAAAGTTCAGGCTAAGAGCTTTTGAGCGTGATTTTTCCCACATACTGCATAAGTAGAATACTGCATGAGCATAAATATATGTGCACGTCATTCCTTGCCAGGATTGTAATTTTTTTTTTGCTATTTATATTTAAAAATGCAGCCCATTGGTATCGTGTGGAGACTTAGTTACTCGCTAGCGAGAGCAGAACGGACTTCAGAAGAAACTATTTGCGAAGCATCGGAAAGCCTGGACATTTTTTATAAATATATTCATTAAGGACATTACCATCATAATCAAAATTATCTTGCTGTAACCTACAGTTTCCACATAACTATTTTTTAAAACACAGCATATCGGCCTTCTGCCGCAGTTTTGACTACTTGGCGTGAGCGGAGGAACACTTTAACAGCTGCCACGCATCGGAAGCTCAGACAGTTCCCACAAACATATCCAAACACTATCCTACTATATTGGCCAGTTCACTGACAGTTAAAACCTGCCGCACAGTTAAGTTAAAGGTACTATTCACAGATTTCGTCACCGTGCGTACTTGCATGGATGGCGGGCCAACAGGTGAACATCTGAGCTTACGGTTGTAAAAATACGCGAACAAACCCCCGACAAATGCATGCTTCAAAAATTCCCAATAATGTTTCTCGGAAGAGTTATCTACAAAGCTGCAATGCCCGAATAATGACCATACCTGACCTGAGACGCCTTGGAGGAACATCGCGACAGATGTGATCCTGAACGGGACGAGGTTATCGGTGAGAACACAGCCCTCATTCCCGCCGTAACAATACGTCCTCGAGTGCTGGCGCGAGGCGCCGATGCCAGACGCGGAGGAGACGCCGTGGATGATCTGCCGCCAAGGAAGCTTTCTCGTGGCCGCTGCGCTAACACGTAAGGAGCATGGCAGGGAACGCAAAAGGCGTCCAATGTCTTCTTGGCAGATTTTACTGGATGCAAGGAAGCACGCAGCGGCCATCGGGCGGGTTCCACGGGTACGCTGGAGTTCCGCCGTACGTCACGGAGGGCACAGGTTCCAGTGTACATTGCGAATACCTTTAGTGGAATAACCTGTTTTAGTCCAAACTTCGACGGTGCACAGAGGCTCCAGTCGTTGTTGTGCTTTTTCGTTCTTCGATGTTGCTGTTGGCCTCTGGAAACATGGCACGTGCCGACGCGGTGGATTAGCCAAGCAGTGGGAGCGTACAAAAGAAAATTTCCACAGGCGCTAACGGGAAAGAGATGGGTGCCAACCACTTCGCTTTTTCTTCTTCTTCTAGGCCTCTTGAAACATGGCACATAACGGCATGGGGGATCGGCCCAGATGTAGTAGCATATAAAGGAAATTTGTATTTCCGATTACGACAAGAATATTGGAGCTTAGAGGGAACTTCGAAAAATGTAGCGACTGAAAACGACAGAAGATTAAAGTAAAATGGCATTTGCTGAAAAAGATCTAAAATAATTTTATAGGCTGTATGCACTGTCGGCTGCTATCGACTCATCCGGGTTCCTACGCTGAGGACGACGGGAAGAATGAAACCGTTTTCTGCTTCCGGACCGCCATATCCCTGGTCGTCGTCGCGTCGTCGTTTCATTGGGGTTACTGGGAGCGTTGGAATTTGCACTGAGCTGTGAACCCTGTAATTTGCTGCATTAAAGGCGAATCGCGCTGTCGAAATCTGCTGTGTAAGAGAGAGAGAGAAACATGTATTATGAGCAGGCGTGAAATATTCAGCCCTAGGTGGGCGAGTTGAAAAAAAAAGTTCAGCTGAGCGGAAGAGATGAGACTCGCAGTGTATCGTAGCATGCATACAAATATGTGAAACTAGCGATCCTCAAAGTATCCGAATGGCATACTACATTAGTGAATTACATAAGGGAAGCAGAGATTGCGCACATAGAATTGCGAAAGAGCCACACTTCACACTGCACTGACTTGCTACGAGTATCGGGAAAGCAGAAGCTTCACTGCCTTTCGATAATTTCACACATCCGCAGCCTCAGAGAGAGCATACTTCCGCATTTGAACGACATCGCACCTGAAGGGAAACTCGGCACAGCGCTAACCGATGATCAACATTTTCGCGGTTTCAAAAGCTGTAGTTTCAACGCAGATCCTCACAATTCCACGGAAAATTAAGATGTCATCTATTTCTTAAATAGCAGCTCCTGAACGAAGCCGCTCGTCAAAAAATGGTGGGCTTCGTGTGACCTATTCGCCTCCAATTGCTCACGAGTAAACGCAGCTGGTAGCTTGAACCAAATAATTTTTGATGTCTGAAAGGCCAACTTTTGGCACAAGCGCTACATCAAAGCCCGTTTCGTCGCTCTCAAGTAGCAGGGGATCGATGCTACCGCACAATTTGATTTTGTCTTCTTAGCGTTTTTCGTCGTAGGATTCATGCCTTCCCCCTAAGCACATGGACGAATATAGAGTCTCTTTGATCATACCGCGATAACTAAACGGTCATTTATGAAGTGCTGTCCGCCCATGCGCGGCGAGCATTCACACGGCAGGAGAAAATAGCAGACGACAAGGCGAACTTAATCTCGCTCCTAGAGCACTGCGCGAGGCATAGAGTTTCTTACTCTTACCTAGAGGGAAAGCTGTGCTGCCGTCTATGGGCGTTTACATGGAGTTTCCAGACGGCCAGTTCAGCCACCATGGGCGCTCAAAGCATCATGGGCCGGAGAGCTACCGAGTGCAGAACTACAACTTTTGGCCAAAACTAATGCAAAGATAAGCGTTGTTCTACCGTCAACAATGTCCTAAGATTGAATATTGTGACTATAAATTACAAAAAGAGAGAGAAACAGATTGCCAGTGTGAGATTTATCCAATATAAGCGATGGCCCTTTCTCCTATTGGCTTAGTTTTGAGCAGCACAAATACCAATATTTCGTACTTAATAGGCAAACTTTGAAATGAAAAAATGTTATGAAAATATTTATCGTTGTGCCATCACTTAAGGAAGTTTTTAGAGGCATTTTGGGAAACAGAAGCTTTTTATTGGCGACGTCTGGTTTTGCGCATTCGCTACTATGGCTTTCACGGTCTATGTACGCGCTTTCAGATGATGATGATGACGAAAAAGAAACATCGCAGTAACGCCACTCCACGTACCCGAGAAAAACCGACTGTCCCGCAACAAGTAGCACACCGGCCCATGATTCTTAGCGCGCCCATGGTGGCTGAAGTACAGCGCCCTCAGCTTTCCCTCTAGTTAGTGTAAGGAACTCTATGGCGCGAGGGGAGAGCCTTGGGCGGGCGCGCTGTTGTCCAGAGTAGCTGTCAGTTGTGCGTGGCGTCACCTCCACTTTTTCCCCCCTGAATGCCTGCACTGTTGCTGTCCTCCTCGATATGATATAATATGCAGAAGGTATTGTGCTGTGCAGGTGATTGCACTGACTCATTGCCAACTTCATAAACATGCCACTTTCAACTATTGGAGAAGAACCATTCGGACTGATCCACTCTGCTCGCGGTACGTTTAAAAGCCGAAGATTAGGCAGCGTAACAGTCAGCGCGCTAAAGCGCTAGAGGAAAGTGACGAATTTCTTCTAGCTGTGGCACGGTGCCAGTGAGCTCATGCTATCATTTCTATGAGACTGTGGGTAACAGACAGACCACTACGTGCAGTACAAGCGTCAGGCTGAGATTATCGGGATACAGAACAGTGTAACACCTGTTTATGCCGTCTTCGCTGTAGTACAAGTTTTGTCCCTCAAAGTGTTTCTCGCTTTTCTCCGGCTTTTCACCGCAATATATATTACGTTGTGCATGCTTGGGTACGGGGGGACGGCTGGAAAGCTTTCGCTAGGCAAATACAAAGTGTCGTTCATGAAGGAACCGAATATTGAAAGCACCGTTCACGGACTGGAGCAAAAGCGGAAATCACTGACGTAGGTGTCACGTCAACAGTGTGCTAGAATGTTCTAGTAGTCAGATCATGCTAAACTGCACGATTTGGTCTGTCGTACGAATCCACCAGACGTGAAGACATGCGATGAGTGGACAGCGTCACTATAGCGTTGCCCGGTCACCGTGACCAAAAAATAGTGGCGAACGACGCTCCCCTTCTTCGTTGCCATGGCTGCCAACAGCTTTCATACCGTGCGGTGACGCGACGTGAAACGAGCCTATAAGAGGTAGGAATTCAACCTACCAGTTGCAATTGAATAATCATGGAGTATCCCACAAACTGAACATAATGTAAAAAATTGGCGCTCACACCGAACGATATTGACATTGGTACTGACAAGGAGAGTCCTAATCTGGATAAAGAGAGCTCCAGACAGCTGTTTCCCTGAAGTTTGAACTTTTGGCAAGAAAGGAGAGAATGTGCTTGAAATCCTATTTCACTGCATGCGTCCCATAGGTTTACCGGCATCCACAGACATCTGCGTGTATATAAATTCAACCTGAACATCCTGCACCGCAACATACCGATACATCAGACAACATGGTTTTACATTAACGCCCGTTCCAATTATATGCTAAGCGATGATAAACAGCAGCATTTAGTTAAGGGATAAGGTAGCCTGGCTGATATGTATTAGAAATCGCCAGCAGACTGAAGTTGATGACATGCGATGTGGATTTAATAGTTCGTTTGAACGTCTAGCGCTGCCAGTAATTCGGGCAGAGCAGGGTCGAATTGCCAGCCGCAGGGCACAGCTTCAGCACGAGAGATGGGTGCCGGAGCCAAGCGATGGTGATGGCGATGCCGCACCATTTTCCGTTCTTTGTCTTCTTTACATTTCCCCCACGTGAAGAAGTCGCCATCCTGGCGACTCAGGGAGAAGAGACGACCAGAGGGTTGTAATATGGCTTGAGGAGGCTAACGTGGACAATCTCGCGGCCGCGACGGCGGTGGTCGGAAGAAGGGGTGACTGGCTCGATGACGTAGTTCACAGGGGATGTTCGTTCCAAGACGCGATAAGGTCCGTGGTATTTGGTGTCTAGTTTGTTGGTGGCAGGAACGCATAGCCAAACGAAGCTGTCGGCCTGGAACGTGGGAGCAGGAGTATCGGTATCATGCTGATCTTTGCGATAGCCTTGAGTGTTGGAGGTAAACGTGCGAGCTAGCTGACGGCATTCCTCGGCCTTCTGTACAATGTCTGACAAAGCACTGTACTCAGAGGCATCTGGATGGTATGGCAAAATTGTGTCCAGAGTACATGATGGTTCACGGCCGTATAAGAGGAAGAAGGGCGAAAAACCAGTTGTTGACAGGCGGTACAAGAGCGAATGTAGCGACGTACGAAATTGTACATTCCCCGCCAGTAGTACCTTTGACGAATTCGATCATATGTTTTGAGGACGCCGGCATGAGCGCTTTGCGGGTCACTATGATGGTGGGCACAAACCTCGGAGCGGAGGTGGCGCGGAATGACAAGAAGCCACGTTCTGCCGTCTGAGTTGTAGTTCCTTCGGTAGAGAAGGCCTTCCCGAATGGCGAAATGGGAGGCCTGTCGGCGGAGTGCCCGAGGATGCGTAGCCGCGGAAGTAGTGCCAAGGATATCTAGCAGGTTAGAAACCCAAGGATCTTGTCGTTGCTCGAAAGGCATATCCTCAATGGTGAGTGCTGACAAGAGTGTTTGAGGAGGGGACGATGAGTTAGGCGAGCACACCGGTGACCGAGAAAGAGCGTCGGCGTCAGAGTGCTTGCGGCCAGAGCGGTACACTACACGGATGTCGTATTCCTGAAGCCTGAGAGCCCAGCGCCCGAGACGGCCAGACGGATCCTTGAGAGACGCGAGCCAGCAGAGAGCGTGATGATCTGTAACTACCTCGAAGGAGTGGCCGTATAAGTAAGGGCGGAACTTCGTTACAGCCCACACGATTGCTAAGCACTCCTTTTCGGTAACGGAGTAGTTGGACTCGGCTTTGGTGAGAGCACGGCTGGCGTAGGCGACAACGTATTCGGAGAAGCCAGGCTTGCGCTGGGCGAGGACGGCGCCGAGGCCGACACCACTGGCATCGGTGTGAAGTTCTGTAGGTGCAGTAGGGTCGTAATGGCGAAGGATTGGCGGTGACGTTAGAACATTGCGCAGTGTCGCGAATGCATCATCGCAGGCTGGCGACCAAGAGGAGAGGTTAGGGGTGCCTTTCAAGAGCTGTGTAAGGGGGGCTATGATGGTTGCGAAATTCCGAACAAAACGACGAAAGTACGAGCAGAGGCCCACGAAGCTTCGCAGTTGTTTCAAAGTGGTCGGTTTCGGAAAGTCAGCGACGGCGCGCAGCTTCTCAGGATCAGGCAGAACTCCATCTTTACACACAACATGTCCGAGTATTGTGAGCTGGCGGGCACCAAAGCGGCACTTTTTGAGGTTCAGTTGAAGACCGGTGCGGGTTAGGCAGGTGAAGACCTGGCGAAGTCGAGTCAGGTGGGTCGGGAAGTCGGTTGAAAAGACGACGATGTCATCAAGGTAGCATAAACAGATGTTCCATTTCAGGCCGCGCAGTACAGTGTCCATCATTCTTTCAAATGTGGCTGGGGCGTTACAGAGTCCGAATGGCATAACATTAAATTCGTATAGTCCGTCTGGAGTAATAAAGGCGGTCTTAGGACGATCCGCCTCTGCCATGGGCACCTGCCAATACCCGGAGCGTAAATCGAGTGAGGAAAAGAATTCTGCGCCTTGCAAGCAGTCTAGGGCATCGTCGATTCGTGGGAGGGGGTACACATCACGACGAGTGATTTTGTTGAGACGGCGATAATCAACACAAAATCGTATGGAGCCATCCTTCTTTTTAACTAGGACCACAGGAGACGACCATGGGCTACAGGATTCTCTAATTATTCCGCGTTGGAGCATGTCATCGACTTGTTGGGCAATAACACGGCGCTCAGTCGGCGACACACGATACGGCCGCTGATGGAGAGGTGGATGAGCGCCAGTGTCGATGAGGTGGGAAATGGTCGTCGTGCGGCCCAAGGAAGATTGCGGGATGTCGAAGGAGGAGCGGAATTGGTGTAGAAGGTCAAGAAGTTGCTCGCGGTGGCGCGGCTCTAGAGCGCTGTCCACAGAATGGTCAAAAAGGTCCCGCTGTAGCGGATCGGAAGCCACACGAGTTGGGGTCAAGGCGTCAACTTGGCAAACAGGGAATGACACATCATCAAAGGCGAACAGAAGGTCCACGGGCTCGATGCGGCCAAGGCACTCCCCTTCGATCAACATAGCGGGAGACGCAAGAGGATTGGCTACCAGAAGTGTGCTAGCGCCGTTGTTCATGTCAAGGACGGCAAACGGCAGCGGTAAGTGGCGGCGGCGGCAGACAACGTCAGAGGGCACAAAGAGGACTGTCGCGGCGGTGGTAAAAGAGGCAGTGAGGGGAACCAGAACAGCGCTTCCGGGTGGGATGGTTGTATCATGAGCTACGAGGAGTTTGGTCGCAAAACGAGGACACGGCTCGTGGAACAGGGCATCAGACGGTGCATCACTCGATTCAATGAGCTCTACTTGAGGACTGGCGCAGTCAATGATAGCATGATGCTGGGACAGGAAATCCCAGCCGAGAATGACGTCATGAGAACATGTGGGGAGAACGACGAATTCGATGATGTACAAGGCTGCAGCAATGACGACGCGAGCAGTGCAGATAGCTGTCGGCTGTATACTGTGAGCGGATGCGGTACGAAGCGATAGTCCCTCGAGAGGCGTAGTCACTTTTCGGAGGGAGCGGCAGAGTTTTTGGCTGATAACTGATACAGCGGCACCGGTGTCGACGAGCGCAAGAGTATGAACACCTTCAACGATGACAGCAGTAACATTCGCGGGATTAAGACGAGGACTTTGAAATTCTGTCGAATACGCAGTTCGTGCCTCGCGAACTGCGGCGGTTAGTTTTCCGGCTGAGTAGCGGGTCGTCGGCGCATTGGCGAAATGGAGCGGCGACGTGGTGATGGCGAACGACGAGGCAGGAAGTCCGGAGGGTCAGGGGATGCTGTTGGATGACCCGATGGGACGGGGAATTGGGGGGCCAAATAAGGTGGCGCAGGCCGCGCAGCAAAGGCCATATTTATTCGGCGCCGGCAGTAGCGTGTAGTGTGCCCAGGGATGCCGCAGTGGTAGCAAATAGGCCTGTTGTCTGCAGTGCGCCATGGAGATGGTGTCTGACGCAAGGGGGGAGCAAACGCTGTTGGTGCCGAACGCATAGGGGGCGAAGCATAGGCATATGCTGGCTCAGGAGGTGGACTTGAAGTAACTTCGGCATATGAGCGACGCAATACCTGGGGAGGAGCCGGCGCGAATGCTGGAGCATAGCTCAGTGGCGCAACGCCGGACGATGAAATTGTGGGCGTGGGGAACGGCATTGAGGGTGCGACCGGAGGTGATTGAGGAACAGAATTAGGGAGGACTTCAGATACATGCTGTTGGATTGCACGGCGAAGCTCCGGAACAAGGCCAGTTGGTGACGACTCCTTAACATATGGCTGCAGGGACAGTTGTCGTGCGACCTCCTGACGTACAAAAGCCTTGATGTTTTCAGAGAGGCTAGATGACTCCCTCTCCGCGGCTAGTCCAGCAAGTGATGCTTGAGGCTGGCGAATCAAAACACGCTCCTTGCGGAGTTCGTCGTAGCTTTGACATAGGTCGTAGATTTCCTTGACCGTCGTGGGGCCTTTGGCGACGAGCATGTTGAAAGCGCCGTCATCAATTCCTATGAGGACATGACGTATCTTAACGGCCTCGGTCATGGTCGGGTCAACGCGACGACACATATCAACAATGTCCTCAATGTAACTGGTGAACGTTTCACCGGGTAGCTGCAGTCGCGACCGAAGACGCTGTTCCGCGCGGAGTTTTCGGACGGCGGGGCGGCCAAAGACATCAGAAAATTTCGTCTTGAAACTCGCCCAGGTAGTAAAGTCAGACTCGTGGTTTCTAAACCACAGATTAGCGACATCGCTCAAGTAAAAGATGACATTGGTGAGCTTACGGTTGTCGTCCCAGTTATTGTGACGGCTGACCCGTTCGTAAGTGGTCAGCCAATCGTCGACGTCGTCATCGCTGCTTCCACTGAAGGTAGCGGGGTCCCGTTGACGAATCGCACCTGTGCAGGTGACGGGCGGAGGTAGGTGCAATGAAGTCGGCTCCGTCATTGGTGTAGTCAACGTTCTGCTGCGAAGTTCCAGGGCGAGATGAGTACAGGGAACCTCAGATTGACCTCCACCAAGTGCGATGTGGATTTAATAGTTCGTTTGAACGTCTAGCGCTGCCAGTAATTCGGGCAGAGCAGGGTCGAATTGCCAGCCGCAGGGCACAGCTTCAGCACGAGAGATGGGCGCCGGAGCCAAGCGATGGTGATGGCGATGCCGCACCATTTTCCGTTCTTTGTCTTCTTTACAGACAGTACATATCACTGACTCTTTAAGAGAGGCGACCTTGCTAAGAAATCAGCCAGCTCGTTTAAATGATTATCTGCATGGCTAGGGGCCCAGAAAAATTGACCTCTTTCAAAGCGCATGGAAGAAAAGATCGAAGGTACAGAACGAGAAAGCAAGACGTATTTTCGTTTTAGAACTTAGCAGAAGCACTGCTAAAAAAAAAATAAAAGCGATGTTGCACGAAACGCAGTTGTCTCTCCTTTTGTACTGCACTCGAAGTATAGAATATGTACACAAGATCCCTTATATTCTATACTTCGAGTGCAGTAAAAAAAAAAAAGTCAACTGCTTTTCGTGCAACATCGCTTTTATTTTTATTAGCAGTGTGTCTGCGAAGTTCTAAAACAGAAATGTGTCTCGCATTCTTGCTCTGTATTGATGTGGCAGGTAATAAAGGAAAAAGGAGTAGTGGGTTGCGCGCTCGGCTGAGGAGCCGCGGGATAATGGTTCGATTCTCGGCGGAGACGACTGGCTTTTTTTCCTTTTGTGGCAAGGGGGTAGTCGTTTTCTGATCACAAGCTCTGATCACACTTTCTGCACACGACACGCATGAGTCTAGAAAAGCATAGTTCATTAAAAAAAATATTGAATCCTTGTAAGACCGAGCCGTTTAATTTTGTTTTTTTTTTTTTGCTTACTCACGCTTCAGTAGTGCCTCAGTGCTAAATCAAAGCGAACTGCAATCATAGCGACACCATTTTTACGCGTAACCTTCTTTCGTGAGCTGTATCATCATTTCCCCTTTCATGATCATTTATGTTTGCCGCCTCCTGCACTCTACCCGCGCCGTGATCACAATAACAAATTAAAACGCGTAACTTGCTGCTCATATCTCTTTACGCAAAATCATTCCTTCCGCGCACAATATTAAACTGAAATAACCAGACATAACACAACGGTACTGAAGATAAGTTCCTTGGAGCAAACGCTGTGCACTAGCCGATTTGCACTCTATATTTATTTAGTTGTCAAGTGCGTTGTGTGATATTGAGTTGCTGAAGTATCACTGCGGTATTTCTGATATATGGGTTTCTGTGCTCCCTTATATAATTCCCTTGTATGAGGGCCTTTAGAGGTACTGGGAATAAAAAAATGCTGAATCAACACTTCCCCTAAGATACAAGAAAAGAGCTGAAAGTAAAAATGGGCCTTGACAATTTATGAACCTCTAACTGAGTGTAAAGTAGGTGCTGCTGTCGTTCCAATTTACGTCGAAGTAAATGTGCTACGAAAATTTCCACGCATCTTATTTAGATGTCATGTCGCCCTCCGGACACATCCAAGTGTGGGTTACTCGCGAATAATCCTATATTTGCAGTAGCGATGCCTAAACAAAGTGTGGGCCAGTTGCGTTCACTAACTGCTACGTGTGCAAGAATCATTTAGTCCACTGCGGTCTATGCGTGTCTTCTCATATTTTCTTTGCTTCCTTCTGCCTGCCGGCGGAAGAGATATTTCTTCGCCGTGTGGGCTGATGACCGAAAAACGGGCGGAAGGACGAAGGAAGGTACATGTAGGACCGCCCAAATGCATTCCCGCATTACAAAGTTGTTGCCAAAGAAGGGTGGCGCATTTAACCTATGTTTCTCATGTAACTACCTTAGCTTGTCCCACTAAGCCACGCTGATCACCCAGCTGCGAGCTAAGGAGGGCAGTTTCTCGGGTTTCCGGTCAGGAGGAGGGGATAGGTGGAAGATTTGCGTGATTTTTGAACGTCCACATTTCATCTTTAACGTGCGATGTCAGCGCACGTTAAAGATCCCCAGGTGGTCGAAATTACTCCGTAGCCCTCCACTACGGCCCCCCTTTCTCTCTATCCACTTTCACTCCCACCTTTATCCCTTCCCTTACGGCGCGGTTCAGGTGTCCACAGAGCAAGTGTGACAGATACTGCGCCTTTCCCTTCTCATGAACCAACCAACCAACCAACCACATTTCATGGTATATAGACAGCCAATGCAAACACGTAGACCCTAGTAATAAGCTGAATGTGAAACTGTGTAATACTGCGAAGTGTTCATTGTGTGGTAGAGAAGTGTGCGCCAAGTCATGGCCTCCTACCGCGTCATGTTCTTTTGTGTGGGGAGGGAGCAAAATGGAACCTGTCTCCTCAATGATGTGTCGGAATTTGTGAGTACTCTTGGGCTGCGGTCTGAGGCACTTGTTCGGTGTGTTGCATGTGGCACTTGTTATACACATTCTCGTTCTACGCATGCGCTTGCTGGTTCCTAGCAGAGCTAAACTTCAATGCCCAGAAAACCTTGGCTTGTAGTATTGGAGTTCTGAGAACGGTGAGCTTCCTCAGGGCAAGGGGAGCAAAGTTTCCATCACAGGAGCGGTATAAAGCGGCTTGAGAGCCGGAAAGGACAGTATAATGTTATTTTCCATGCGATGATTGGTATTAATGACTATTTCGTTACAGTCTATATAGTTATTAGTAGCCGGAGACGCAGTCTAGCCACGATCACGGGTCTGTGGTTGAAAGCATTCGCGGCGGTAGCCTGGTGTTGTGTCTACATGTACGTGTCCGTGCACCTGACATCATCGTTGGTGCCGTGCGCTCGGGAGAGCGCGAGGAACTGGAAGGACTGCACCTGGGGTATAAATGGGTAGGAGGCTCGTTTCGCGGAATGGATACTGCAGTTGAATGCATCTTGGGAGTCACTGTGGTGTAACAACTGTCCAGCGTAGTGTGCTTGGCAGTGGGAGACTCACTCTCCAGAGGACAGTCTGACAAGTTGGTGCACTCACCATTGCGGCGCACGCTGCATGGCGTACAATGACGCAAGTAACGCCTACCGGACGAAGTATTTCACAAAACCACAGGCTCACCAGAGCGAGAATTCAAGGAGAGTAAATGTGTTACCACTAGTCTCCTATCTTTGTGCTGAGATTTCTCGCAGGGCGACCCACTCCTGCCCCGCCGGAGTGGTGCAGTGGTAAGACGCCCGACTACTGTGCCGGAGTTCCCGGGATCGAATCCCGGCCTCGGCGGCTGCGTTTCGATGGAGGCGAAACGAAGTGGCGTCCGTGTGCTGTGCGATGTCAGCGCACGTTAAAGATCCCCAGGTGGTCGAAATTACTCCGTAGCCCTCCACTACGGCCCCCTTTCTCTCTATCCACCTTCACTCCCACCTTCATCCCTTCCCTTACGGCGCGGTTCAGGTGTCCACAGAGCAAGTGTGACAGATACTGCGCCTTTCCCTTCCTATGAACCAACCAACCAACCCACTCCGACGCGTTAACAAATACACACCCTATAAAAGCTAGGGCGAATCAGCAACGAGACGACCTACTGCACAATCGCTGATTGATAATAAAATGTCAAAGAAGCTGAGTACGCTGCAGAATTAGGTCAGAGGCAGCCAGCCCATTCAATTACTTCTGCTCGAATGTAATTGCTCGCGCGCATCAGAGGCAAAACGTACCGTACGAAACAATTAGCTGTCTTTGTGTCGGCTATCAGTCCTAGTCCTTCAAGCTGTATAAGATGCATTGAAAATTGAAGGTCACGTTTATTTTAGTCACAAACGTGTATTGATCCGAGATGTGTACAGTGCAAAAAAGGTCGCGTAGATCTTCTCTGGCATGGTATACCTAGCGATATATGCTACATCGGATACTCCAAGTTGAGAATTGTACAGATATGAGAATTCGTGGTTGGGCTAGTTGGTTGAAAGAACATTCTCAACATTTAAAGGCGGGAAAAACACAGAAAGACACAGTGAAGACGCCGTCCCGTTGTGTTGTTCGCTCCTTTAAATGTTAATAATAACAAATATAGCCAATACGCCATGCGTGGTACTAGAAATCAAGAATTGAAGATCTGGCCATATATAACATATGTGGTACTCCAGATCAGAAATTATACAGATACTGCATATCTTCCTGTCATATCTGCTCAATTCCTGATTTGGTGTACCATATATGGCGTATCTTTCCAGATCGGGCCGATTTCTGATATGCCAGATCTGAATGTATCATATAACTCCAGACGTGGCATTCCTGTAAGAGATTCGCTAACAGAGGAATTTATATTTTCTCAGAAAAACTCGATGCAGTCACAATATCTGCAGAGCATGAAGTGCATCCGTGCCTTGCACTTCACTGTGATGATCGGTTAGTTCACCGCGACCGCCACAGCCATCAATTGCTTCTGGTCTGTTCGCCTGACCAGCATTGTGCAAAACCCGAATGAGTGATGTAGTTCGACGTCCCTTGAGCGCTTATCATAATTGGGGCTGTCCACGGTGTAAGCTGAACAACCCAAGCGTTCATGGGCGTGACTAAATTTCCGCAGATATGTGCGGATATAGCATGATATGCGACCCGCAACTGGAATCGATCATTTATCCCCTGTTGTGAGCGCAGTCTTTTATACAAATCAGCTGCTTCGTGACTGAGGGATCTTATTTTGTTTATTGAGAAGCATCCTCAGAAAACCAGAGGCTTCTGGCAACGTTGCTTGATAAGTGACGAGGCAGTACCTGCTCAGCTGCACTACAGATATCAAGGCAATGGCTTGATCTGAATTTTACAGCTTTAGCTCTTCTACGCATACTGAGCAATTTTCATGTGATGGTGGCGGAATCACCCCTTGAAATTACCCTTAAAGCAGGTGTTTGCCTCAGCATTGAAACAGCGTGCCTATCACGTGACATGCATACTATGTGTTCACAACATAAAAATTTAATTAAAGTAGACATGCAAAATAGAAAAAATAAAAATCCCAAGACGCTACATTTAGGCGTCAATGCTAGCGTCGAGGTGTGCCCTCAACGGTGGTGTTTCGTGAGCTAGCGCTGGATGTCCACGTTCGGCAGCGTCGAACGACTTGAAATTTTTATTGGTAGGAAATCACGCATTCTTTCGATTTCGAACTTGCCAAGTTTTCCGACGCAAACGAAGTCATCGATATAATTTCTTCATGCTTCGGTTGTCTGCGGGAATGTAATAAAGCGCAGAATTAGTGAAGTCAGTCCGCCCTTCATGGAAAATGAAAATTGCAGTAACTGAAAGCAAAATATCGAATGTAACATACCGCCAGGCATATGGTCAGCAGTGGATAGTCGTAATGCTTTGAGCAGCGCTGATGTATTGAAAACGTGCATTAGTAAGTGCATATTGTTCACTCACGAAGCTTTGTTTGAAAAATAAGTAACATTAAACACAACCATTCGCAACTGCTCACAGGGCACGCACTGCGGCTCCTGAGCCGGATTACCGGGACGGCATGCAACAGCGGAGGCCGCGTTTCGATGGTGAGAAATAGAAAGTGCTGTTGCTATATGACATAGATGCACGGTAAGAAAATTCCGCTGGTCGGAATTAATCTGAAGACCTCTACTACACGGTCCCTCGTTGACCTAGTTGCCTCTGGACGTTAAAATGTCGACACCGCGTGCTTTACGCTTTAGTAAGCTTTTTAGAAAACTATTTCAAGATTTTGGGCCAGTTCAAGGATTTCTGCCTATCCCGCACCAAAAAAAAAAAAAAAAAAAAAGAAACATGGTTTCGAAAATCCTGCGCTGCAAGCATGGCCTCCAGTACCGCCAGTCAAAAGTTCCACTGCCACATACCTTCTTCTTGGCGCGTGGGCTGTAGTAGCAAACACTGGCGACCACCGCGCCGCAGAAGACACAGAAAAGCTTGATGACAGGACATTTGCGCCATTGATTGACGGTGCTGGGGGTCGTGACTAGAGCGCGTACTTTCTTAAAACATGCGTCTTTTGGCGCCAACATTTGTTGAGCCATAGCGCTGGGTAATCGCATTTTTGAAGTCCTAAACCTAATATGGCCTGCTATAAATTTCTTATTGCAGATGGACACCTGAATGTAATAGACAAATATTAATTATTCAGAATTAGTTAAAAAACTTAGTAGTTACATTTAGGCCCGTTTCCTGACGTCCGCCAGCTCTGGTACACACACGAAAGCCGTCTTCATATATCATCAATCGTATTTTAAAAATTACTGAAATATTTAATATATGCTTGACTTTTGATAACTTACACAAATATTGTGAAACATCTTTCTCAGCTACAAATTCTGGTTTATTAACGACTAAAATATCTGCGAATAAAGTCTCGATTTTGTGAAGCTAGAGCATGCAAACAGTTATGATTAGCCAAATCAGTCGAAGGGGTTTGTACATGCATACCACAACCACACCTTGTCAGCACTCTTGCGCAAATAAGATGCAAACATTTTCATTCGATAAACCCAAACCTAACAAGGCGCCAGGATATATTTGCGAAGGACGTTGTATCAAAACTTTCACGTCAGGAATAAAGGTGCAGAACACCTTTCCTCTTGGACTCTGCTTCCCCCCCCCCCCCCCCAATATGTCTATTATCAGGCATCTTGAACAAAAAACAACAAAAAAGACTGTCCTCGGAGTTTACAGCGTTCCTACTTAGTTCAGGGTTAGCAGTTTGCAACATTTCAGCGCTCATGAAGTCTGTGGAGCAGATAATTGCATTTTCAACACGTTAAACCCTTTTCTAGTTTGTCTTCATTTGTTCGGAAGACTGGTGCCGGCGTCAACAGTAATTTTCTTAGTGATAATGCTTTCCAGTCCTCGGAAAAAATTGTCGAATTTAGCTAGCATGGTAACCAGCATCTATTAATAACCATTATTAACCTCACAGTAACTGTTTGCGACCATCCGGTATATTTCTGCCAAAGACTGCAAGAACATTTTCTTTTTTAGGTGAAAGATGGGAACTACTCTTACCAGGGGACCGCCGAGGTGAACCCACTAGAAGCAGCGGAAAAAGGAATCAAAGCTTTACTTGAAAACATTGAAATGCTAGACCTACAGATGTTTATAACGCTGATAAGCTGACAAAGGTATAAATTCCGTTCGGCGAAGTACAATACGTTTGTTTTTTTATTGTAAAAGCCAGCATCACGGTGCTATATCATATTGTTTTTGAAGAGAGATATTACCAAATATGCTTGGAATGTTATATTCTGAACAGCTTCTGCGTTGCTAAAGATTGCCGTTATAATTTTCGCGCCCTAAATATGATGTTCATTGCCAGCTTTAAGTTTACCACCAATTCGAGTAATGGGGTTTCTATTTTTCTACGACTGTCAAGCACATTTGTTGGTATCGCCTTCATCGAGTTCTGTTTTTTTTTTTTTTTCGTGTTTGTGTGGGTGCGTTATAAGCAATCAAAATAAAAAGTTTATTTTGGGAGCCTTCGCACTGCCTTCCTGTTTTCGGACGGCGCCGCCACCACGCAACAATATCTTCTCATAAAGCACGAAGCGCGTAAGAATGCGGCAACAGTGACGACGATATAGAATTTATCAATAAAAATGAAAATATATTCAAGCCTGACTGCTATAAATGTTTCCTACTTTGTTAACTACTCTTTCTCGAAAAGTGCTGAATAAAAAGGGTCAGAGAATAATTATCCGGCGATTATAGCAGAATGAAAAATAACACTGGCAAATAGACTAACGCTTGTAACTAAGTTCTACGATAATTAAAAAGCTCTCCTGTTTACGAAATTTTCGCTGAGAAACGGCAGGTGAGCTATCAGCCGCGTAAGTGTTTTATGGGCGAGGCCTCTACATCGGACACGAGAAAAAATCAAAACATTTGTATACTGTTTCAAGACTTAAATCTTCGATCAAGTATTTCATAATGTATGAAAATATGGTCATGGAGGCTAACTTACCCCATTTAAAAAGGGCTCCTTCCCTTTTGCGTTCTTACGCATTAAAAACTCATTTTCATGACTGTGGAAAGATTGCTCTTACGCCATTGTTTACTCTAGCTACATCCCCCGTTAATGAATATCTCGAATATCTTCAATTTTGAACTGAACATCCTGAAGAAAACTTTCATATTTGAAGAGCTGGAATGGCTGAATTAGCCAGTGAGATTATGTAGCCTGGTGTTTCTATCTTACTTCTTTTAAACGTTTTGTTCGAGGTTTCTGAGCCATTAAAAAAGAATTTTGCTTACGAGACACAGCCCTGTTATTGTTGTAATCAAAATATTTAACTAAATTACCTGAGAGGTTGGTATTATTTGGTCGACGTGTTCTGTATATAAGCAGTTGTAATAATTACCCACTATAGTCGCGTATTAAGATACAAGCTTTACGTCTGAATGGCTCATACCAAGAAATCGGACAAATTCCAGTTTTCTAAAGAAGTTACTTGTCAACGAAATCTTTTCGCACGTCGTCAGACTGGATTATAATAATCAGTACATCATCAGCTCTTGTATCCGGATGCTTGTGAGTTTCTGCTATTTGTTGTCCGAAATGCAAGGCATTGATTTTCGATGGCAGTCTTATCTACTCGATGCAAGCGCAGGAACAACTTCAAAAGCAAAAAGGGGGTTAGATCGATCCTTTCCTTCCGTCAGCATGTCAAAAACATCATTTGAGAGTATCCCACTGTCGCCTCATAGTTAAAGGTCATGGCCAAGGAAGCCGGATTTGATTTTAGTTTATGTTAAAGTTCATACATTCGCTAAATATGCAAACACTTGCTCCTGGCAAAGAGTTTGCCGCAAAAATCAGAACGCTGGCCTCAGCGGAGAGTTTTTGCTTAACCTGATTATTACAAGTTGCTGCCATCGAGGGCGAGAGCGACATTTCGTATAAATAAAAACAACATTGCAGCTCTAAATTGTCAGTTCATTTCCACCGTAAAAACTACACGTATACCTGTATTTAGAAAGAGCCATCTGCGTCGGCTCTGATAGCGTTTATAGTCAATCTAGATACTTGCTGGAATGGCTCGTTCTCCCAGTAGGTGGTACACTGTAAACAACGTCTTTTTCTGTGCTATGCATTGCAAAACGAAAACCGCGACACTATCAAGTGCTTCAGTGTATCCATTCTGAACTTCCAAACTTAGCCAACCTCTTCATTAGTTACAATGTATTTGTGGTACAAGAATAACGGAGTCTTCTGCCGAGATCTTCCATTTCGAGTATGGTTCAGAATGTTAGTTGCAGTGAAGACTAAACCAATTGCGCATCCATCAGGCGCACTTTTAGCTTCGCTTACAGAACTGTGAGCTGAGTGAAAAAGTTGTGAAGGGGGAGGGGAGGACTCACTTAATCTCCGCCTTTAAGGATGTGACTCAACAGCAATATTGGCTGCCGTCTGACGGCTGATTTCATTCGCTTATTCAGTAATCTGTTTGCTACCTCTATTATCCCACACAATAATTAACATAGAGTAGTAAGATCCCAGCGAAAAAACCGTGTGAGTCACAATAACCTCGACAGATTTCTCATAAAAACTCATACTAAACACAAACAAATCTTATACAATCTCATATATTTCTCATACGTTGAATGATATTTGTATGAGATTATATGAGAATTATAAAAGTTAAGTATGAGAAATCTGTATGAGGTTATTCTGACTCATAGAGGTTTTTCGCTAGGAATACCACATTGTATAGGAGGCCAGCCTACACAGATATAAATCCTAACTTTAACCAAGCCGTACGAGCTTGCCTGCGTGGCTTAAGGGCAGCGTACCTGTATAACTAGGGATCCGCGTGTGGCGAAATGCAAGCTTCCGATCTTTTTCAGAACTCAAAGGCGAAGCCCAAGTTAACAGCACCAGCTGCCAACGCAGTCATGTCATGTGGTCTCATAACATCACGCATACCGATGACCAGTCAGTCACAACGCCAATGCTGTATTTTCTGCAGAACGTGGAGTCTAATCTTTACACTTTAAAGAAATAATCTTGTTTATGAGCGGCATTCAAAGGCGCACTATATCGCTAGGCGCATTCTGTAACACGGAACTGTGTACGTCGCTAATAAGGCCTGTACGAGCTAGAACACCACGAACTGTCACCAGTATAAAACTGCAATATATATGAACGACGGGACACATTTAGTGAGTTCTTTAAGTAAAGTGATCTTCGTCTTCTATGATGCATGCGAATGGTCCTCCTTTGTAAGAACTTATCCCCAGTTTTTTGACGCTGCGCCCATGACGGCTGTCCCAAGGTAACAAATATGATGACTCTAAATCATCCGCCTAAGTTTCATTGGAATAATTTAAATCTTTGTGTGTATGTGTGTGGGAGAGGGAGCTATAAAACGATGACAAAATATTTTACCTGGTATGTATTGGTTGTTACTTCGCAGCCTTTCGGTTCGTAGTCTGCCTGAAAGTAAAGAACATCACTTGAGTGAAGAAACGTGCGCGCTATGTGATTACAAGACATCTCTATTTCAACTGTGGACATTTACAGGCAGCCGCAGGTACCCCCCCCCCCTTCCCCCCACCAGTAGAGTTCTTTCCAGATATATGATTTGTTTTAATTATTTTTCGTTCACTGATAGGAAGTGATTGTGATTCAAGTGAACTTCGTCTATTCTGGAAATTTCATTGCCGATAAAATGTGGGAATCAAAGTGATAATGCTTTTGAAAGACCACCATTCAGCCTCAGAACCATTGAGACCGGCAAGTCGGGCCATTCCCTCAGTGCCAATAATAAAAAGACAGCTTTGCATCTCGCTATTACAGAGCGCAACAAGTCAAAATATCTAACGCGCTAATAATAATAACACCAAACGTCAGACAGCTTTTAAGAAATGTTGCATTTATAGCGTGTTGGCGTGCCTCGCAGTTATTGAGATCAGTTTGCTTCCTCACCGAAAGTTCTTTTAACCAAATATGGGGGTCTGGGTGATTGCAACAATCCCGAATTTGAGACCATTATTTTTTAGACCAATTGCACAAGTTGAAATATGTGGTCTCGCAGCCCAGCGTTTTTCCATTTCTTTGTGCGCAGCAGTACATGCAGAGATGCTACCATAAGAGTTAGAAATAGATGTTAAGCTACCATTACTTAGCTGGTGTTTAAAAAAGAAAAACGTTAAGGTAGCTGGTTTAAACATAGAAGCGCAAAAAGACGCGGTCAATGCCAGCGCACCAGACGCGCCGCCCTGACAAAGGGCGGCGCGAAACAACACTGATGTGCCGTATGTGGCTCGGTGTTGCATTCACCAAAAAATACGCTTATGTGATGAGAATGGCGGATAGCCCAACTGTGAAAGATGCGGCTGTAAAGAGACCACACAGCATCTCCTTTGCGAGTGCCCTGCTTTTTCAAGCGGAAGATATGCGCTGCGTTCGGCTCTGGACCATCTTGACAGCCGTCCTTTCACAGAGGAGAAAATCCTCGGCCCATGGCCACAGAAGGCGTCTAACGGCAAAGCCTTCAAAGCACTTATGTGTTTTATGAGAGACACAAACTTGGTTGAGAAACTGTGACTGTGCTCCTCGCCTCCTTACCTTTCCTATCATTCTCTTCTATCTTTCTCCTTTAAACTCCTCATTCCCCTTCCCCAGTGCAGGGTAGCAAACCGGAAGCTTTCCTGGTTAGCCTCTCTGCCTTCTCTCTCTTTCTCTCTCTCTCTTTTTTAGAGGAGTGCGAGTTTCAACGAAATGCGAGAACTTGGGTTCTGCGCCAAGCCCCCAGCAAAAGTTTGCAGTTTCAAAAGTGACTATTTTACTTTAAGGAGTAGAAACGCTCCCCAAAAAAGGCGTCATGATAGAGCGACAAATGCGTTATAGAAAGCATTGGTGTGTATAGTTACTTTTGTAACAAATAAAACAGCCACATATACGAGTCCATTCTGGTAAAGTGAGGAAAAGGTGTTTCGACGTAACTACTATGCTTTGTAGTACAGGACAAACACCAAATAATTGATCCACCCAGTAACGATGTCACATTTGAGAGCGTCGTCTATTTCTGTGACATTGGTGGGAACTAGTTGCTGGAGGCTTCGCTGACCGTTAATGATTCAGACGGTGCAAAATGAGTAAAAAATATGCCCATTTAGCGGGGATAATGAAATGCAAGTTAGGTACTTTAGCACTCAGTTTGAGAATCACACGCGCTCATTTGCATGCACAGTGTGTGACAGGCGACCTGACATAGATATGAATTCTAGCGTTATCAGAGTCGCGCGAAGCTGTTTGCGTGGCTTAGGAGTAGCGGGTCTGACTCGGAGCACAAGGGTCTCGGTGGGTGCAATCGCCATCTGAAGTGGCAAATTTCGTCGTTCTGCTATGGCGTGCAGACCCGTGACGTCACACAAAATGTTTACCAATCAGTAGCCGGCCACCTCACCTGCCGACTACCACTAGCCAGAGGCGTGATTGTGAACAGGACCGGTACACAAGCAAACTGAAGAAACAACAGAAACAAACGAACAAACGAACGGACAGCCGCAAAATGCAGATGTGGGGTCCTCAGTGCTAGTAGACTAATGAAAAGTGACAGGTTTTGTCGTGAAGGCTTACCACGTCTGCTCACCATGTCTGTTATAGACCTTTCTTATGCAGTTCTTGGCATTTGTTTTCGAAAAGCATGCTATACAAAAGCGATATCTTCAATACAGCTATTCATATGCGTGCATAAAGTAGGCCAGAAGAAAGACTGTGTCCTGCTGTTTCCATGGCACAGCCTTACCAGCATAGCTTTGGCATACGTTATCGAGCCAGAAGTCAACATGTTTACGTTGTGAGCACAAGTGGTTCGTCAGCCACTCCGTCTAAAGTTTTTACTAGCAAGTTCAACTTGACGCTCCCCTTGTGTGAGCGTCTTCACTTCCTTGCCCGGCTATCGTTCCTTAAAAAGACAAAGCGTACATCTCGTTGCCCTTCCAATTTCTTGATTCCGGACATTTGCTAGAAAAAGTTGAGGGCAAATTTGAAAATTCTTATCATGTCATTGTCCAAATTTCAAATACGTTTTTTCCGAATACCCCATATTTCAGCCCAACTGCTGCATCATTTCGTCTTTCTTCTCTCATTCAATCCCTGGGCTATAAGTTTAAAGTTTTGTGCGCAACACCTCCTACCACATTAGACATCACAGGGCTCCTTTCATCTGATCATTACCAAAGCCACATGATACTGTGCACTGTACTGCAGGCTCGATGTTTAAGCAAATAGCGCCCTCAGGAATGGCCTCAGAACCGTTTCGCCTTCCTCCAGACCGAACATCAGTGTCCTTTTCTTTTTTTTTTTCAGCTTTATTGGAAGTGTAATGGCGACATGCTGGGACCACGGCGGAATCATCCACCTTAAAATGCTAAATCCAACAATGGTATTTCTTGTCCCTCGTGAGATTCCACTTGCTCATGCATGTTAGACATATTAAGAAGTTGGCTTCGCTTGAAAGTACTCAAATTTGATTGGAAAGGTGATCTTTCGTACTGTTGTACATGTGGCATAAATGAGACTGTCAAGCATGTGCTTATAAGGCCGAGCATGAAAAAATAAAATTGGACACTTAATTCAGGTGTTTCGACGGCAGGCTGCTCTCACAGGACTTACTGCTAGGTGCTTTGAGGCGAAGTAGAAAACTGCTGAGACAATGCCCCATTTTTTTTAGCAAAGCGGGCCTCGACCTACGATTTTGATGCAGGCTAAAATGCCTGCATATAATTTCTACCTCTCCTCGCCACATCGTCAACAATCAAGAAGTTGTTTCTTCTCTTCTTCCCTTTCCCCAGGGCAGAATAACAGTCCAAATATTCGTCTTTACGGCGGCGAACTCTGCGTTTTCAATAAAAAAATACATCGATTATTTTTTTCTATCTGGAAGCTGGAACTTTTCCAATGGTGGCATTTCTTTTAGGTGCGATGTGTCAGCACTGCAATTTACTCAGGCAGAAATTAAGCACTAGCACACCGAAAATAAATCTGAGGCAAGAATTCTAAACTGGTTATATAAAAATTACTTTCTTGCGCCGTTCAAGCGAGAAAAGGTAACTGTCACATCTCTAAAACCGTTGTAAAGAAACAAAAGGTCGGTAAAAAAGATGGCGTTACAAAAGTCGCTGCGCCGAGAGTGCAGTTGCCGGCTTTTTTTAATAATGATGCAGTTGAAATGTTTGTGCTGCTATGATAATCGCCGAGATTTCTAATGTTGACATTGCAACTTCAGCTTGCAACGGTGCTCTCTCTTCAGTCCCCGTGCAATGGACAGTCGGCGCAGTGAGTTGGTAGTGCGCGGAAGGAAGCTTTATGGCATTTTTATTGTGTTCTTTTTTTTTTTTTTATCTAAACATTTGTGTCTCAAGATATTGTTTTTGTGCTGCTTCTTCTGTAAGGATAAACTGGTGATAGAAAATGCATCTGGAGGCGCACTTGTGTTTTAGTACTTACATAGGACTCAAAGCACTCTTGAAGTTTGCGACGCACTTCTGGATCGCTGACACACCTTCCTATAAATGCGAGACGAGCAATGTATCAAACTATGAAGTTATACAAGATAGCATTGCGGGGTTATGTCAAAGTAACATTCATATTCTTTTTGTGCGAATGTCATACAGCGTAGTTTAAACGTTCGTTTATTATATCTTTATCACAAACGTTTTCTCTTCAATAGGAGCTAGTGCAAATAGTAACGTATGTTAATTTAGATAAGTTATAGAGAGGATTGTCGCGACAGAGAATTGTTTTAGGTGTCAAATTGATTTGTTTTTTTCTCCCTGTCGCGTTATGATCCTCAAAATGTTAGATGTGCAGAGATTATGTAAGCAAGATGTGAAAATAAATAAGCTAAAAGATAAATAGGAGGTGAGCTCTAGTGAGTCGATCGTATCGGTTTAAGTTGAAGAGGGAACTAGTTTAAGAGCCAAGTACTGCGCCTGCGGATACTTTTCTTTCACATAAGCACACACGCATTATAGTTGTTAACAGCTAATTTGCCATCATACTAGACGATGAAATCTGTCATCTACAAACGCAACCGGGGGTAAAAATTCGAACGAGAGAGAAAAATAGAGAGAGCAGCACCATTGCCAAACTTTGCATCGGGCTACGCATGAAACCTATTAGTAGCCCTGAAAGCATACGCACTTGCAGTAGCACAGTCGCTATCGAATGTTTTTCTACTCCACGGAACGGTGAGGTTATGGTGGAAGCCCCTGCTGTTATAAAAAAAAAGTAAAAAAACAGGATAACGCTGCACATGCTGTCCTTGCAAATGGGACAGGGTCATCCGCCGAAGCGATCGAGCTTTCTCTAGTGTTTGGTGGTTGAGCGGTCATAAACGTGACGAATCTGCCTGAATTTTCCTTTCCTGCTCTATCTTTCTCTTGTAAACAAGCGGTGAAGCGGACAACAAAAAGCTGGCACGGAGACCAACATTATCACTCAAAGTTCCGCCCCGTGTAAAAAACGGGAAGTTGTCAACGCAGTTGAACAGAGCTGGAAATGCGGAAGTTCATACACACAGATGAAAGTTGATGGAGAGTGAGGACGTTCAATGCACAGAGCTAGAGTGCGTTGTAGATTAACGCAAGGGACAATCAGCTGCTTATGGGGCTGCATAGCTTGTCGAATATGAAAATGTTGAATAGCCATGCATGTTTCACCTGTTTTTTTTTCAACCAGAATTGATTTTAGCCGAATGATGCTCCAACTAAGAGACATATTTAAAAACAAATTACTTTCAGCCAGTTTGAATTCCACTTTGACACGCTTCCTATCTTTGCAGCCCCTTTAGTCGTCTTTTAGTGCATTTAGCGAAGCTCAAAAATGACTGAATGCTTTGTAAATTGTATATATAAGTGGACCTTCGTGTGCATACCCACGTGCAATAAACATCACATATGAAAAACATGCGGCCATAACTAAGAAATTCCATATTCACTTCCAAAGAGAAATTACTGTGTTCAAATCCACTCTTTTCATAGACTTTCTTTCTTCGGATATGCATACCACAATATTCTTGCTTGTGTTTGACCGTGTGAACCAGTGCATTTCGGACTAGAATTATCCGAGGTATAACCGGGTTAGATCGATGACACTTTTGCGAAAGGGCTGTTTGAATTTCTCCGAAAGGACACAAGGAATGTGATGTCATGATCTGGAAGACTAATGATCGTTAGTCACAATGACGGTTGTCAATAGTCTTGCTCAGCTTCCCTGTCCGTATGAATGTGATCATTCTAAAACATGACTCGGCAAAACTACCGTTCGCTAAGTAGGAAGCAGAAAGCCATGGTGCAGAAATCCACTCATCTATTTTATATTCCGTTGTGATATTAATTTATTTATGTAACAACTTCGCGCAGGCACACAAAAAGATTGATTACCAGTCATTCGCAGAAGCTACCGTGAGCTGGCAAGAAGTCCATATACTTTGTAAAGCACTCTACGTTTTCGGGATTAGCCTACACTTTTATCAGCTTATGTCCGTAACAGCAATGAAGTGTCTATTACTTCGTTTGTGTGCGTTGAGTGAATGAGTGATATCTTCATTGCGACCAGCTGCGAAAACCAAACACACGCCCTTACCGCACGCGACGTTCCTGATCATCCTCATTGAAACGTCTGTCATATGCAGCTCAAGGAGGCTAGGATACTCCAGAAGCTCCCTAGGTCCATACTGCTCTATGACCTCCTTAGTGGTTGGAACTCTGAGGCCGTTTGTCACCGAGGATGAACATGCCACGAGTGTCAGTAGAGAAGTCCACACGGGGCCTGGAAAAGATGCGAAAATGTTGTAACGCGGCAATGCGCACCCGCAGTGTTGATCCCAGTACGATGTGGAAAGGCACTCTTTCTATGGGTACATCTGAGCTGGTAAACAAAGCCTGAAAAGCAGATGGCAAGTCAAGCTGACCCACATTCTTGGGACGTCGATCCCGAGCCGCCCCAGTTAAATGACAGCCAAACCTATTAATACGTGTATCGTCTTCCATTCATCCAGCGTCTTCGTTAAACAATTATTAATTATTATTATTATTATTATTATTATTATTATTATTATTATTGTTATTATTATTATTATTATTATTATTATTATTATTATTATTATTATTATTATTATTATTATTATTATTATTATTATTATTATTATTATTATTATTATTATTATTATTATTATTATTATTATTATTATTATTATTATTATTATTATTATTATTATTATCAAAATACTGCAAGTCAGTGTTCTGGTAGAGTAAGAGTCGCATAAAAAAGTGGAGCATACGAATAACAATGACACAGTCACATGCCACCCGCAAACTAAGCAAAACATTCAATGTAACAGCATGTAGTCTACAGCCGAAAAGCAGGCAAAGAAAAAAATAGGGAGGGATTTACACGTCAGTGGAGCCGTAACGTTATCAATACACAAAAACTGCCAACGCAAAAAATCAGTGAAACCTATTGTCAACCAAATAAACATTTCCGTTGTGCCTGTCAAACTTTGGAGTAACTAAGATTTCTGGAGGGAAATTCTAATCAGAAACTGTTCCTAATCCAATCAGAAACCAGAAGATATCGTTTTCGCAATGACTGGCTGTAGGAAATGGTTGCGATTATAATGCTCCCGAGTTGTTTGAGTTCGCGTAGTGCTGAGCCGGGCGTGTCCTGCGCGATAACGGAATAATAGTGGTTCCATCGAAAAGAGTGCTCGATGCAGAACGTATGGTACGCGAGGTAGCATTTTCTAGAGAAAGCAACATTAAGAGTGGTTAGAACCTACCGGCTCAGGACAAGTGTATTTATTTATTCATTGATACTGCGGTCTTTTACAATACCTTAGAGGGTGGGCTCACAATACAGAAGTATATGAATGCTGGAAACAACAAAAGGAAAGAATGAAAAATACAATTGCGGGAGTACCAACAAAACACAGGGATGTAGCGGTACGATCCTAAAGATGGGTTTCAAATGACATGCTCTGCACTTGCCCAGCGCTAAACGGGCTACATGGAAACAAAGCATCTCGGAAATCCTCCTTCCATAGCCAGGAAGAACAAGCCCAAAAACAAGTCATCGGTCAAGCCCAGGCCGCCGCCGAAAGCCAACTGATTCCGGCCGACGTCTAGGGGTGAAGATAGACGGTGAAAGGGGGAGCTACCCGATTACCCATACTCTCTATGGGTGCAAATAGAGCGCTCTTTCTTTCTCAAACAATTTTAGTGAAGTTTGTGTCACTGCATCATTAGTAAGATTATTCCAGTCTGTAATTGTTCTGGGGAAGAAGGAGTAATAATAGTTGTTAATTCGTTCGTGTAATGGTGTTACTCTAAAATGATGCCATTGTTTAAAGTTGTATCCTAAAGAGAACGACTTAGTATTGTATGTGTCAATGCTGTACAAACCTTTGATTAATTGAAAAAAGAATTTTAGACGACAGATAAGATTTCTGTGTGAGACTAGAAGCAAACCACTTTGATTAAAAAGAGTAGTGATATATGTGCGGCTATATGAGTTGTAAATAAACCGTACTGCTTTCCTTTGAACTCTAATTATCAATGTTAGATTTAGTGAAAGGATCCCAGAATATGACGGCATATTCTCGATCGATATACCGGGGGTCCTAGGTAAAGTAAGGCAAGGGCTAAAAAATTGGCAGACAGTAATGCGAATCCTTCGGATGACACATCCGTTGCTTTTCCTCATTCCACCACTGCTCCTTTCTCTCTCCCTCCAATCGCATCTGCCTCATCCGCCGTTCATTCTCGCCATAGTGTTGTGCTGCTCCTCCGCTCTCGCCATAAACGCATGCTTCTACGGTAGTCACTTTCTGCTTCTTGAAGCACCATCCCGTGGCTTCACACTATTCGGAACTCAACATAGCCCCCTCTTTCCACGGTAGCCATCCTTCCAGTTCTTCCCGCATGGCAGTCACCTTCCGGTGGCGCCTGCCACTGTTCTCGCGATATGGTCCCTAAGCCGAAACGCCAACCATTACCTCTCAAACTCCCACCTTATCCACCAAATGTGGGTAGCGGATTTCCACCCACCCAATTTGCCACCTGATAGCCATTCTAGATAGCAGACAGCCGGTGACGCTTCGCTCTGTGACTACATGCCATGTTGGCAGGTGGGCGATGGGACTATGGAAGCTTCCCTGAGGCCGACCATAACCCACCCCAGGTTGATCTTTGCCAGTTGCAATAGGGCGACCACCGGGGGCGCCTTAACCCGTGCACATTTAAACTTCGCCTTAAAGTGTATGCATCATCATCATCATCATCATCAGCCTGATTATACCCACTGCAGGGCGAAGGCCTCTCCCATATTTCTCCACTTAACCCGGTTCTGTGCTAGCTGCATCCACTTGACCCCTGCGAACTTCTTAATCTCATCCGCCCACCTAACTTTCTGCCGCCCCCTGCTACGCTTTCCTTCATTTGGAATCCAGTTTGTTACCCTCAGCGACCATCGGTTATCCTCTCTTCGCACTACATGTCCTGCCCATGTCCATTTCTTCTTCTTAATTTCTACTAGAATGTCGGTAACTTGAGTTATTTCTCTGACCCACTCTGCACGCTTTCTGTTTCTTAATGTTACCCCTACCATTTTTCGTTCCATAGCCCTCTGGGTTGTCCTCAACTCAAGTAGAACTCTCTTGGTTAGCCTCCACGTTTCAGCCCCATAGGTGAGTACAGGCAAGATGTAACTGTTGTATACTTTCCTCTTGAGCGATACCGGTAAGCTGCTAGTCATAATCTGCGAGTGCTTTCCAAATGCGCTCCATCCCAATCTTATTCTTCTTGTTATTTCCTTTTCGTGGTCCGGATCTGCGGTTACTACCTGTCCTAAGTAGACATATTTGCCTACTACTTCCAGTATTTCGCTACCTAATGTAAACTGCTGTTCCTTCCCGAGGCTGTTGAACATTACCTTAGTGTAGTAAAGTGTATGTATGTATGTATGTATGTATGTATGTATGTATGTATGTATGTATGTATGTATGTATGTATGTATGTATGTATGTATGTATGTATGTATGTATGTATGTATGTATGTATGTATGTATGTATGTATGTATGTATGTATGTATGTATGTATGTATGTATGTATGTATGTATGTATGTATGTATGTATGTATGTATGTATGTATGTATGTATGTATGTATGTATGTATGTATATACGTACGTACGTACGTACGTATGCATGCATGCATGTATGTATGTATGTATGTATGTATGTATGTATGTATGTATGTATGTATGTATGTATGTATGTATGTATGTATGTATGTATGTATGTATGTATGTATGTATGTATGTATGTATGTATGTATGTATGTATGTATGTATGTATGTATGTATGTATGTACGTATATACTCGAGATTCACACCGCACGGTCCGACACATCTGCGTTCGGGATGTCCATGGCGGGTTCCTGAAGGTCAAGAAGAATATTGCTTCCAAGGCATTTTAGTAAAAACTTAGATGGGATGACCGAGGGGGCCATCCTATTAGAGCCGTCGGAGTAATCGGTACTACGTTAACCCCGACGGCTCTAAACTAAAACATTAGAGGAAGGCGGGAGACCCGGTGCATGATGCTGGAAGCCATTTTGCGTACCATAAGCAGCTTTTTTTTTTGTTCTGAAATAAATAATTATTCAAACTCGGTTATTTTCCTCAACAGCAAAATATTTACTTAAGATAAAAAAAAATTGAAGGTACGTTTAAGCTCCGCCTTTGAGGGCATGGCGTGATAACGTTAATGGCGCTCGCCTGCCGGCTCCCATTGAAAATCGTCGTTCGCGTGCGCCAATTTCGCTACTCGATTAATCACCAATTTCCTAATTAGTGCGTCTGTTATCCCACACATGCTCATTAGTATGCGGTCGTAAGCGACATACTTATATGAAACACTGCTGGACATAGATACCTATAAAGCACCCCTTTAACCAGGCCGTACGGACGCACCTTCGTGGCCTATAAGTAGCGTGTTTGTTCGTAGCCCAATCATCCAGGAAGTCAAGGATTCCTGTCTCACTCACCGATTTCAAATGAGAAGCTGCTGTTGTCTGCTCTAGCCATTTCATATTGCCATAGGGAGCAGTAAGGTGACTGTATGGAACAAAACACATTTATTGTGTGAACTCGTGTTCACATTACAACTGCGGTGGCAGCAGTGAACGCTGCAGCAGTGGGCGGACTGAACGTCGCACGTCTCCGCACATCTCAGTGTATCTCGTGCGACCGCGCGTTCGCCGCATACAGCGCCAGAACGTGCCAGCACTCTACACAAATCGCAACTGCCAAAGAATACAATAATTATGTCAAAATCTTCTCATGACGTCGCATCACTTGCCGAAAAATTAATACCTGGCCATGTCACCTCCCCAACTACCACCTGTCAGAGCATTTACTGTGAGTTTTCGTTCACATGGCCGTTTATTAGATGGTATTCTGGAGCGCACCCTCAGAAACCGCCGTTCAATTATTTTCGATTAGGAAAGCCTCACGTGTCTATTTTTCTCGGGTCAAAAAATACAGAGCAAACCATGTGACAAGGCCATTCGCGCAACACGAACATGTGGCTCTTTACCGTGGTTTGAACGAAAGAAATCAACTACAGCCATGTCTTGATGGCTCATTACATCGGTAGACCGATGGTTTCTGATCTGGCCCTCCAAATATTAAACGCTGCCATATTGTTTTGTTTACGACTAGCATATCAAGGTTCTCTCGTTTGTCTGCTTCATGGTTATTGCAAAGCTTAGCGCACTCGGTTCAACTTGGAACTTCACGCGCGCCTGCTGACTGACTCGGCTGATGCGGTAGTTGATAAAAACCATCACCAACACGTCCTCTACAAATGCAACCGCGCCGTGAAGTCAAGGCCGGAGCAAATTTCTTTCTGGTTTCGTTCTATCGAACCATATGGTTGGAAGAGATAAAGAGAAAACATTTATTTATAGACCCTGGTCCGGTTATCGGCTCAAGTCGAGTAGTTGGAATCTATGTCGCCAATCACACGGGCTATATGGGCAAAGAGCTGTGTCCAGAGCAGTGTACGGAGTTCAGGGGGACGAGCGGCCCAGATTTTCAGGAGTAGGGTGCGAGGGTCGGTAGAGACCTGCGTTGTATGTAATATGGTAACTGCGTAGCACAGGGGCGAGTCTAAAATGTTGTGGGTGTTTATCCTGGTACAATCTAGTTATCTGAGCATAAGCTCTGTCAAGCATGGCTACACAGTCATATTGGCTTGTCTTTTATATATGCAAGCTTCCCGTTTGTCGGCGGTCTCTGCCACGAGGCGATCACGCTTCTTCTTAATTGCTTCTTCTTAGTTGTTTCTCCTTCCTGAGCTTATTGGCTGGATAATCAGGCTCAGCCTGACGTCTGCGCCGACACACTGATGCACTCGGACCTGCGTGCTCCTAGTCCCGTGGTATCAAGACAGAGAGCCTCCGTGTCCACGATAAGAGCAATCGCTCGGTAGTCTCGCATAGTGCTACGGACGAGGAAGACGAAGGAACGGATAGTGGCACATCCGAAGTGAGGACGAAGAAGAACGTATACAGTTAAGCTGCAGTCGGTGACGTTAGTTGCAGTTGGTCAATATGGTCTGTGATCGTGTTTTGCTGTCCTCTGACTACTGGTGCCTTTCTTGTCTGCTAGCCTGACAGCTCTTCCAGTGAGGCTGTTACACGTCGGGGGATTGGTCAGTAATAGTTTAAACTAAAAAATAGGGTTCATGTTTCATACTTCTTTGGTAATATCTCTACGTTTCCCAGGTGAGACTTTGGTATCCTGGTTTGCCAGTCTGCCGGCAAAAAGCTTGAACCTGGAATCATTTGGCAGAAATTGAGTAAGCGTGATGCTGATAGCGTTTGTTCTAATTTCAGAAGGAGCCCTGAAACTGAAAAACCCAAAAATATTCGAAGAGCAGCTAAAGGCTGCTCCCAGCCACTGACTAGAATTACAATACAATATAGTGCAATACGAAATTTTTTATTCTAGATCATCAAAATCTGGGTGCGTAAAAATAACTGAGGTGCGTCCTTTTGGCTGGAGGGGTATTTTCTGCAAGTCCTCAGATCTTCGTGTGTGTCGGATTTCTTTCAATGCGCATCGTTTTCATCACTACTAGTGAAATATTTCATCCCTGAACGGCTTGCGTGTTCAAAGGGTATTATAAACAAAAAATTATAGTCAACAAGATCAAGTTATTCTAAACAATACCCTAGAAAAGGTATCGAACTGGTGCGAAGAATGGCAGATGGCACTTAGTCTAGAAAAAAACAGTAGTGATGTCTATTTCAAAGAAGAAGAAACCGCTAGTTTTTCCCTACAATATTGCAGACCATAAAGTAAACGTTGTCAGTTAATATAAGTATTTAGGAAGAATCATATCATCTGATTTAAAATGGGACAAGCACGTTTCACATGTGACGTCCAAAGCGTTTTCTGCTTTGTGCTCGTTAAGACGTTCCTTACAGTTCACCTCACCCTAAACTAAGCTGCTTGCATATACACCCTTCGTGCGATCAACCATAAAGTACAACATAATATGCTGGTTCCCTCACACAAAGAATTTAATTACCAAACTTGGAAAACGCAAGGCCATGAGATTTGTCTACAATAAGTATCGCCGACTTGACTCTCCCTCCGAACTTCTTGGACAGGCTGGTCTTAGCACTATTAGCACCCGAGCAAAATATACACGACTGAAGTTGGTTTACCTTCTTCTAACTGGAGCCCTTAAAATTGACCGCAATAGATACATTTCACCATTTCACTCTCACCACAGAGAAACGAAAGAACACGACATTCCAAGCATCTAGTCGAGTATCGCGCACGCAGCGATACGTTCATGTTCTCTTTCCCCTGGCGGTTCGCGAATGGAATGATTTAGCCGATGAAGTGGTTAATTGCTCCTCAATAGAAAGTTTCAGTTTACGGCTGGCAACTGTTTCTTGAGAACCCTATATATGTCTAGCCCGATCTCTGTACAAATATTGTGAAACATGTGCCTTAAGGGTGATTGTATTGAACCATATTGTATTGTATTGCATTGTATCATATTGTATTGTATTGTATCATATTCTTCTCTTCTTTTTTATTTCTTGCTCCACACTGCTATATAGAATTGTGTAAAAAATTAGCAAGTGTGGACTGTCAACATTTGTCATTTTGTGCTTTCATTTTATACCCCAAAACCTGCAACAACCTCCGCAAGGAGGTTAGCAGTATGTATCAAATAAATAAATATGTGGCGTGGATCAATCGACTGCTCCTCGGGAAATGATTGAGGAATTTAACGATTCTGTCGTTGGCATCATATAACTCTTCCGATGCAGCAGGGATGCTGATTGCTCAAGGGTGTCGAAAGAATCGGTCATTGCAACATTTGCGGGGGCTAATTATCCATGAGATGTAGCGCGTAGATCTCCTTCAGGCTCGCCCTTTGCAATGAAAAAGCTGCTGGCTATTTTGAAATAGCAGTAAAGCATGCAAATCAACAACACGCTGCAGACTGCGGAGACAATCCTTCCTCTGACATTTGTACGTCTGGTAAGCTAATTTGCACACAATGTCTTCGGCTACGCCGTAACAGAATCGACGGCGACGGAGCTCAACATCCGAACGGGTGCGTCAGAGCTGCGCTCTGCAAGGTAAAAGTTTAACGCATGTGATAAAATCACTTCGACGCCACTAGCAATTGCATACAGCTAGACCCCATGCAAGTGTGCTCATGAAATGGCATGGAACGGCACAAATGAGCGGCTTCACATTTCTTATTGGAGTCGTTCCAGAAACTTGGTATGCACTCTTGAAATTACAGGCAGACACTGAGTCTACTCTGCTGCAGACTACTTCCTAATCCCTTAAAAGAGTTGCATGAGAGATCATCAGCCATACATATGAGGTGGGACTAGAGGAAAGATATCGAATTTCAAGACCTTGCCACTCACCCATGACCAACGTTCTGGCGTATAAAAACCTTCAGGGAGAACGGAAGAAAGCAAATAAATAAAACACTCGAATTGTTTTCCTACATCTGGATGTCATCATTAATGCCGTTGTTCACAAAAGATGTTTTTGGGGCATGGAAAAAGTATTTTTGTGTTTGCCTCAGAAGTGCTTGCTCTCTTATGAACACAAATTTTATTACAGGAATATAGGTTAAGCTGCAAACAGCAGAATAAGAAAAAAGGCGAGGAAGTAATAGTGCCCCCAGCTGTTCTCTGAACTTGCGCAGCTTAACAACGCCGCGCCCATCTGCAGGGCAAGGTTGTATCATATATGTGACGCTTGTACCGTTTGGGTGCGCTCCTCCCCGAAACCGTACTTTTAAGGCACGGGCGCAAATGGCCTTTCAGAAGAAACAACCATAGCGCACTTACCGCCCCCCCCCCCCCCCCCCCCCCCCGGCGCGATTCTTCGCCGACACAGACGTACTTTAGTTTTGCCAAGAGTAATCGTTTTTAGTCTTACAGCTAAGGCCGTGTCGAATTTGGTGAGTAGTCGCTGCTATCATTGCAAATTAAAATATTTTGCCGAATGTTTTCGGAACGAACATCACCCAACTCAGTGTGGCGCAACTCTTTTCATGGCTCTGGCTTCTGCTATCCTCGACAGCTTCCCTTACAAAACATCTGCGCTGAGAAAAGTATGCATCTGGTTTAATCGAGCTTTGTTAGGTTTGCAAACATCAAGCACTGGTGACTCCTATATCTCATAATTTACTCTCTACTTAGTGTGCAGACACGCAAATATTGTTACGGGGCTTTCTCGCAATGTTTCTTGTCTGTTTTGGCCTGATTTTTTATTGAATAAAATCGGCAATACTCCAATCACTTTGATACGTGAGACATTACCAGAGGGTTGTTGTACATAAAAAGGGTCGGAGTCAGGGTTAACAAATAAAACAGACTGTATACACAGCAGGAGACGATACAGAAGAATTCACACTAACAAAACACACCGCACGAGGTTTACAACGAGCAATGCAGAGCATGCAACTAGAAAGGCTCTAATAACAAACACAGAGACTTCATAACAATACGCAACGCACGAGAGAATCAGAACATAAAAACACGAAATTGTTCACCGGGCAATCTCGAATTCCGACCTCTGGAGAATCACTATGTGGCCGCCCCGTAGACGAGCGCCGCTTCCTCGCAGATCAGTGGGCTCTCCGAACAGAGGGTGGATCCCGGGAGCCGAGCAGTAGCACTTTATTCACTGCAACACTAGCTCTAACACTGGCTTGTCGAAACGACGCGACCCCAATTTATAAGAAGCGCTGCGTCTGTGTGTTACGCCACACCAAAGCGGCACCGCACATGCACTGAACTTCCAATGTACAAGCGTCCTCTCCTCCTCCCGCCGAGATGCGCGTCGTCGTTGGTCAGCCTCGGCAGAACTTTCTGGAGGTGACTGGCTGCTTCTCCGCCGGTGAACCATCGTCGCTGCCGAGTGATGAGGAGGGAGGGACGCCGATGCGCGCCAGGCTACGAGTTCTCCTCAGGCGGGAAAGGAGACATTTATCCAAGGTTGAGGAACGTTATACGCAAACACCGTGCGCGCCTCCCTCACGCCGCACCGACGTAACGAAAATGTGCGCCGATTTCGTGTACAATGTGATAGCTCATAAAAAATATTGAATCCTTCCAAACCCGAGCTGTACGTTTGATCTTTTTTAATTACTCCCGCTTCATTAGTGCTACAGTGTTAAAACAAAGTGAACTACTTTTATATCGACGCGATTTGCTCGCGTAACCTTATTTCATAAAACTATATCATCATTTCACCCTCCATCATAACTTTTTTGAGCCATATGCTGCACTCTACCCGCGCCGGAATCAGAATAACAAAATAAAATGCGTAACTTGCAGCTCATATGTCCCCACTCAAAATAATTCATACCACGCACATTAATAGACTGGGATAACCAGACATAACAGAACGCTATTGAAGATAAGTTACTTGTAGCAAAACACTGTGAACTAGGTGATTTAATATTACTTATTTGTATGTTTCGTCCGTTCCGCTATTATTTAGTTATCAAGTACATTGTGCGATTTTCAGTTGATGAATTAGTGCTTTATTTCTATGTATGTGTTCGTGTGCCTCCTATGCAATACCTTCGTAAGAGGGAATTCATAGGTGGTGTAATTAAATAAATGGTGATTTTTTTCCACTTCGTTTTCGTTTTTTTTTTCTTTTATTATCACGCAGGCCTTCAGGACACGCTTCATATCCAGCTAAAGATAAGTGTCTCGAGTGTACTAGCGGGCAACTGCCCGTTTTCTGCGCCTCTTCTCCAAACGTTTTGGTGCCCCGTGTGCTACGGGAGGCACATGCTTGAGGGCAATGAACTTGTTCGAGTCAAGACAGTACCCCTGCACGTGGTGGTCAAAGTAGGCTGCATCTGCCTGAAGCTATCTTGAACACCGACACTACAAAAGGAGTACATCATTCCAAGAACAAGGCTTCACCTTTCAACATACAACGCTAAGGGGCGGGGTGTAAACGTGAGTGCCCAAGCCAAATAAAAGCGCAACATTCGTAATTATGTTTCAATCCTAAATTGTAAATATAAGTTGCTTCTTAACTGCTTGCAAAGAAAGCTGCTTTAAACATGTTTTCTTCTACTTTCTTTGCATGTGTGACGTGTGTTCTCATTAGACGTCAGCTTATCAAGTAGCATTAAAAAAAATGACAAAACGGTAAAATATAACGATCAGTCAAAAAACCAGGAATACCAATTTTCATCAGTCAACATAAGGGCCGATCACCGAAATGCATTTCCAAGCCACCAGGTGGATTTCATTTCTGTCGCACTTCATACAAACAGCCACCGTTACAAAATCATAAAAATATTGGCAGTGGCTTAACTCTGGTTAAGCCTGGTAAATTGCGTTAGCAATGGACGCATGGCTACGCTTGTGTGTTCGCTTGTGGCGTAGCTTGTGTGGTTCGGCAGTTGGGCTATAGAGTAACTCTTGAATCACAATGGTTACGACTGCTCTTCCGGCGATTCTTCAGCGCGCTGTCTTCGCTTGGTGGCATTGCGGCGTTCCAGCGCAGTCATGTGTTCATCAGTAGCCGACGAGGTGGAAGCACTCGGAGAGCTAGAACGTAGTCGCCGAGCTTCATCTTGTGCACGACTCTTAGCACGACGTTCTTCACGTTCTTCCACTATCTCCTGTGCACGTTGTCGCTTCCCTGCCGTAGCTTGTCGTCGACACCTCTCTTTAAGGCGCGAATATAGTCCGACACAACGCACGCGCGCGCTCGCACACGCTGCGTTACGCTGGCGAAAACACTCCGCCGATAGTTGAGCGAGGTCCAGCGCCCAACGTAACCGGCGGCGGCCAGCGCGCCCCGACGGGGCCCGGCGTATCCACAGTGCATCGCGCAGAGAAAGATGGCGGATGACCGCATAAGCAACGTGAATTGAACTCGCTTCGGTCAGTTTGGTGGAGAGGTTTATCGAAGCCAGCGGCTGACTTAGAATTCCCGCCTGGGCGGCGACTGTGTGAACCTTGAACCACGCGTGAGCGTCCTGTGAGTGCGATGTAAACTGACAACTCCCCGCTGCAGCGTGCCTCAGACGAGTCAGTGCCACGGTGGCCGATGCCGTGCCGTCCGTCCGTGTTTACCGTGTTTGTGGTGTTTTCTTTTGGAATGGGCCTAGTACGCAGCGAATACAGCGTCCGTGTTTTGGTGAGAGAGAGTGCGATCACGGGATACCGAGCAGCAGTGCGCGATGCGTCGACAGTGAGAGCGGGCGCGTGAAGAAATGTGCGTATCAGTGAGCGGTTCGTCAGCACGGAGAATGGATCCGCTTGAAAATTGTGCGCAAAGTGCGTGTGCAAAACGAAGTGTATATGTAACCGAGTGGTTAATCGTTATTATAGCCATTGTACTCTTTTGTATTTTGTTTGTGTCTTCAGTCCTTTCTTTCACATCTTTTTTTTTTTTTCGTTCTATTGCTAACACTAGTGCGTACGACACGAAGCGACTCTACTTCAGAGTCCAGCAGCGCAAATAGAACGCATGTGAACAGATAAGGCGGAGCTGCGGTCTCTTGACAGGTGAGCTCTTCACTGCTGCTATGTTCGGTTTCGTTTGTATGCTTGTCGGCCGAGGCGAGTTTTCCACTTGTTGCACGCAAAGTTATACCGTAACTTTTGATCTTTTTTTTGTGATGCGTTTTTATCTGTGGTTGAAGAATGCTATAAGTTGTGGAAGAAGCTCCGAGATCACTTTACCCGCGAACGGTTGAGGCTGCGAACTGGATGCAGACGGCCCGCGGGTCGGCGATCTTTCTGCGCATGCTCCGAAGAGAGCCGCTGACGGCGCGCAGCGCCGAAGTATCGTCTGACGTCTAAGGCCTCATTCTCACAGCCGGTGCTCCTCTCCGTCGCGGCGGCACCGGCGGGGGACACCGCACGACGGATGGAGCGGCGCGATGTTCAAACAGAAAGGGGCGCCGGACGCCGTCAAACTTGTTTGGGCGGGGCCTCGCCGCTCACACGCGACTCTAAGTCAGAGCGCTTTTTTTTTTCTCCTGCAAAAAAAAAAAAAAAAATGCGGAGGGCGGCTGCCCTCCCTGCAGCGGTGGAAGTCGTGTGCTCCGCGTCTGTACGAAAAAAAAAAGAAGCGTGGTGTCTCACGTGCTCTAACAGCAGTTTGGAGCTAGAACGCGTTTTCATCTCAGCTTCGGTAACGGTACAAACACCACGCGTACTGCGCCAAAGCAAATGAGTATAATTATAGCAACCATGTATGAAACCGCAGAAAATTATGCTCACTCCAATAACATTATTCTTCACAATCAGCGAAATTATTCTTCTCAATCAGCACAATCACAGTAAGCATAATGAACTATTCTATCAATAAAAGAATTGTTCGCGACAGCATGGCAATATGGTTTTGATACAAGCATTAAAAATCAAGTTAGAATGGCACCGACTGAAATAATATTTCACGCAAATCTGTCGGATGTCGAGGTTAGCTGTGTCGTCCTGCATATTGCAAAATTAAATAAAATCGGCATTTTTTGTTAGCCTCTTGTGCTTTGGGTCTGGAAGGCATTGCCATCTTAGCTTCAGTAGCTGTACGCAACTCCACAGTTTACTGCAAAGCGCCGCGCGTACAGCACGGAAGCAAATGGGAACGATTATAAGCAGCGAGTACTAAAACGTAGTGTAAATGTACACTCTAGCTATATTACTCTTGATAAGCAGTTTCGTCACAACTTTCATAAAAGGGGTTCTCTGTCTGGCAGGTAGGCTGCGTCCTTTTCTTGAATTTTTTTTCCCATTGTATGGTTTTTCTTTATTTCGTTCCTTAGATCTCCCCCCATTCATGATGTTTTCTTGCCGCACCATTCACCCACTGTTTGCTTTCTTTTTCTCTCTTTTCTTTGCTCGGTTTTCTCCTCTGCTCCTTTCCTCACCTCACCCATTACCTCTTTCTTTTCCTTCACCTGTGCGGCAGTCATTTTGACTTCTTCACCTGCCTAGCCAATAGATTTTCCGCCCGTCCGAATCTTTACTGTCCCGAACCTTGTTTGCTACGCCGTACTTGTTTGTGTTTCTGGTTGTGTCTATATAATGGATCTTAGCTCAAATTATGAGCCACATGCTTTATATGATTTAAATTTGCCAAGCGCCTGTTCTGCGTTTGGATCGGCTTAGGTTTGCGAGAAAAACTACCCGCTTAACTGTTTGCAACGAGGTATCGTTTGCGTAGCTCCGGAATGGAAGTGAGTGAAATTCCAAATCTACTACTTGAGAATAGTACTGTTACTTCAGCGCCCCTGATAAAAAAAAAAAAGAAATCCCCGTCTCTTGTATTCCACATTTAGTGTCGCGACTTCTCTCAGCAGTTCGGAGTTGGAACGCCTTCTTATCTCAGCCTCAGTACAAACACCGCGCGTACTACGAAACAACAAATGGGTACGAATATATATCAAGGCAGTATCCAAGCTCAGCATAAAATGCGCACTCCTATATTATTTATAATATTATTCATGGCAGTCAGCGAAATCGAAGAAGTCTATAGGAACACATATAATAACTCTGTCATCAATAAAGGAATGGGTCGCCAGAACTTGCAAGATTACTTTTGATAAAACCATTCAAATATACAACTGAAACATCGCAAGGTTTTGCAGGAGGTCATGTTTAGCTGTGACACCCGGTGCATTGAGAAATGAAAAAAAAAAAGGAACAGCATTTGTTGTCTCTTGCCAGCGCGCGCTTCGCGGGGCACCAGAGAGAAGGGCAACTCCAGCTTTTTTTTTTTTTTTTTTCTCTGTGCTCGCGCACTGCCGTCTGCATGCGAGCCCGCGATGGCCGCGCGGCCGCTCCGCCGGCGCTCGCTTGGTCGCGACACGCAAGACGTGACGTAGAGTCACGTGAGAGAAGCGAGCGCGCTCACTGGTCCGTCTTTCGTGGGGCGGAGTCCACCGCTCGCCGGACCGGCGGCGCCTTGGAGCACAACCCCACGGCGCCGGCCACCCGATTTCGGGGAGTACTGGCACCATTCACTCCTCTTCTCGGGCGAGCGCCGGCGCGACGGAGGCGACGGAGGAGAGAAAAACCGGCTGTGAGAATGAGGCCTAAACCGGCGTAGCGTGACCGATCTCAAGCGACGCTTGCGCGCGCACGGAACCCGTCGGACTATATACGCGCCTAGCAGTCACGGCGAGGCCGAAGCAACGGCGAACCATCTGTTCTGCGCGACAGCGGCGCCGATTCAGCACGCAGGGCTTTAGTACGGGGCGGCGCGCCGACGGGGCCGCCATCTGGCGGAGCTCGGCTGTAGCGATTGCTCGGCTCGGCTAAGGTCAAGCGTGGCGTCCGCCGGAGATATGCGACGGCTCGAAATCTGCCGCAGTATTGACATCGCAATAAAAACACTTTAGCAAGTCTTAAGTAAAAGAAAGACGCAAATCCGTAGCGGCCCTTTACCCGTACTGTGCTCATCGTCGAGGGAACGCAGCCAGTTACAGAGCAGCTCGTCGAATATAAAATCTATTCAACATATTTTTATTTTAAAGTAACAAAACCTACTATGATACTTGTTGGTATCGTGTAACTAGTTACATGGCATAATATTAAGGGACATATTCCGAACATTTAACAGCGCAGAAAAATATTTCATCCGCAAAAAATATAAACATGAGCCGAATTTTGCTGGTTTTCAGTTAATGCGAATATTGTGGTACTTCCACCGGCCAACAACATGATGAATACAATAAGTCCAATCGATCATCTGTCATAGTATTATAGATGGCACTTGGGGTAGTAATACTTACCACCAGTTGAACCATCTATAGTTCTGCCAAAGCTGATAATCTTCTTACAATATCGATAGCTACAAAAAAAAATCATGAAACCCTCTATACGATCGAATACTCCAAAAGGGCAAATAAGAAAGCATGACCCGCATGATCAACAGCTTTTTCCACATCAGTCTGAATACTTGACTACATCTGACGCTGTTCACCAACACCGAACTTGCGATATGCATATGATTGCGAATACTACTGCCTTCGATCCCTCTGACTTAGTGTGGCCCTAATAAATATAATGCCACGTACGAGCTGCAGGCGAGAATAAAGAATCTTCGCGAATGTCTTATAACCCACGGTGTTTAAGAGTATACGACGACACCCTTCAACAGTTACATGCGATCTGCCTTGGTGCTTTCCAGGATTAGCATATATGGTATGACCAGTCCGGAACGTGGGAGGTATAAAGCCCGCGTCACAAGAAGCCTTGAAATTTTTCAACAATGCAGGTAAGACAAACTCTGAATCGAATTCACGACCTTCCGAACCAGGAGATTTCCGACCTTGTAGAGCAGAAATTGACAATCTGACCTCGACCAAAGGCTCCCCGATGACTGCAGGCTGCTCATCTTCAAGTCGAGATAACTCCTCTTTGAAGCGGCTAAAATCTGATCCACTTATACCCCCGAAGAACTGCATAAAATTATCAAACGATGCAGCAGAAATACTTAACGTTTTAGTGCATGTAATACTTCCGTAACGAATTCCTAAAAGCTCTTTGCAAAGAGCAGCCTGCTTTTCATCATCAAACACCCAGTGAGGTGATTGTTTATTAATGAACCTGAGCTACATTCGAGTTCCCGACTTAATCAAGGCGCCCTGATTTTTTTTTTCTGCATTAAACATTTGTAAACCTTCTTTAATATTGTTGATGCCATCGATAGGTAACTGGCTTCACCAAACACTTTGTTTTTAAATAAATGCTATCAAATTGTAAGTACATTTAAGGGTACTTTAGGCGTCACTCAATTTTATTTTATAGAATGCGAGGAAGTGTTAAAAGCTAAATAGCCGATGACTACGACACCACCGCGATACTGGGATCCGTATCCTTTTTGGGTATAAGCGTCATTGCAAATACGTAATTTTCCTTCGCTTAAAACTGACTTGCGCCCCCACTAGCCATATACGAGAGAGCTCAGTTTACCTACGACTCGAATGTACTGTGATCGCGCAGTCCCATCTGGCGATGGTGGCGCCGTGTAGATTAATGCTTTCTCGCTACATGCATAGAATAGGCGCGAACCGTGTGCAACAACAACAACAAAAAAAAAAAAAGGAAAGCTGTACAGGACAAAAAAGAAGGAAATGGAAGCGAAACGAGTGATAAGAGCTGCTGGCAGCTCGAACGGACGCGATAGGAAGTGGCTGCAAGATAGCGGTGTTGGGGAACGCTGCCTGCAAACCAGTGTCACGCACCCTGCCCTAACGATTCCTTGTTGAAAACACCGGTGAATTGTCGACGGTGGCTGTACCTGAACGAACAGATCATTTAGCAGGATACGAATTCGAGAAAACCGCTCCTAATTTACAGAACACAGCACCGTGCTTCTCATCGCAGCAAACGTGAGTAATAAGGAAAATTCAAACTGTTAAGTGAACCCTTGTATTCGCTACAACCCTTCAGGCGCCGGGCGAATTCGTTTGTAGCGATGTGTTTTAATGGCGTTGTTAAAGTTCCCTGACATGCCAAAGTGACCGTAATGGCTGGCAAAACAACTTCATTGTATCTCGCCGTCCTTGCAAAATCCGCAGCGTTTTGTTTTCGTTTATACAGATGGCGCTCCGTGTACGCTTACGGAAGGCGTAGACGATATTCGTTGTTTCTGTGCGCGTCTCTCAGGCAGCCTTTGGGAAACAACGCAGTTTAAGTGGACTGACGGCATTTTGGTGTTAATAGATAGCATATTAGTGCTTAAAATTGTGCAGAGGGAGATGTGTAGTTAGTAGGCAAGCAACGTTCGCCGAACTTATATGGAAATAAGCCTAATAATAATCTGCATACCAGATTGCATCCCGCTTTCTGTTCTGCCACGTCAAACCCGTCGGTTTATTGAGAATTGCAGGGACGCCTTGTGGAGCGCCAAGAAAGAACCTGCGCCGCGGGCTTCAGAACTTAGTCACTCGTGTCACGCTTAGGTAGTATCTAGCACACGCCCCTCATCTTTATTTCCCTTCGCGCTCAGCCGACGTCAAGGCGCGCCCCTCAATAGGGGCTTTAGCAATCGCTTATAATAGTACCGCTACATTTTGGAGTAGGTGGGGGCTACAGGTTAGAGTGAAGGTTTTCTCAGTATTCTTCATCAAGTCACACGAGCCTTTATAGTAGGCCAATTATTGTTTTCGCAGTAACTTCATATTTTTTTTAAAGTAGTCAGCCTAAAACAAAAACAACAGAGCTAGACTGCAGGCGCCCGGCACTAGCTGTTCGACTCGTCGGTCACTAGTTGACAATTTCAGTCGTTTGAATTAGCAAAAATTGGCGCCGGACAAGCCAGAGAAAGCAGATAGAGAGTACGAAACGTGTCAACAACCCGTCTGTGAAATAAGCGTTTCGCAGGCTTCCATTTACGTTCATCGGCGCGTTTCTTGCTGAGTTATTAGCTTATAACTGGTGCAAAATATATAAGATTGAACCCAGCTGGACAGAACGCACTTCCATTTAAGGACAAACGACCCCACACAAAGGTGCTCCGCACATACAAATGTAAACATAAGCAGCGCTGAGGTGCAAGCCGGTGCAACCAAGTGGAAGCGAATCGAGCATTCATCTAGCGGATACGTGAAAGGTTTGATAAAGCAAATCAGTATAAAAAGCCGATAACGGAATCAACAGCCACAGGGCCCAGCAGCAGGGAAGTCTCGCGGCTTAGGGCGGGGCGAATTGCAGGGTGACGGATTGTGTCCGGTGCGTATAGCGAGTAATCGAGCCGTTCAAACGTAACAAGGGGATCGGCCGACTGACGGCGTCTCTCGGCTACTGGCCACCGACACATATGTTCGCCAAGAATCAACATCGCTTTGTCTTGCGAAGCTAAATACAAAAGCTAAGAACGGGCCAAGAGAACTGCTCGATTTGAGAACGCCGTGCCACACTCGCTCGTTTGGCTTAACTCGGTATATTATTTCCCCGACCTTGGCATCTGGCTCGCTTTTGACAAGTGCTGGCACGCGCACCGTGTGTACTTGAGTAGACGGCGCAGCATGCAATGCGTGATCACTGTTCGTAGCCACGTGACCAAGGTGGCTGCTTTTCGCTCCTTGCGACATCAATGCACCGCCTGGCGCTGATAAACCGAAACTAAAATTGATCAATATGAGTAGATAGATAGATGGCTTTATTGAAAGGAGAGGCAGAGAGATTGGCTGCTCAATATGAGCAATATGAGTAATTCAATAACAAAATATTTAACCTTACATAGATGAATTCCAGAGACTGCATCGCCCCTCCCAGAACAGTGCACATCGTTAAAAAAAAAAATTAAAATGCGCCGGCTAAAACAATTGCCGCTTCAACCTCCTACAAGCTCAGCAGCAAATCGGGTGCCATATTTTTTAAGCAGCACACCCGTTCAGTGAAATAGAGGACGGGGATGGTTCCATGAAAATGTCCACGCAGGCCTAAAAACTGACTTTTACCTAATACTATTTTAGATTGTACATTACAAATATCACCAAATTTCTTATTTGTTTATCACTGGCATTAAAGTTTAGAAAAAGTATAAACAGAGTGTTTACACGCCTTTATAGCACTATTTGGGCCACTTTGTGGTGTGACGTCCTTAAATTGAGCGTAACGCAGCCCAAAATCAGGTAATATCTCTATTCGGGAACTATGCAATTGAACATAGGGATTAGACATTATTAACCAGAGTTTCACAGACTAGTGAGTATACCCTGCTTCCGCTACTGGTAATACATCGAATAATCAAATGACGTTATTTATAACGTCCTTTCTTCAATTTTCGTCATTCCCGCAGCTTCTTTTTTCTTTTTGTTTTTCAGGCAGATCATAACTTACGGCAATGGTGAACAGCTGTGCCACAATATCTGTTTGCGCCGGTAAAGCCTGTAGTGGTCAATTGACACCAAAATCTGGATCGTACTGGCCTTGCAAAACGTGCAATAAAGTGACCTGCATATCTTGCAAGGCGCAACACGACAATGAGAACTGCGAGGATTTCAAAAGAAGGATAGCTGCAGAGAGAAACACAGAGGTAAGTCCGCAACGCTATCCAGTTCAAAAGCTAAAGGTGAGTTTGCTCTAGTATTGGTGTTTCGTTTGCGTCGCTACAGCGCTCAAAAAATAAAACTGAGCATGGCAGCGAAGGCAAACTTGTACCATGGTGAGCTCTAGGGGCAAATTCCATTGTGCTAAGCTTCGCAGGACGGGGCGCGTCCAGCTGATGCGTACTATGTTTTCGTTTTCAGTTTATCAGAGCTGTAACCGAAAGAGCCAACAAATTCCTTAAACACCTGCTCTGTTTTACTTTCAGGGCAGGTGTATAAAAGTTCTTCACACGCAATTTGCTTAAACGTCGAGTAAGAGGACCCATTTAGTCAGGCCACTTCCATTTTCATACCAGCTGTGATAAAACAAAACCGAGTACCTCTGAACCTGCGCCGTGAACAGGGAAGATGGCGTAAAAAGTGAAGGAAGTATAGAGAGAGATCTGTAATAATGAGAATAATTTTTACCACCTGGGGATCTTTAACTTGCACTGGCATCACATCATCAGCACCTCCACTACTAAGAGCGAGTTGGCGGGCTAGTTGGTTTTGCATAATTAAGGAACAGCGCAAAGGACGGGACACAGAGACATTGTGTTTGTGCTTTCTTGTGTCTCTGTGTCCCGTCCTTTGCGCTGTTCCTTAATTATACCTCCACTACAGCGAAACTCAAGAAAGTGGGCGAACAGGTAGGGCACATTATTCCCCGCGTTTCCAACAAGCGGAGCGGTCTGCAGGGCAGGGATTCGCTTCGGCTCGCCCAGGTTTTGGTGACTAGCCGGATCCTCTACACCCCGCCATACGTTCCAACTACTAAGCATGCACGACGAGCCAATAGACGTCGTCATCTGCAAAGAAACTAATCGAGCCCAAGATCCTTCAGTGGCTACCTTTAACGCCAAACGTAAGGCGTTGGGAGTGCTCAACTCCTACCGGGAGTTGCGGGAAGCCCGGCCCACCTCGTGAACCATGCAGACGGCGACCAGGCGCCGCCTGCTTAACCGCTTACACATTCAACACGACTGCACTCTAGAGGAGGAGGAGAAGCCTATTTTACCACTGTGGCGCCATATGCTGTGGGTCTCTCCGCTCCCCCTTAACATGGACACCGACACGCAAGCAGACGACACCGACGGGCTCGGGCGCTTGGGAGACGATACGGCTCCTGAGCGTGTACTATGTAGACGTAGCAGGACGGGATTTCACCCTGGTGCTGTCATTCACCAGGAAAAACACGTTGGTGCGCTCTCCTTCCGAGCCCAAAATTAAGCGCGAGCCAAAGACGTAGCCGCGGACCCAAAAATGCCGCTGGCCCAAATTCAAGATTAATCATCACGGACTCCCGAAAAGCATATGGTCATTACTTGGTAATGAAGATCTTCCCCTTCGCCAGTCGAATTCTAAAGCGGACTTCGACAGCTCCAACACCGAAGAAAATCATTTGGGCTCCTAGCCACCTGGACTTAAGAGATAATGAGACCGCTGACGCGTCTGTCCGATCGCTTACCCGCCGGACTCCTGATCAAAGCTCTTCTGGCTCGAAGACAAAGCCGCTTCTTCAGTTCAAGGAAATCGTAAAACATTACCGCGGCAACGACCGTCTTTTCCCGGCTTCTGCAAAGGGGCTGAGTAAAACGAAGGAGCGAACTTTAAGGCGCCTTCAAACAGACATTCTACTCTGTCCTGCAATCACAAAACACTAAGATCCAAATACGGATGGGAATTGCTGTATATTCCACATAGTGTGGACATGTACTCAAAGTCTTCACCTCACCCTTCCCCAAGCCCTTCCAGAGAGACATGGGACACTGCTCTCCTCAACTATAGAGCACCCGGCCTGGCCCGGCCGCAGGCCGGGCCGAGCTATACAGTTCTCTCTGCCGAGAACGGGTCGGGCTCGGGCTTGAAATGATGAGCTCACGTCAGGCAGAGACTAGCTGAATACGGCTTCTTTCGGAAATTTTGGAAATGAAGGAATCCCGGTGTACAATCGTTCCAGTGGTTTATAAATAAACCATTGCTAGTAACCTTGTTTACGCTGAATGAGAGAAAGTTCATTTGTAGACAAAGTTTAATCAGCGCCACTCAGCGGTTTGTCCAAATAACTTGAGACGCGCACGCCTCTCGGCACTCAACAACACGAGCGAAAAACTTAAAAAGGAAATGCGTAAAACCCTGCAGCGCGCTCTGCTACAGTGCAGGTCTTACGGAGCGCTGCAACGCATGACACACGGCTCGTTTGCGTGAGCGCGCGCCTACTAAAACGCAACACCGCTAGCCTGAGATTTTTCTGTTGTCAGGTCGAGATTATTTATGATGGAATACAAAAGTCTTTTTAAGGGGTCCGCTCAGACTGACTTTGCAGGGCCGGGGGTGGGCCTAGTCACAGAAGCGTGGGCTCAGTTCGAGCCTCATTCATGTCAGCCTGGGCCCACCGGCCGTGCCCGGGCTTGGAGCCATGGGCCTAGACCGGGCTCGGGCTTCGAATGGTAGGGCCGGGCCGGTAAATCAGGCCCGTGCGGTGCACCCCGCCGGGATGGCGCAGTGGTTACGGCGCTTGACTACTGTTCCCAAGAACGCGGGAACGAATCCCGGCCTCGGGGGTCGCTTTTCGATGGAGGCGAACAGCAAGGCACCCGTGTGCTGTACGATGTCAGTGCACGTTAAAGAACCCCAGGTGGTCGAAATTTCCGGAGTCCTCCACTACGGTGTCTCTCATAGCATAAGTCGCTTTGGGACGTTAAACCCCACAAACCAACCAACCAGGCAAGTGCAGTGCCCTATCCTCAGTTGCTCTTTCCTGGAATCTCAACGGGCTGTGATGAAACGGGCCCGAGACGGGGACTCGCCAAGCGGTGTTCCGGAGTAGGGACGCGCTGAACATGTAGCGGGGCTACCCTGAGGCTCCCAAACTAATTATTGGAAGTTCTCACACCACCATCATACGAATGTCGTTCTTGTGGTTGTGTCAAGTCAAATACGAGTGGCGCGAGTATGCGCTAGATTTCGTGAGACGGCCACGCTGCGGATAGCGGCCACTGAATTTAGCAAGCCGCAGCGATTTTCAGGAGCCCTCCACATTTTCAGTTCTTTCGCTATTCCCTGTCCTAATCCCTTCTTCCTTCCTTATTTCCTTTACGGCATGGTCCAGGTGTTTTCCTAGAAGTGTGACAGATACTGTCTCTTTTTTTCTTATCGACCCATTACCGAATTTACAAATGAACATAGAAACCGTGGCAGTTTACTGAATGTGATCTCAAGGCTCTGTTCGTAATCGTTGGAGCTTGAAAGAACTAAATAAAAGGAACCTTGAACAAGCCCTCCTCTAGGATGACATGAGTATGCACCCCTCCGTGCCCCTTGGATCCTGACATCCCCTTGTCTACGCAGGCAGATTCCTGTGGTTAAAGCTGGTATTCATATCTGTCATGTGGTCACTCCCATAACATAACTTCTGACTGTATGCTAATGAGTGTGTGTAAGATAATATATGGACGAGTTAAGGAATTAGTGATTAGTTTGGTTTGTTTATAAGGTTTAACAGGTTTAATATCCCAATGCGATTCAGCAAAACAAAGACGCCGTAGTGGAGGACTCCGGGTAAATTTAACATTTGCATACTGTTCGTTCGAGGCTGCCTTATCTCAAGAGCCGCACTTGAGTTCAATGCGTATTTGTGTTCCTTGTGTTCCATGGGTGCTCCACTAATAGTAATGGTAAAGGAATGGTAACGTTAGAAGCATAGCTGACTTGGCATATTTAAAGAGGAATTGTGACCAATCTTGGAACGTAGCTGTAAGCTCCGGGAGCGAGGGATGAACATGTTTCAGCTCTCCTTGCTCGTCACATTCACCGTTGCGTGCAGCCATAATTGCTGGCATGAATTAACCACTGTTTGGTTAATCACCACAACTTAAGCTTCCCTTTTGTTTATTTATGTTTCTCGTTCCTTTTTAATTTTATTTTTCATTTTTACAGAGCGAGAGTGACTTGAACGGTGCATGTGGTGGACATCTTGAAGAGGAGGATCTTAAAGAAGAAGAGGTAAAGTTCGATACCTACATTTTCTCCACTTAGGTTACTTGCGCTCATACCTGGTATACTTTCATCAGTAGTGAATTGTTTCGGGTACAGTTAGTAATAAAATATTAAAAGAAATTGCTTTTAATTATGATGTCTAGAAGTATCTCAAGAAGGGAAGGAAACGGTCTTCGTGCGAAGAGTAGAAAAGGGGAGGGAACTACAACGAAGGTTGAAGATAGCCGGAACAATCTTTATTCGTTGTGATGTTATATAGCATTATAACTTATAGCCGGAAGTGCAAGAAAAGAGCTACGCTGACAAATGCAAGTGCTCCCTTCCCTGCCACTGAGCTTCAACGTCTTCTGGCCTGTAGTCGTACCCAAGCGTCATCGAGCAATTTTCCCGATCAAGGGCTGAGGACCTTAGTGTTGAGGTGAAGGCAAATACGGATAGCAAAGGATATAGAAGATGAGCGGCTTAGGCAGATGGCGCTCTCGCGGGTGCCGCCTTGAGTCAGCTTCGTGTGAGTGCGCCTTGCTTGCAAACTTGCTTGCAAATTAGCAATATCCTCACTCAGCTACGCTGCCTATTCATTGTACTAGCCCCGCCGCGGTGGATCAGTGTTTAATGCATTCGAAGGCTAATTTTGAGATCTTGAGCTCGAGCATATTCGCGGTGGCTGCGTTGTTTGAACTTGGTTCATGTCAGTGCACGTTAAAAAACCCGAGGGGTCGAACATTCCTGAACTCTGCCACAAAGCGTCCATCATAGCCACCAAACAATTCTTTGTGCCGAGATTTATAGTATTTGTGAGTTTTCTTTTTTTTTTCTGGTGAGAACACTTGTTAGCTGGCTAGACGTAAAGAAGTCTGCTGGGTTTGGTCATTTCGCTTAAAGCAATTGAGAGAATGTTATTCATTGTCAAGGAAAGCAAATACTTTCCTCGATGCTCGTCACGGTCGCTTAGTTGTTGTAGCAATGTCCACGAAGGCCGCGCCATATTTGATAGCGGCGAAATGGGAAGACGCTCATCTATTTTGAATCCCCATCATGTTGAAGGGATAGTGAAAAGGTATTAACTAAAAACAAGAACCGAGTATGCAAAATGGGTATTACATCAGTTTCCTCCACAACCCTGAACTTTTCAACTATATTGACTACGTAGGCAATATAAACTGATGTTCCTCATGCATTCCTCCTCCACTAAACTCATGACGATAAGCAAGAAAAATTCGATGCAACAGGTATCAACGGCGCCTTTCTGTGACAAGTCCCGTCCGCGTCACTTTTGCGCGCCCGATGATGTGGCGCTCCTTTATGGGCACAGTTGATTTCAAAAGTAAATAGTGGCGAAGAACTTGCGGTGAAATGCCCCCTAATCGACGGCCAGCGGGTAATAGGACCGTTTTTTTTTTTTAAATATCTAAATTATGTGTATCACACAGAGCGTTTACCTTAGGTCGAAAGCCCACATATATTTTCTTTATTTACAGATTAGCATTAAAATATGACCGTAAATATATTTTGAGGTCTCTTTAAAAAACACCCATGGTGTGGAAATTATATTAAAGCACCCCAATAGCACGTGCCTCATGACATCTTCCTGTATCCTTAAAATACAAAGGAATGGAGCACACCAGACCGTGAAGCTTTTTCGCGTAAAGATTAGTCGAGGATGTCGTCGAAATAAATTATAATCAGTCATGTGAAAAGAAACGTGATCGGCATCCAAAATCATAGGCCTTGTTAATCGGTGGTTAGCACTCATAGCGAGGTTTCTGGAACGTGCATGCGTGGTTTTGGACAATTACTTCTGCAGTAAGAGGGGACACTAAGCGTCTGCAGTACGTTCCAGATGGTCAGGCTTCTGTTCGCAAAATGCGGTGAACTATTTTAGCGCGTACACATCATTGAAAACGGCTCACATATAGGGTCTATATTTGAGATGATATTCCTCAGGTTTCGCGAGACTTCCTATTGCCTGGATGTCGCTGCGCTCTCTTTGTTCGTGGAGACAGAATGGAAAACTCAATTTCAGCTGTTCTTGGCTCTAGGTAAACAGCTTTAATCATAAACATGCTTCAAACAACGTTTTAATGGCACGTGAAAATCAATCAATTTTTATCAACGTCAAACAATTCATATTTATCGACGAATTCTGCGCGTAAAACTAAGAACTAAACAAGAGATGCATGCACGGTCGATAAAAATCGAGACCTTGCGAAATGCCCTTGTTGCGAAGTAGAGCGCATGCTGAAGGCATTGGGATTTTGTGCCATTAGTTCGCATAGCATTTGCAATAGGAAATGAAAAACTTACCGAAGTTAACTTTGCCCTTGCAAATTGGGCTAGTCAACAGCTGTTGTATCCGGCTGCCTTATTATTGAAGTAATCCTTTAATTTCCTTCGTCTCTAACAAGGCAAATGGAAACTTTTCTCGGGGTATATAGCTAACACTACGATTGGTATACACCTTTATAAAGTAATATAGAAACAGTAAGGAAAAGTATAATTAAGGTCCAGTACACAGCACCATGCAAGAATGCAAGCGCTGGGGACGTCAGGCTGAATCAACGTCTTTGGGAGAAGATTATTATTAGTGATGAATGTCCGCAGTTGTATCATTGTGACCGAGAATAAATGTGTAGCTTGAATGAGAAGCTAACACTATAAACCCTCCAGGACACTCGTGTCTCGAATCAGGCGCGCAGCTCCAAGTCCACGCAGGCACACTCGTACCGCATACAGCGTGGCTTTATGCCTATGTCGGTCGGTATTTTGCGTAAAGTGGCAGCTTACGGCTGCGTAATAAGGAATGTGTAAAATATTAGAGGCAAGTGTACGAATCGAGACTTTAGTGATTACGCAAATAGCAAAGGGAACGCCCCGAGAACGAGGAGCCTCATAGAACCGGCAGACGGGAGCCATCGACGCGGTCGCAACATGGCTTTGAATGCGAAGCTTAGGTATCCCTTCATATTTTGGTTGTGATTTCTGAATTAAGCTGGCACAAAAAAAAAGAAAGGTTAAAATCGGCTTTGAGAAAATGAAATGTGTAGTAACTTTCCAAGTTCCCCTTGTGCTTCTCAACCGCTCTGTGGCGTTAGGGAAGGAAAAATTGGGAGTGAAATTAAAAAGGTGGTGTAGCATGTTGCAGAGCTCTGGAATAGTTTAACCACCTGCAGACCTTTGGCGTGCATTAACATCACAAAATACACTGTTGCGCTTTGCGCTAATCCTCAGTCAAAATCCAGCCGCAGAGAAAATCTGGTTGTTTAATGAATATATAGTCTTACCACTGTATAAGGTAACCGCCTGTCGCGTTTTATTCTTTATTTCTTTTTTTTATCACGCAGGTGGAATCCAGAGAGCCATTTGTTCCCGGTGAAGAATACTTGTGTGGCGTGAACGGTTGCCAGTTTTCCGTGCGTCTATATCCGGGATCAACGAAGCTTTGGTGCCCCTTGTGCCACAAGAGGCACAGAATTGAGGGCGGTGATTTTGTTAGAGTCAAGAGAGCCCCGGCGCACGTACAGGTCAAGGCAATGTATGAGAACATTGACTTTCGAAAAACATATATATAGAGGTGGCGAAAGAAACGCTTCCTCTGGGGAACAGGAACTTCACGTTCCAGCGGGCAATGTTGAGAGGGATCGTATGAACATGGAAGCAAGAACTGAATGAAAATGATTCTTACACCTCGTTAATGTGAAATAAAGCAAGCAATTTTATTTATTTGATTGGTTGGTTGATTGCGACTTTATTAGTGATAATTGGTGCAGGGAAGTTGGCTAATCCTAGCCGGGAGCCCTTAAGCAGTGTGCCGAGCCGGAACTGAGCCCGAAATTTTGCCCGGCATAGAATCTAACCCTGATTTTTTTTTTTTTTTTTTTTTTGCCATCTTCGAACTAAACCTGAACCCGAACAAATGGGAGAACCCGTCACCGAACCGCTTTTGGGGCACAGTTCCAACCTAATACTTACCTTTATTATTTTTTATCGCTGCTTCTGACGAGCTCCCTCGCTAATTTCCGAAGAGCCAATACTCACTGCAAACATCGCAAGGAAAAATTACCACTTCCAAAAATATGCAAAGAGAAACAAAATATAGCCACATGCATTGTCGGGCTATCGTTTCATGCCAGACACTGATGGCCGCTGCACTGCTCAATGGGGCCACTCGTGGAGAAAGTTGCACCAGTCGTGAGCTCTCCCAGCCACTGAAACAACAGCATAAAATACTGAAGTTGAAATAAATAAGTATTATAATCATTTGTCACTGAGAAACAGTCTGCTTCAAAAGAACGTACCGCAAGTCAAGTTCATTTGCCCATTGTTCGACGACGACTTAAGGAGTCGCATGGCACCTGCATAGAAGCCGTATGTGATGCGCGGCAGATCAAGTTTGATTGACCGAGACTTGAGAATGATAAGTCGACGCTAATTTTGGGAAGACCGCCCTAGACAGCAATTTACTTGTCCGTTCTAGAGTTGTATCTGAACACAGCACGAAGAACATGCCTTGAATAGATTTTTTCACTTCGCCTTCTATTTCCTTTGTCCCTAGCGATGCATGCTTGTTTTAATTCCCGCGGCTAATTGAACTGTTATGCCAAGAGTGAAGTTCCGATTTTCAAATGCGAAAAGTGGGTGGAGCAATGAAGAGAGTGGAATTGTTGCGGGGAAGGTTAATTCACCAGCTCTATTTAGAGAGCTGTCGTGTCTGCCCTCACAACTATGGTTTCGAAAAAAAAGTCATCGGTTTATCTAGTATCATTGATGCGAATACCTAGGACAGTCTACAAATATGGCTCTGAACGCTAGAAGCGCAATATTGAGGGGAAATGCAATTAGTAACGTGCTAACGGTTTGCGCGGTAACGAGGAAACGAGACAAAAACTTTGAGGAACAGAGAGGGACGGGGCCGAGCGGACCGAAGAAAACCAGCGACTGAGCCCAAAGGAAGAGAGAGAGAGAAGAAATGTTAGTACAATCGGTGAACTGCAGCGTGAAAAAAGAAGCTAGCGAGGCGGAGAAAGGAGGCTAGCTTGGAGAAGCAAAACAGTAAGTTAAAAATATAAAAGGTTAATTGGACTACTTGTGGAGAGGGAACCACTTGCAAAACACGTGATCTCCGAAACAGACCCTCTTTATCGAAAAGAAGAATTATAGCTATATTATTTCTGAACCAGCTGGTTATTAATAATTTGAATATTTAAGTTATCCATGTATAAGACAGTGTCATACCAGCGTTTGAAATGAAGGTACTGTCATTGTCTAAAGCTGTGAACAGCGAGAAAATTCAGTATTATTTTTGTTCAAAAAAAAAAAAAAAAACTGCACAGATAGCACGAGACACACAAGAACATTTGTCCAAAAGCAACGTACGCTGAGGATGCGTTTAGCGCCATTACACCGAATTAAAACTGACAGCGCAATTGCACCACGGCATGCGCACGCATTAACATCGTCGCTTAGTGTGAGAAAAAAAAATAGTCAACGCTTAGTGAGTGTCTTTAGTTTTTATAGCAATGGAGGGAAACGAAACTGCATGTGATGATACCACGGAATATGCTGATATTATTTCTGCGCCGCGATTACTGTAACATGTCATCAGCGATATCCTACTTGCATCGAGCTCAATTTGTGACTCATGCATTCAGCTTTGATTTCGTACGAAAAAAAAAAAAAAAAAAGAAAACGAAACTGCCGCATTTTCTCCCACTCGAGAATTTCAGACAAAGACGCCGCTCGAGACACTAATCCGGAACCGCAGGAGCGTGTCTTCTATCCTCTTTGGCGACTGAACACACGATTGTGCTAAAGAAATGCTAATTAATAAATATGAAACAGTTAGTCGCCTGATTAGGAACATTTTTTGAAGGAAACGACAACCAGCTGGCTAAGAGTTTGGTCCTAATTATTATTTTATTTAAAACTTTGCGTATTTACAATTCTTCAAAACTATTCACTAGGTCTCCTGGTGTGTAAGTCACCTTGGTATTAAAATAAATTCAGATAAAAACACCAACAATAAAAACGTAACACTTGTTTCCTGCTGGGAAAGCACGCCTGAACAATGCGTGTCATCCTTACTGCATGGATTGCGTGTTTTCGTGTTCCAACGTCTGATATACTAGTCCTAATATTCCAAAAAATTTCAAAAGAAACAGTCCCATAAGGCCAAAGTACTGGAGCAAATAAAAATGAAAAAAGAAAATAATAATAAAATTGTTGCGAAATTTTAAGTACCTCAAAAGTGTAGCAGAAAACATTGTTTTGACTCGCTTTTCGCACTGACCAATGAAAAAAAAAAAAATTCGGTTTCCCAACCTATTGTAATCATAAGTCGCTCACTATAATTTTGATGCTTATAATATAATCAAGTACAACCCAGCACATCTAACGACACAGCAATAAAAAGACTACTAAGTATGACCACCGCTGGCATAGAAAAGTAGGGCGCGAGCTTCTATGTCCGCGTACACGCGTTTGCGCCTTGATGGCTTGATGCAGGCGTTTACGTCTTGATTGATGTCGTTCCACTTATAAGCCCGGATGCCTATCCTTTGTATTTTGGGAGGTAAAGTACGTGTCAAGAGGCGATATCGGATGGTCCGCAGAAATGTATAGTTTTCGGAACCTCCGTGCATTCGCGGTGAATACGAATGTCTTGTATATCTGCTGGTAGATGTGGTGGTAAGTCGCGTATATTGAGAATAGAGGTGAGCCTCGATCATCTCTTCGAAAGCGTTGTGAATTCCTAGCACCAAGAGCTTTTCGTATAAGGTACTTCGCGGGAGCCCTAGTGCACCTTTGTTGACGGTTTTCAGATGGTTTAGTTTTTCTCGGTCGGTGACGTATGGTTTGATACAGATGAACACGTAGTTGATACGACTGTTGAAGGCTTAACCCAGCCGGATAAGGTTTCCTTTATTGTTACAAGAGTGGCAATTTGAAATGCGATGTATGAAGCGGGTAGTTTGTTCAACGTAAGCAGCATGTTTCCATTGCGGCAATTGTTTTGGATCTTCATGCCCAGCACTGGAATCGTAGATGCATTGTCTGCTGGGTTGTCATTTACCTGCAGGCGGATGCGGGCGCAGGGCCTGTCCCCCCGCTGAGGAAGGAGGAGGATAACTACGTATTCTGATATGATCGACGAGCAGGAGAACCCGCGTGAGCCAATATGTTCACAAACAACCTTGATGCCTGCGTGGGGGACAACTTTATGTGCCTCATTCAGCCCATTTCAGCCCAAATAGTTATATCATCAAAGCTATGTTTAAAGCCTGGGATCTTGTTGAGTCGATCTGGTAGGCATCACAGTGCTAGAGTGAAGAGTAGTGAGGAGAGAACAACTCCTTAGGAGTAACTCTTCCACGCATGGCGACTGGATGAGATTGGTAGACTCCTGTCCAAATAACTACTGGCCAAGATATAGTGGCGCGCACACAACTAAACTTCCACAGGCGATTAAAAGAGAAATATTAGCATCAAGCGGGAATGTAAAGAAGTGTAATGAATGATTTTGAAGAACAAAAAACCTGGGCTTTTGAAGAGGGTTAGCAAGTTAAGCTACCAGTTTCTATTATGTAATCGTGGATAATCCCATCGTATCCAACGGAAATACTTTGGCACATCATTCGACTGCATCGTTCTCACTACCGAGTAAGCTAGAACAGGACTCATGCAATGGGGTTAGAATATTTTCCAGTCGACAGCCCCAAATTTCAGTGATACCAATTCTGCTGGACTAATGATTTCAATGCAGTCCATGTTCCTGCGCATATGACCAGTATTTAGCCATTGACACCGTGGTAATGCGCGTGCAGCGGATCTCCGGCCTCGACCGGGAAGGTTGTGAACTGGCAACTAAAGAGCGGTGAGACACAGGCGGAGAATCCAAACACGGAAGTTCTGCCCAGCAGGCCGTGTCATTACGTGTAGTTATTCGGATAAAAGCAGAGTCTGCATTATTCCCAAGTCCAATGACAACAGGCAATTCTTCACTTAAGAAAAAAAAATAAATCTGCACCTTTTCTCTGAAGTACAGCGTTCACACAGTTGAATCATTATCCAGCAGGAAGATGCGCCAGGGTAGGACGTGATTTGCGAATTTGAGAAAAGCGGTTTTCATCGCACTGAGATGTCGCGATGCCCGGACCTACTATGTGATATGATTTGCGCTATTTGATATGATGTAATTGTGGTTTATTTGTTTACTTTTGATTATATGCCTGTATGCCCCCCCCCCCCCCCCCCCCCTCCTATGTGATACCCTCGAACTACGGGCTTTTAGGGGTATGTTGTATAAATAAATAAAAATTACGGCCGATCCCAAGGAAGTGTCCGAGCTCATCCCTTGATCGACGCCTCTACCTCAATCAATTGCATTTCTTTACTTTTCGTACCCTTCTTGTTTCCCTAAAATCCTGCAGTTAAAACTTTTTTCACTATGACCAGTAAGCACTATACTACAGTGAATACACGAGAGTAGGGAAATAAAGAGCGCAGCCTCTGAAATCAACAAAGACATTTAGAATGTTTATTTTACGATGTCAAATAAAGTAAGAAATCAGTATGATTCTTATGTACGAGATGTTGTTTTCGGGGCCCTCAAGCTCCGCCCCGAGGACTATGATGCGATAGCGTTAATTGTTCCCGGCTGCGACTCCCCTTCATGGTCATCATTTGCATATAGGTGCGTTGCTACTCGTTTATTCTCTAATCCCTTCATTTGTCTCTGTTATCTTACACATGCTCAGTAGCATGAAGTCGTATGATGCATGGTTAGGTGGCATGAATATTACTACGAGATAGCGCACAAAGTGACAATGAGCGTAAAGAAAAAAAAAAACAGCAAGGCTACAGGATACAGTATCGTACCTTGTATGTTTGAGAGATGCCCGGCCAAAGCGCTGCTTCAACGGACACTATACCCTATTAGCTTTTGTGACAAGAGTGTTTTTATATTCGTCATGAGCGTTTCTTCTTCTTCCCTTTAGCCGTACAATGCACCATCTCAGCGGATCTCTACATATAATTTCGTTATAACGTTGTTCCTGCACACTACCGCATGCACATTATTTTTCTCCATATTCAAATATAACGCGTATCGATAGGCATCAAACAGTGAAGGCGTCAAGACGCGCCGGGCACAACAAAGCGCAGTTATTAAAAAAAATAATATGAATGATGCAGTGACGTCTAAAAACAACTGATGGTATTGTAGAGTCACGAGATTACGAATCACCAACGAGATAAACAGTGGCATGATATGCGTCTCGTTTCTAATAGAATGGCCACGCGGTAGCAACGTTTCTTAAGGCCCGTTTGCAGAAATAAGCGAAGGGAGTAGAGCGCAATATAAAATATCCGTGCGACCAACAAGATCTCAGGTACCGGACACATGGATGATATTAAAGGTCGCCAAAAAGGTACGTCCTACAACACGCTTAACCCTGATAACGCTGATTCAAACGCGCTTGTCTGCTGTCTTTTGCTTGCGGCTATCTCGCTGCCTGTTCATGTTAAGGTACATGCACGTGCCTCTGGTAACCTTTGATTGTTGATTCGATGTTTCAGGATAGCTTGCACAAATTATATTTGGGCAAACTTGTATATGCTTCTACAGCGCGTTGCACAGTCACAGGCGCGTTGTAGAATGCTTCTCCCAACTAAACCGCTTAACCCTCAACACAAACCGTGGAATGACGCAGAAATGGCGTTTGTTCTTTAGTGTTTTGTAATACCAAATTTGTTTGGGATACTTGGCTGATTCAATCAGAAGAAGCGTGATGTTTTTATCGTGTTCGGCAACAGCAAAACAAGAGAAGCCGCTGCCCCAGCGCTGCCATTGATGGCACCATCTTGTGCCGTTTGTAACAACCTTCCGTCCCCTCCCCTTCTGTAGGGACAGAGTTGGGGGAAACCGCACAAGATGGCGCCTCCAGTGCCAGTGTTGAAATTAAAGGTGCAAGCATGGGTAGAAAGTAACAAGATACTCGGAGAACATCAGAACGGCTTTAGAAATGGTAGGCGCTTAGGTGATAGCCTGTCCGTGCTTACCCAATGCATCGAAATATTTAGAGTGGAAAATACACCTTTGTATTTGGCCTTCCTGGACATAAACGGGCGTACGGCAACGTAAGCAGGAAACTCCTGTGGAACATATTAAAAGAAGAAAATATCGGTTATGAGATAATAGAGTTCCTACAGGAAATATACCGGGATAACAAAGTAGACATTACATGGGAAGGAATAAGAAGTAGGGAAGCTGTCAAGGTATGCCAAGGATTAAGACACGGTTGTCCTCTATCACCGCTGCTGTTCATGCTTTATATGATAAACATGGAACGGAGGATAAAGAAAGTAACCTAGGTTTTAACCTGTCATATAGATTAGGTGGAAAGGCGGTAGAGCAGCGCCTCCCCGGTTTGATGTATGCAGAAGATATTGTGCTGCTAGCTGAGAGTCTGGAATAATTGTCATCATCATCATCAGCCTGACTATACCCACTGCAGGGCGAAGGCCTCTCCAATATTTCTCCACTTAATCCGGTTCTGTGCTAGCTGCATCCACTTTACCCCTGCGAACTTCTTAACCTCATCCGCCCACCTAACTTTCTGCCGCCCCCTGCTACGCTTTCCTTCCCTTGGAATCCAGTTTGTTACCCTAAGCGACCATCGGTTATCCTCTCTTCGCACTACATGTCCTGCCCATGCCCATTTCTTCTTCTTAATTTCCACTAAAATGTCTGTAACTTGAGCTATTTCTAAGACCCACTCTGCACGCTTCCTATCTCTTAATGTTACCTCTACCATTTTTCGTTCCATAGCCCTCTGGGTTGTACTCAACTTTAGAACTCTCTTAGTTAGCCTCCACGTTTCAGCCCCATAGGTGAGTACAGGTAAGATGCAACTGTTATATACTTTACTTTTTAGCGATACCGGCAAGCTGCTAGTCATAATCTGTGAGTGCTTGCCAAATGCGCTCCATCCCAATCTTATTCTTCTTGTTATTTCCTTTTCATGGTCCGGATCTGCAGTTACTACCTGTCATAAGTAGACATATTCGCCTACTACTTGCAGTACTTCGCTACCTAATGCAAACTGCTGTTCCTTTCTGAGGCTGTTGAACATTACCTTAGTCTTCTGCATATTGATTTTCAAGCCTACCTTTCTACATTTCCTGTCTAGGTCACCAATCATTATTTGCAGTTCATCCCCCGAGTTGCTTAGCAAGGCAATGTCATCAGAAAATCGCAGATTACTCAGGTACTCTCCATCTACACTTATCTCTAACTGCTTCTATTCCAAGTCTCTCAATACTTCCTCTAAGCAAGTTGTGAATAGTACTGGGGAGATCGTGTCTCCTTGCCTAACACCTTTCTTTATGGGAATTTTGTTACTTTCTTTTATGCAGAACTATGGTTGCTGTGCAGCCACTATATATATCTTCCCCTTTCCGAGGCTGCTGAACATTACCTTAGTCTTCTGCATATTGATTTTCAAGCCTACCTTTCTACTTTTCCTGTCTAGGTCACCAATTATTATTTGCAGTTCATCCCCCGAGTTGCTTAGCAAGGCAATGTCATCAGAAAATCGCAGATTACTGAGGTACTTTCCATCTACCCTTATCCCTAACTGCTCCTATTCCAAGTCTCTCAATACTTCCTCTAAGCAAGCTGTGAATAGTACTGGGGAGATCGTGTCTCCTTGCCTAACACCTTTCTTTATGGGAATTTTGTTACTTTCTTTATGCAGAACTATGGTTGCTGTGTAGCCACTATATATATCTTCCAGCACTTTCATGTACGGCTCGTCTAACCCCTGATTTCGCAATGCCTGCATCATCGCCGAGGTTTCAACTGAGTCAAATGCTTTTTTGTAATCAATGAATGCTATGTATAAGGGCTGGTTATATTCCGAGCATTTTTCTATCACCTGATTGATATCCAGGTGGTCTGTCGGAAACGGTTAACATATAGAAGCGACAATATTTTAAATAACTTTTTGATCAGTTGGCACATTGCTTTTTGAACGTTTTTTCTGCTGGTACCATGATAAATAAATGAGAGCGGTAGCGGTCAAAACGAAATTAAGAAACTGAAATGTAACGTACGCGTGATGGTAACTTGGCGCTAGAGAATGAGAATGTGATCTCAGCACTTGTCGGCACAATAATGTATATAAGGAAAATACCTTAATTTTCAGGTGGTATATGCATCTTAAGCGGATAAGATCATAAACTTCTACTTATAAACGTCTCCAGCACGCACGCGGTTGAAAGTATGCAGTGATGTGATGTGTGCTGCCATATTATGATGGTTAGCGCTGTATCCACCGTTCCACACGTTGAGGTGAGGACAACGACAGGTTCCAGTAAAAAGTTGATAAAGGGAATTTACAGGAGACAGAAGATGCTCTGAAGAGAGAGAGCACGAATGTTATTAAGTTATGAGACAACTTTTTGAGATAAAAGCATCTCTATATTAGCAGAAGCTATCTTAAATACACTTGGCTATGATCGCATTTGACGGATTGAACCGAAGATTCACCGCATAATGTGTCACTTATTTCCTTAAAATGATTTTTGCTACTGCATTGAAGTTATATTGGAATAAATAAATTCAGTTTTCATTATACCGTATTATTATAACACAATTTGGTAAGCTGTTTTTCTCTTTAATAAAACAGGTTGGGTCATGGAATAGCTGGTAGCTTTGAAAGAGTGCATATTTGTTCAGGTCCCCTTCCTTCGAGCAACTACATGTGGTGTCTGAATGCAGGCTTGACGTCAAATAGTCCGCTTACGTCGCTTGTTTCAGTAAATCGCGCTGTGACTGTGGAATTCAGAACTGCATATAATGAAATACTCTCCTTTCATTGCAAGCATTCCTATCGCTTTAAAGCTCAACAACCGCAACCGGAAACTTTATCCGCGGCCTCGTTGTCGCCAACTATGCGCGTGAAGCCACCGCTGCAGTAGGACCCTCTGGCAAACGCCAGTGGTGGTGCCACGCAGGGATCTCTGGCATTTGATGCAAAGGCCGGGGCTTTGTCAGAGCCGTAGACTAAACATCCGTCCTGCCGTACGGCGGCATCGCGCATGTGGGTCAGTGCTTCGTGCGAATTCTCCAACTTCGGATTACTAACATGTCAGCCGGCTAGTTAGCAAGTAATGTGCGCGTGGAGTTGCGCCTTTCTGGTTCTGGTCTAGCAGTCGCGACGAAAGTAGCTGCTTTAACAGGCTGCACAATGGCAGCCCTTTCAGACTTGCAGCGGATGAAACAACGCAGCTCGGCTTGTCTAGAGACGTCTGGTAGGATTTGGACGTGGATATGTGAATGTGTAAGTGTGCTAGAAAATAGCTGCAGCCACTGCGTAACGATCATACTCTTACACAACATGGTCCACCGAAGCGTGGCCTTGTGATAGAGCATCCGCCTCGTGTTCGGGAGGTACCAGGTTCGATCCCTGGTGCCGCCGGGTACCCACCGGCTTTTCAATTGGTACAAGCTTTCCCCCGGCCTGGTGCTCGGCTCTTTGGGGTGAAATGTTTGGGAAAGGGGTCATAGGTCTCAAATAGTTGCTAACAAAAAAAAAAAAAAAAAAAAGGGCCACATAATGGGCTTTTGCCGCACAAGGCGGGCTTATTGTTGTCCGATGAAAAAGAGTGCATTGATCAAAAAGAGCGTCTGCCAAGGAGACATAATATCTTCGCTGTGAGTGAGCATTTGCAGGGGTATATGGAAGGCTCGATTTGAATAACTAGGTATTAGTAGTCATAAAACGACCTAGCAACCTCTGAATTTCTCATTTTTACCCTGCTGAGTAATTCAGAAGGCTGACTCAAGCGCATGATCGAGAACCACAATATGGAACTGGAGGAGTAAGTTACTGGGAGAAAATATAGTTTAGTAGCCTTCGAAGAGTCTAACATTTTACGGCAGACATTGAGGTATTCTTATATAGTCAGATCTAGCTGATAATCGATGGCTTTTAGTATTGCAGTGAAGTTCAAGGAAGTAAGGCGCGACAGGAGACAACAGAGCCAGGTGGAAAGATGAGTTTGAGCAGCTTCCTGGAATAGACTGATCGATACAGTAGAAACACGGAGCCATTGGAATAGCTGACAGGGGACTTCGTCCTGAAGTCAATTTAATGGGGCAAATGGTGGTGATAAGCGACATTTAGTGAGTTTTAAGGTAAAACATTTCCGTATGCAAAGCAGAGACCACAGATTCAGACCAAGTGAATATGAATGGGTTGCTACATATTCTGGCAGGCTATCGCAAGTGATGGACCACACATATGGTGGTATATCTCTATATGTAGAAGAGAGCCCACAGACTTGGGCCAAGTTAGTACATTGACTATACCTCACTACTACGTCTCAAGAGAAACGTATAAATGATCCTATCCAGCCATGCAGAGCAAAACGACAGCGGAAGCTTTAGCAGACATAACGAAAAGTAGAAAGTATTATTCAAAAATGTAGAGTTAATGCTGCGGAGGGCTACTAGTTGAGCTTAAGTGCAGGAAGTGTAAGCCGACAGGACTAGGCCGTTTTTCCATAGACTAAAGAGGGGAGGGATATTCAGTCATATTAAGGCAGCTACTCGAAAATCTTTCAACTAACACTACAAACATAACTCTTGATTGCGAAATGTATATCATTTGTTATCAAATAAAAATAGATCACAACAGCCAGAAAATGAAGTGCACACTCTCTACATTGCCCCTTTCTACTATGCCTGCCACTGAGGTTCTTTTGTTGACATCACTGTTCATCCTCTCCGATTTGATCCCGACTACTTGATCTTCGAATAAATAAACCCGTAAATAAAAATAATAAATTGTAGGAAAGAACTGCACTTGACAGTGTTTATAAGCTAGAGGCGAAGGGGGGAAATATGAACAGGTGCTTTTACAGTTCAGAGCGGCACATGAGAGAAAACAAAAAGAGTCTCAAAACAAACAAACAAACAAACACAGAGCTGGGCGCCGTAAGGCATGTTGATTGTCCGATGGTTCCTACAGTGAGGGAGGTGAACGGCATTGGGAAGGGTTCTGGAGAAGGAAGGAATTCTGGAACCATATAAGCTGGCTAGGTAAAAAGACTCAAAGAAAGCAGGACCGGATTCAAGATAACGAGGCAAATTGCTTAAAGGGAGACAACGCTGTGAACTACGTTGCATCAGTTATAGCCGAGTCATTTAACAGCGACGATAGGGTAATATCCGCCAATCAGGAAGCAACACAAGATAGCCGTATACAAAGCAGCTTAGAGCCGATCAATTTAAACCGGAAAAAAGGAGGAAACAAATATTACTCAAAGTATATCTACAGGAATAGATGAAATTCTGATCAAGCTGATTAATGAACTTGGTCCAAGAAGTAAGGAAACGTTAAAATCTTTGGAAACAGTGATAACGAATAAGCAAATCCCGGACAGCTGGCGACAGACTAAACTGAATTTGATTTACAAAAGAAAAGGGGGTATGATGCACATAAAATCCTACAGGCCGATTATCATAACATCTTTTATATACAAGTTGAACATGCAGGCGGTGAAATTAAAGATGCAATCATAGGTACAAAGAAAGAAGGTACTCGGAGAACATCAGAACGGCTTTAGAAATGGTAGGCGCTTAGATGATAGCCTGTTCGTGCTTATCCAATGCATCGAAATATCTAGAATGGAAAATAGACCTTTGTATTTGGCCTTCCTGGACATAAACGGGGCGTACGGCAACGTAAACAGGGACCTCCTGGGGAACATATTAAAAGAAGAAGGTATCGGTCATGAGATAACAGATTTGCTACAGGAATATACCCGGATAACGAAGTAGAAATTACATAGGAAGGGATGACAAATACACAAGTTGTCAAGGTATGCAAAGGACTAAGACAAGGTTGTCATCTATCACCGCTGCTGTTCATGCTTTGTATGATAAATATGGAACGCAGGATACAAGAAAGTAACCTAGGTTTTAACCTGTCATATAGATTAGGCGGAAAGGTGGTAGAGCAGCGCCTCTCCGGTTTAATGTATGCAGACGATATTGTGTTGTTAGCAGAAATCCAGGAAGACTTGCAAACTGTAGTTAAATATTGCGGACACGAAGGGGACGCTCTAGCCTTCAGTTTTAGCTCAGTAAAGTCGGGTCTGATTATTTCAACGGCTCAACTGATCAGGGTCTTTAAATACAAGGTCGTGAAATACTCAGAGTGACAGAATATAAATATCTAGGAGTATGGGTAAACGAAGGATTGGCATACATTGAAAAGCATGAGCAATCACTTAAGGCCAAAGGGCGAAGGAATGCCGGGATAATGAAGCATAGAGCACTGTGAGGATACAAGAGGTATGAGGTTTTGAGGGGTATTTTGAAAGGAATTATGGTGCCCGGGCATACTTTCGGAAATGCGGTTTTGTGCCTAAAATCAGAGGTACAGTCGACATTAGAAATAAATCAGAGAGCCGTCGGACGATTAGCTCTAGGTGCTCACGGCAAAACCACAAATGAGGCGGTGCAGGGAGATATGGGCTGGGCACCTTTTGAAGTACGGGAGATTCAGAGTAAAATATTATATGAGGAACGCCTGAGGAAATTGGACAGTAATAGATGGGCAGCTAAAGTATTTAAATACATATACCTAAAAAGCGTTGACTCACAATAGAGGAAAAGAACTAGGAAACTAACCAGCAAGTATGCTGGTCACAAGGACGAAGAAATAACGAGCGTTAAGCAACAGGTGAAAAACACAGAAGGTAAAAATTGAATAAATTCTTAGAAAAAGAAAGAGAGTGTTGAACTATACCGAAAGTGGAAAAGGCAAGTCAGGAAGGAAGCTTTCTTTGATAACTGAAAAGCAATGTCCTACTTTTTGATGCTAGATCAGGGTGCCTTAGAACACGCAGCTACAAAATGAAATTTAACCATGAAGATGACACATGTGCAGTATGTAGTAAACACACAGAAACAATTAACCATCTTATATTCGAATGTGCTGGTATCCAACCGGAAGCCGATGCTGGCGCAGTCCCTCTTCCTGAGGCCCTGAGGTTTAAAGATACCAGTGGCCCGGTGAATGAACCTGCGATGAAAGCTAGAAAACACTATCGAAAGATTGGTGGCTTAAAAGCAGAAAAGTAGCGTAATGTTAGTAATGTAGAAACAAACATTCAATAAATAGAATGCTGGTATAGTTAACCGATCTAAAACAATAATTAAGATATAGGGAGTAAAAACAAGCATGATATCAACTGCTACCACCTCGTTTCAAAAGGGGCGCTCTTCCATCCATCCATCCATCCAAGGATAACATGTCCAGGCGCCGATAAAAATGATGACGCCGTAACGGCATACACTAGCCCGAGGAAAGAACGTAAGCAAGCGGGTAGGGGAGAATAATGGAATAGAAACAGTTAGAAAAAGGTACTAAGCAGAGTCAGGAGGAATACGTATAGCTCCGTCACGTCATGACGTGACCGCGTTAACGGCTCCCGTCCGCGGCTCGCCTTGCGGACGCTCATTCGCGTACCTGTACTTTACCGCACGCTTAATCGCTAATCTCCTAATCTCAGAATCCATTATTTAGATAAGCACTGTTTATCATGCATTCTTAAGCTATCAGGTCATGTAACAAGACCACTTGACACAAAGCCCTGTTAACCAATACTTTCAAAAGTGCCTGCTTGCCCTAGAGGGAGAACATCTCTGACTCGGAATGCAAGGCCCTAAAGGGTTCAATTCCACTGAGCCTGCCATCTGATTTAAGAAGCCCGAGTAGGCTGCTCCTGCCAAATTGGTAATGTCACGCGGTCGTGTGACGTCACAAAATCCTACGGCCATTCTTTGACCAGCCATGTCAGCTGCCAGCTATATACCACGTGCCAGAACCATGCCCATAATTTTTGCTGGCATTGTCGACACCACCGATGGCGGATTTTCAGGAGGACTGTACCTTTAACGCTATCGTTTTAAACGAGGAATGGAGGCAGTGCGTCGTGGCAGATATCTGTGAAAGAGGAGCTGAGAGGATAGATCATCTGAGGAGAATCTAAAGCGGCGAGAGCAGAGAGAGCAGAGAAGAGATAAGAATGAGCAACGAGAGATATCGAGTAATAGACAAAATACCTTCAAATAACATGTTAGGAGCAGTCCTTAAGCCCCAGTTGAAGGCCGCGGGACAGATCCTTATTAAGGAGCAGAAAACATGCTTGTGCTGTTTTTTGTGCTCTTGAATAAGTTAATGTTTCCTACTAAGTCCGTGTCCTGAGAGGATTAGCACGTAGCCCAATCTGGATCTATTCTGAAAATCCTACGGTTGTCTGCTTCTTTATTCATCATCATCATCACTAGTTCAAGTGGTCCTGTGCTATATAGGTGCACCCCTGCCATCCAAAAACTGCCTAATTTCATCCGGCCGCCCAAATTTCTACCGCCCCTTGATGCACTTGTCTTCGCATGGAACCCAGTCTGTCACCCTCAATCCTAGGCCACTGATTATCTCCTCTTTGCATTGCATGCCCTGCCTACATCCATTCCTTCTCCTTCATTTTGACTAGGATGTCATTAACTCACGCCTCTTCGGTGATCAACTCTGTTCTCTTCCTTTCTTTGAACATTAAACATACCATGATCCTTTCCATAGTCCGCTGTGCTATATTCAATATAAGTGTAGTCATTTTCGTTAGTTTCCACATTACAGCGCCATATGCGAATATCGGTAAAACACGGCTCTTATATACTCTCCTATACATTTTTCTTTTGAGAAATGCTACTGAAGTGTCATTCATGATCCGAGAATACCTGTCAAATACGCTACGTCCTGATTTTATCCCTCCAGCTATTTCAATTTCGTTGTGCGGATCAGCTGTCCCTACCTTCCTTAAGTATAGATATACTCCCGTACCGTTTCCAGCGCCTCGCTGCCTATCGTAACCTGATGAGCTGGTGCCGTCTTAGAACACTGAACATTACTTTAAATTTCTGCATATTATTCTTTAGACAAAACGTTCAGCTTTGCCTCTGTAAGTCATTGATCATGATTTGGAGCAGATGGGAAGGCACCGCGCCTATGCAGCATCTCGATCGACTAAATCGCCGAAATTACCTGTACATCTCGGAATCGAGTCCAGTCCCAGCGGCGACACGTGGTCTTTCGAGTTTGTAGATAGTCAAAGTTATATTTCGAAGCCGCTGTCCAAGCTGTTACCTGCCGTGCTCGTTCAGAGAGGCGACGGTTTGTTCAACTGCTGGCCTTCGAAAGGGTTCTCCTCTCACCCTCCGTGCTCGGATGGGCTGACCGGCGGTCTGTTGAGGTGTGCCTGCTGGGTACGTTGGGACGACTTGGTTAAGCGGGGATTTATATCTACATCAGCTGGTTTTTCACATACTGCGGTATAGGGTGCACGATTGCACGCTTATGACTATGTGGGCAATTTTATCCTAACAGTGTGTGAAATGACAAACTGTTACTGATACATGTTTTTAATTTTTAATGCCAGAATCTGTGTGGGGGGCAGGGACCTCTGTCAGGCTTTCACATAGCCTTTAGTCCCTGCCTCCTCTCGTTTGTACGAGAAATAAATCAACCAATTCCAATAATTCATGAAGCATAAATTAAGGAATTAGTGCTTAAGGTGGAGCTTAAGTCGCTTTCCCTCCCCCTCCAAATTCTTATTGCTAATTCATTAATTAACAGTTGCCAAACAAAAGCTGGTCACCAGGCAGGTACAACCCCTGCTTACACCGTGCTCTGAGAGAGCATATTCTTAAGCCTTTATCCACAGCGGAGGCAATTCGAGTACGAGCGAAGCCACTTACAAGCGAGAGTGAGGCAGCTAATCTACGCCTCCATACTGCTCAGAAGAAGAGGTTAGGAAAAGGGTCACATTTTCTGCGTGCCATGCGAGCGGCTTTAGAAAGAAGCCGGCTACGCAGAACTGCCGACCGCGGCTCCGTTTCAAGTGCGCCGACGGAAGAGGAGCGAGCGAACACGCGCTGCGTATGGAGCCGCGGAGGCGGCATTAATGAGCGCCGAGTGGCATCATCGGCCTTCCTCTTCTGTCGTCTCCGGGCCGGCAATGAACGACGGCCATTCAGGCGACAGACCGCAGAGATGCTCTCCGTGCAGTGGATGAAAGAGTCCTGTTCGGCGACCCAATTAGGGCTGCCCGTCCTCCTTCCTTGTCGAGGACGCTCCTGCGGCGCAGCTTTGCACAAAAAGGGGGGGAGGTAGCCTCGCATCCGGCCCCGCCACTGACTCGAACAGAACCGATTGTGCACTCAGGGCAATTTGGTGCAACACTGATCAGTGGCTACCGGGCAGCTACTCGTTTGTTTGCGTAAGCCATAGTTGTAGAGCGGACTCCGCAGTCGTAGTGACCTCCGTAGTCATCTGCTCGTCATTGATATTATTGCCCAGGTGAGCTTTGGTCATGAAGGCTACATCTGCGGATGAGTAGACGCCGACGCAAATGTGCCTTCTGAGCTCTTTGTATTAAAGTTTTTGAGCGGGCAGTTGCCGGTTAGGTGCGGACTCGATATCGCTATTAATGAAATATATTATGAGTTAGAAGCTGATTTGAATGCATTTGAACGCCATTCAAGGTGTGACCATGATGCGAGATTATTTGTTATTAATTCGTAAACATTTCTGGTTTCATGACTTGCATGGATAGAAATTGTAAACAGGGACTGCGACAGGGCGTGTACGCACGAACTTTCAATGGAGAGAGAGAGAAAAAAACATTCCCGTGACTGGGTTTCGAACCCGCGCTATAACGAACAGTGGAAAACATTTCAAAAAGGAAAACACGAACAGCCCATGATTAAAATCACCCGGCTGCATAATGCGAGCCCGCCGCACCCTGACAGTTCTCCACCATTACAAATTACAAAATTCCGGGAGGTACATGCAAGCATCCAGATACGGTAGCCAGCTAGGCGGCTCTTCCAGGGCAGCGTGCACTTCCCGCACCAAAGCGCACTGCTCTCGGAGTAAAGACTCCAGTGATCGCGGAGATTCGACATGGCGCTCAACCGTACACGTCTTCCGCAAGCCGAATATAGTCCAATCAATATAGAAAAGCATAGCACAGGTTTTCTCTGCAGACAAGAACTCACGCTGTCGGATGTAATTTCAATGTCCTTCTTAAGCGTTCGTTATATATCCCAGGAAACACTCCATCATTGCACAAGATAATGCAATGGCCAATTGCCTCTGGCGTAATACACAGGTTGCAACTCACCGGTCATGGCAGAAACATTTCCTTAGCATCAAAAACATTGATGTGTGCAATTTGAAGAATGTTTTTGCAGGAGATATGCACATACGCTTAACGCGCTTCAAAACGCTGGTATCTCAATAACCCCAGACAAGGCGGCCGATGCAACGTATGAGTAACAGAGACTAGGTAACGACACGATTCACCTTCCTTCTGGAGAGGTTATACAGGTAATCTAAAGGAAAGTGAGCACAGAGGAAATTAAAGCTATCCGTAACTTCCTGAAGAAATCCCCGTAGAATCCTTTCGCAAGCCTGTCCTGTCGGATCAGATAGACAAGATCACTCCTCGTGCAAAACTCCAACGCACTCGTGCTGGTGCAGTAAACGTTGTCTTCTTTATTAAGTTCCAACTACAGCACACTCCGCCTGTCAATGTCGTTCTTTCTCTCACCCGCGTTTCCATTTCGCACTTTTTCAACCGTGCAACTCTCATGATGTGCAGTGAACATCGACGTCCTCATGAAGTTCCGTCTGCGTCGCTTCTCATTTACTTAGGTAAATCCGCCATACGCATACGCCATCTGGCCGAGTGCGGCCGGTGTCCGTTAATTTAGTGTAAGACGATTCCACCAGACGGCGTGGCAGTAACTTGCAATTATTTGCCATTACTGCACCAAGCAGATTTGAGCACACCCCTGAAATTTTTCTTGACACTAATCACTATTCTTGAAATTGATACCTATATTTCGTGTAGTACACTTATCCCGTTTCAAACTCATGCTTCCTAGTAAGTGCTGTATACGTTCGGAGAGCCGCTTTAGTACCACTGTGCATCCCGAAAATACGAAAATGATGTGGGTGGCAGTGCCAGATGAACACTACAGCACGCTTCCAGGCATTGCCCCCTGACCTTGTTTTTCTAAGCCCAAGATGTGTAAAGTACTGCCCAAACCACAGCGGAGCGCGTCATGTGTTCGAAACGAGACAATGATCAACCTCGGCGGAAGAATCGCTCAGAGAAGCTTACTACACCTCAAAGAACTGCGCCAGATCAGACACGTACACACTAAGCGAGAAGAAGCGCGGCTAAGGCGTGTGTACACTACGTCTGACAGAAAGCTCTAATCTTCATACGATGCTTGACCTGCTGCCTATCTTGTTCCTGCCTTATATACTGTTGTCGTTTCAAACTCGAGTCTCATGATATATTAACCCGATAGAGTTAAAGACCTCGTTCTTTAGATTGGATTAGAAAACATTCATTGTCAGCAATGAGCACGAAGATCTGGCGTCGGCATTGTGAGCGAAGAGTCACGTGCATGCGTCGGAATGGTTAGTTGGCAATAAACGCGGCCGTACACTGATTGGTTGTCGGAATTTATGACGTCACGCGACCACATGACATAGCTGAGTTGAGAGGCGCTGCCCTCTCTGGCTGGGTGGAATCGGAATCCAGCCCTTTTAGATCTGGGTTAAACAGACGCTGCATGAAGGCCACGGATATATTTTTGTACAGCTTGCCTAAACCGGGGCTGTATATTTATGTGGGATGATCATTTATATATATCCCTGTCTTCGTGACAATATTATATTACGACTGCATTCTAAAGTGTGTATGGCGAATAATAGAGGCATAAGTTACAAAGGGCATCTACTTGGACGAGGATACGATGAGTATTCCGGCCAACGGGAGCCATTAATGTTGTCGTGTGGTGCACCACACCAATATTGTTTTGTTTCTTTTTTTTTATTTGGTACTGTGAATCCCATCAGGGATTGTAACAAGAAGGGCTGTGAGCGTATGTACAATGAAGCCTAAAAGCATACATAATAATACATGGTGTAGTATTACATGCAGCTTACAACAATCGAAGAAAATAGGATATATAACATATATTAATTACACAATTACGGATGATAACTAGTACAAAAGGCTTATCACAAGAAAAAAATTCAATCACAGTGTCAGCGAGGGGATCAGTATTAGTTCTAATTAACAGTCAAGGCACAATCACGGTTTAAAATACTAAAAAAAAGAAGAAAATCGACTATAATGAATTCACAACTTGAATTAGGCACAAACAGGCAAGTAAATATAACAAGAGAACAAGGAAGCATAAAAATAAGGTACACAATTGTTACTGCAATGGGCATAATTCATCTGCAACAAGGGAACTAAACTCAGCTAAGGACGTGCTGTTAGTAATGTGCGCGTGTAGATTGTTCCATTCTCGTGTTGCCCTTGGATTGTTCCATTCTCGTGTTGCCCATCGTTCTGCGTATTAAGAAAGGCGAATAAGAAAGAGAAGGTTTCTGATACAGATCTAGAAGACCCTGGTAAGAGCTTGGTTTGAGTGCCCATGCTTAGAAGTCATCGCTACTCCTCTGCACTCCAGCAGCTACGTTCTGAGAAGCTTCAACGTCACTTTTCGCGCCGTCAGACGTGAAGGAGAGTTGCCTTCGCAGACCTTTGGCTATGGAATGATACTGCGTTTAAGTAATCACTACTCTACAGAACTTCATTACCGACCCCACGTAAGAAGTACTTTGGACAGCACTACGGTACCGTCGCTTGCATTTGAAAGTGCCTTAACAAGCTATCACGTGCAACCACAAAGCGGCGCTTAACGATCCAGAAAACGGAAGGAGCAAATGAGGGAGAGGTACGGTCGACCTAAGCTCCGAAAGAAAGTATAATGCAGCGCACGGGGCCAAGCTCTTCATCGTTGACACTGGCTGCAGAGTCGACATGTGTCCTCGATGCCGACTGGCAGGCAAGGAACGGCGCTGCCAGGGTCCCCGCGTCTCGAATGAAGAACGGCTCACATCGGCGTCGGCCTGCTAACTACGGCAAACTTCAGTGAGGTCTCGACGCGCGGTGGCGCGCTTGGATCGCTTCCAGCTGCGCTCACGGTGCCGGGGAGGGAAGATGCGCGCGTCTCCTCCGCTGACAGATTGCCAAGCCCATCTGTCAACGAGTCAATTGTTGGTACGCCCGAAAAACGCGTGCCACACTCCGCTATGGAGAGTCGGCACAAACAGCCAGCGTTCCTTTCCCGTTCTCTTTCCCCTGCTTTCCCTCTCCGTGCTTTTTGTGTGTTTTGTCAACAGAGCAGCGACAGCTTCCGCGATGTAAAGACAGAAATTTGACGGACTAGTCATTCGTCAACAAAGTTTGCTTATATTCGGATTCATGCAGTAGCCTCAGTTAGACAGCAGATATATTTAATTTTCTGCTAAAGCCACACAGTGTGTTGCGACTGCTAAATAGTAGCGCTATGGGCGCGCAATATGAAGCGCAAGAAATTCTTCTTAACGAAAGTTCTCAACCCTTTTAGCTGCACGCTAAGCCAACAATGATTCATTTTCACAGTTTCTCAGCAGAAAAACTTTCGTTTCTCAGATCTATCGAGAAAACAAAATTTAATGTTTGGAAGGCTCCTAACAGGACCCCGATATTATCTGTGTACACGCCCACAGCGATCACGGCATGTCCACATCTTGCCACTAAACAATTTGCAATGTTTGTTAGTTTGTTTTTACACGCAAGAAAGTCCTGGAGATGTAGTGAAGTCGCCAATCTTCACAACCTTCCACGGTGAGCAGTGCCAGATGGCCTAAGCCCACTTTCAAAACATTCGCTCTAAATATGAAAAATGCAGTTTTCGGGTAGGACATTGAATGTGAACGCGAAGTTGTTGATCCCAGAAAAGTTATCGAATTCACGTCTGCCTCTAAACCAAAGACAAGAAATCGAAACTTCCCAAGAACTCAAACTAGGGCGGGCAATCTGCTTCAATTTCAGCCCTCACATTTCCAAGGGCTGGTCGGAGAAGTAATCTATAGCGTCCCCACGAATTCCGACTAAACCCAAGCCCGTGTGACCATCTGCATGCCGACAAACGCAGCGTTCCTTCGCAAGCTTGCTAAGGATGTGCCTCTTGCTTCCGCGCTAAGGAAGCTCTCCGTATCGTTACATCACCCCACCGTAGGTGCCGTACACATGACCTCGCATAACATAGGTACGTTCGTACGTTGAGAGGGGTTGTTGCGAGACAACATGAAAGGGGGATCGAACAGGTAGAATGAACGTGGGAAAGAGGAGGGGCAGAGTACCTCGGCCGGCCGGTGTTGCCCGAACGGCGTGCCTCTGACACGTTCTCTGTGAGCAGGTGCCGCCGCAGCGGAGCAGTGACTGATAAGCTGTTGGGCCGCTCTCGGCAGCAGTGTCCAGCCCGACCAGCGAGCGGCTCGCGCTTGGCAGCGGCCGAAGCCCTCGCCCGCCCCACCCCACCAACCACCCTCGAAGGAGACCCTCGCCCGCGCAAGCGCCGCGTTGTGTGCTGCTGTTACGAGCGCTCGCGCGCGCGCTGCTGGCGTCGGCGCTACTCGGAGAGCCGCTGCCGGAGGAGGATGATCTGCTCCCGCGCGGCGATGGTCCGCCGCGGCCTCGAGCCCCGTCGGCACGTGGCCCGCCTAGGGAGAACAAGCCCCGTGCTACTCTGCCTCTTCCCCGTGGTCGTGTGCGCGATGGTCTTCAGCGCTCCCCGAGGCGCAGAAGCTGCGCATGAAGAGGTAGAGCCCGCCGTTGAGCTGGAGACAGCCTCAGCATCCGGCCCTCTTCAGAGGATGAGTCGGTGAGTGCAGCACCTCGTGTTTTAACTGCCGACTCGATGTGACGCAGGGCATTCGTGAACTCTAGGTTGTGTTTGTCTCCTGGCCCGGCCGCACGGGACAGCACGCTGGAATTTGATCTCGCCGACACATCATCATGCTCCGCGCTAAGATAGTTCGTTATAGCGAGTACTTTGACTTGAAAAACACTCCCTATCATTTGTTTGATGCACAAGTGTCAGGCGTGAAAGCTGAAAGGAATTAGAGGACGTAAAATAAGGAACCTCTCTACTTGCCGCATTAGGCAGAAAGAAATACAGTCGAATTGTTTTCGAATGTCTAATTTTTGGTCTCTCAATCTACAGTCTCAAGACCCGGGCTACAAGGTAGAAACGTAAGGTTCATTCAATCCGCTTAGAAAGTAATGTGTACAGTTTCAAGCCGAATGTGATAGCGATCAATATTGGTTCGATTCTTTTGTATCAAGAATCTGCACAAATAGCACGTGTCCCTCCTTCTTAAGGGTAGAAAGTGTATTTCACAACGACGCCCCCCCCCCCCCCCCCAAAAAAAAAAGTGCGTCTGTATAAAATTAATACAAGAGTAATGGTGCCTTGATTAAGTAGGCAACAAATGGCACGAACATACATCTACCTTGATATCATCAGCGCATGACACCGAGAAGCAGTGACAAAAATTCGTAGTTGATAAAAAGCACAAGAAGATAGCGACAAAATATTCAGGTTGACTAGCGTGCCTTTTAAAAGCAACACAACGCGCAGTTAAACAACCAAGGAACCCGTTAAAAAGCATCTGCGAATAGAAGCCAGTGCGCTGACTTGAGATGTGAACAAAATAATCTTTTATACGTGACCCTGAACACGGTGCACAAAACAAAGCCAGGATGACATTAAAATCTCCCTCGTGGTTCCAGGAGGAAATCAATAATTACCGTTTTAAGCATTCAGTAGTTCATGCTGGCTTGTTAAGAAATTTTCCCGGCAGGCAGCGCCAAGGTCTTCAGGATGAAGCATAGTCATCGCAGATAGCTGTCCCACAGAAATACTACTCCCGTTCCTTTTCATTCTTCCAACTCTATTCACCTTTCTAAGGGAAAAGGTTTGATTATTCCTGTAATAATGGGATCTGACCGGCCTTTCCCGTTATACTGGAGCAGAAGCGTGTCCCCTTATGCCTCTCTTCTCCGAGAACGAGTAGGATCTTCCACGTCCATTCAAAGGCCTTGCGCGGAACTTATCTCTGGTAGTTTTTGTTTGCGTTCGCAGTCTGGTGATAATGTTTTCTTTATGAGCGGCATCTTTTAAAACGTCGTCGTTTAGTCCTCTGCGGGGCCACTCTGCTGGGCTTCTGCTTGCGAAGAAAATAGGCGCGTAACGACAGCGGGAAATCTCTTTCTTAGCCAATGATTCAAGCTCGCGCCAACAGCTTCTGAGCCTTGCTGCAAGCAGTCTATTCTTTTAGCACTTTGGTCCAAGGTTTATGCGCGCTCATAGCACTTGTTTCAGGGTGGTATCATTGGAAGGGGGGGGGGGGGGGGGGGGGTTAACTGAAGTCATTTTCCCAGTAGTAACCAAAACACCAGCGTCGCCTCCTGACCGTGCGACAGGAGACGACGAGGTCTTCAAATGCACCAAAGCTGCAGAATACATGCGCAGTGTATGTAATCAGCATGGCCACGTGGTAAAATGGAAAAGGCAGCACCTTCAAGAGAGTTATGCAAAGTGTGTGCGTGAGGGGTGGAAGGGAGGGGTGGATTTGGTTGGTGAAGTCACTCCTTCAGCACCGCGATGAAATTTCTTGCACTGCGCAGTGCTCAGATTTGGAGATATTGTTCAGTTGTCGCTATATATATATGCTTGTTAAAGATCACGCCGAACCCACTGTTATATTTTCAGTCTTTTTTGGCATATGGCTAATTTGAGCTGGCATCTTAATATTGTATTTTTACCGTTGCCCCCCTTCCCCCCCCCCCTTTTTTTTTTTAAGCACTGGTTTGAACTACTCGAGAATCAGCCGTCCTGGGCACGCTAAAGTATCCCTCTTGTAACGCCGCACAGTCGTACAAAGTGTCTACTATACTAAGGTTTGTAGTCTTAAGGCTGAATATCTTTAAACGAGGCTGTCAGTGGGTCGTAGAACGTTCGCTACGAGCTAACCTGATCAAGTTTTGAATAAGCCATGTAAATTTTCTTCTCACTTGTCTGCGAAGCGGTTAACTACCGTTCAGCACACCTGTTTTTTATCCGTCCTGAAGGAGCCTGCTCACAATCTTTAAGAGCTTCTTCATTAAATAACTTCAAAGCGGTGTTTACGTCGTTCCAGCATCGGTAGGAAAAAAGAACTGCAGCGCTACATAGCCAAGGGACAGATATGGCAGGCATATACCGCGGGATTGAGTAAAAATAGTAGTCCGCAGATTTCCCAGGTCACCAGCTTTTTCTCTATCAGGCATCTATTTCTGCAGATAGCGGCCCCAACCAGAGGCATTTACCAACCTTCTAGCAAAGGCAACTTCCTGCAACGTGCATTTTCTTGCGACACTGCAAGTGTCTTTTATATGGCAGTATCAAAATGTTGCACTGAGCTCAGCCCGGAAGCTTAATGAATTTTCTGTAAACTTTTTTATATATGAATTTGCATGCCAGAAGCTCAATTTGATGCAAATTCGTTGGTAAAGTCGCTCCTTCGTCACGTGTACGGTGTCGACATAAGGCGCCATGGACCAATTTTGTCCCGTCACAGCAGTGAAAGGCAGGTCAACCTTCTAGTTCAGGTCGGACAGATTCTGCACATAACTCCTATTACGGCTTCAAGAGCAGAAGGAATGGAGCACAGAAGTGCTGCAGCGTAAGTGGTGACACTGCTACTTACTCAGAAGTTTCTCCGGCAAATGAGCCCCACAGCGCTCCCACGCTAATTCGGTAAACTTCTCGTCGAACGTTTTATAAACCGCGACAAATTTAACGCCTTCGCTCCTCAGAAAAAATCTGCCGTTGACGCTGTCGGCGTTGCGAGCATGTCTCTGACAGGTTGCCGTTCAGTAAAATTAAAAACAAAATATTAAGAAAACAGTGATTCAGAGAGCATCAAAGTACATGTGGCGAAAGAGGATCCGCAAGGCAAGCCGCAGACGGGAGCCATTTACGCTGCATTAGTCATACCCTTAAAGTCAGAGTACCCACCGCGGTGGTGCAGTGGTCAGGGCGCTCGACTTCCAAGGATGCGGTATTGAATCCCGACCGAGGCTGCCGCTTTTCGATGGAGACGAAAAGCAAGGCGGCCGTGCACTGTACGATCTCAGAGCGTGTTAAAAGAACCCCAGGTGGTCGAAATTTCCGGAGCCCTCCACTACAGCGTCTCTGACAGCCTAAGTGTCTTTGGGACTTTAAACACTGTAACCATAAGCCTTAAAGGCAGAGACAGGTTACATACTGCCGACATGTCATTGGCAGCATGTTTCCAGTACTTCTCGCTTTAGAGAGTGGCCGCGGTCGAGTATGGAAAGGTGGGTGGAGTTCACATCAGTACAGACACTACTCTAATCAGTAGAAACACCGACTGGCTGCAAGTTTCAAAGATGTATAAGTCGTCTGGGACTGCATGTATTGAAAAAATGGTGACTACTGTTCTAAACGTTTTCCTGCAAATTATTATCATTTCGGAACTATCTATGGATCAGTGCTTCACGAGTTGCTGCCAAGGTATTCCTGTGATAGAGATCTCGCTGAAAACAAATTGCGTTATTGTGTGTAGCTGGAATTAATAGTGGTGAACATACGAAAGAGGCGAAAATTTGAAAAAATATTATGGAGATTCGTTTGAAGACACACCGCAAGACTACAGACAGACAAATTTATAAAAGTCACTGCTTCTTAAGAGCAGTCGTCGACTGTCGTTATCAATGACAGTTTTGCAAGCAAATTTATACGGGGTTCAACCAAACCTAATTATTAGCTCTCATGAATGATTTCCACTTATGCCTGCATATTCGCACAAATGCCTCATCAAGACTTGTGCGACTGACCGACGTCCGGTGAGAGGCGTAGCGTAGTGAACGCGCGGTCTTAAAAAGAGTTGCGCAATTTCCGCCTCGTCGCCACAGGGCACGCATACGGCCTCAAGGAGATACCCAGTCGTGGAAAGTGTAGGGCATGCCAAGGGTGTCTAGTGAAAGGAATATGCAAGGGACACTGGCACGGAAGCTTATCTCCAACGGCAGCCACGTTATGTGACCCAGTGAGTTATCGCTGACGCGCCTGGTCAAGTGCCTGAGAACCCTTCCTTGCCTTTCTTTTCAGCTGCTTGCGAAGCCGTTTCGGCCGAGGCCAGTATTATGCCGCCAGAAGCGCGGATGCTTTTAGTAAAAAAGAATTAAATCACTAAAAGAACCTCGCACGACCCCAAAGAAGTAATTGGACGACCATTACCGAAGAGAGATTACAGTTCATCCACCCTCCCCGTTCCTGTGTACTAGATTTTCACAGCTCACAAATCGTTTCTGAAAGCGAAGCATTTCGAAATGCTCCTTTTTGAATCGAAACCAAAGCTCTTGTAAACAGGTGTACAATGTAATATCATTGCTGTACTGATTGCTATATAGAGAACCTAGTGTTAAACGGCGCAACTTAATACGTTCTCTTCTCTTCTGTTTTTGCGTGTCGTTCAGAATACTCATGCACAAAAAACAATAATCAGCCTTTAACGATCGTATTCAGCGTAAACACTGTACATTTCGCATGTTAAATGAAAAAAAAAACACAGGTGAAGGTTTTAACAACGTATAACGTCTGAACCAGGAACCGCGTCTCCCGTGGTCTTCTCTGACAGGTATGCCAGGACGTGGGAATGCTTAAAAGGGCAAGAGAGCAGGGTAGGAGCTACTATAGGGGACGAGCAAAGAGGAAGAGGAAAGCCTGGCAGCCTTCCTTTTTGTTCAGCTACCTTTTTATTTTATTCGAACTGTAATGTGACGTTGGTGCCTGACCGCTAATTACTCCTTTTCACAGCAAAGAAAAATAATCAAACTGCAACGGACGACGTAATATATATAAAAACGCCGCTAATCGCAAAAGCAAAGCAGATTCAGTATAGGATTCGACTGCATCAGCAAATGGAAGTATATACATTAAAAAGTGAGTAACCATTACCGCTGTGAATGCAAAATAAAAATAAACACAGTAAGTTGAAAATGCACAGTAAACGCAATAATAAGGCATCAAAATACAAAGACAGGAGGCCGTAAAAGTAACTTTAGGCTCACGGACGTAAGTAGGTAACTGAACCCAAGTCTAAAATAGAAAACAATTCGAACCCTCCAGTTTTTACATGAAAGTATAGCAGCATTGTTCTTGGTGAAGGTTGGTATGCATTGCTTTCCTTTTTCTAGCCGGAAGTGAAACTTTGGCCTTACTGCTCAAATTAGCTCTTCAAACTTCCACTTAAATATTCATATCGTGTTGTCACAGATAGTATAGTTTCATTTTGTTGCAACGGCTTACTTTTGAATGAAAAATATAGAAACTGGTTTGTAATGAACTCAGTCGGGCGAAGGTTTTCAATTTTATTCGCTTGATTTTATGCTACGCTTTAGGGGTCTCTCCTGCGAAAAAATCCACTTGTTCTAGAGACATATAACACTCTGCACAACACAAACAATACTACAACATGCGCAATATGTAGCTGAAAGTACGATGTTTAGATAAGAAGAAAATGACATAAATGAGCAAGCATAGTTATACTGCAGATTCGTAGTGCGTAGAAAACATACTTAATAAGGAATACGCATTTATACGACGAAAGAACGCAACGGTAGCTAAATATATAAGATCGTTGCAATAAGCTAGAAGCGATAAAAATAAAAATTGGTTTAACTGCTGCCTCATAAAAAATTAGGGAAGGGGGGGAGGGGGGCTAACTTGCCGAATGTTCTTCAGGCAATCATCATACTCAACCAGTGATATCAGCCAAGAAAGTACGTTGTAAAAATTATGATGTAGCGAAAGCTAGCAACAATAATTGTGGCAGGAATGGTTAGCACTCGAACTGGTATCTCAATATATCATACACGCCTATTGCGCACTCAGTGCCGCCTCCCGTCGTCGTAACTGTTATGTGCACCCGAGAGCATATTATTTTTCTTTCGAACTGCCCTCTCCACCCCGGCAAGTTTCCCGAGTGTCATTTTTCCTTGACCATCTTACATTGACGGCCAAAAAATATAGAGCTGAAATCTTAGACATTTGTCCCCATGAAGCTCGTCCAGATCACCTGCAAGTAAGTATTGGCATCTCATAGATAAAGGATTCAAGTCACTATTTGCTGCATTTGATATACGCGTCTGCATTGAGCAAGCGACTTCACAGAGTGGTAGTCTACTGCGACTGAGCGTAGCATCCACAGCACTGACTTACAAATCACGCTGTTTTCTCGTACCTCGCCGCTGTGTTACAATGGTTAGGGCTCTCGACTTCTGTGCCCAAAGATGCAGAATCGAATCCCGGCCGTGGCGGCGAAAACAAAAGCACCCGTGTGTTGTGCGATGTCAGTGCATGTTGAAGAATTGCAGGTGATCAAAACTTCCGGAGCCCTCCACTACGGCTTCACTCCCATCCTGAGCCGCTTTGGGACGTGAAACCCCAGAAACTGAACCAAACCTTTCTCGTGCAGTCTTTTCTACCGCTTGACACGACAAAGGGGCAACAAATATAAGCTTTATCATAATCCCTAACTTTTTACCCTGTACCGACCGTGGCTCCTGATTCCCAGTAAGAAGTCGAGGCACAGAGCATCTGCATAACGACGAGACAGTAATGACGTCAAAAGAACGGCACTTGAAGGGCCAGCTCTCCAAGTCAGAAACGTCAATGATCGAAAGATTTTCAATGAAAGCGCTTACACTGCAGTTAGCGAGTGTAGATCAGTACATCTGGGCGCCCTGCCGTCTTGGGGCCGCCTTATCAAGTTCCACTCCGCGTTCACCTCAAGCCGAAGGATGCTGCCGGATAAGATTGGCTCGAGTGAGTCGTTCGAGGCTGCACGCCTGCTAGTGCGCGGAAGGTGAGTCTGCAAGTGGAAAGCATCGGGGGACTGCCGATGGGGCACGTGGTAGATCACAGTGGAGTGCTCACGTATTCAGACTCAGTGAAACGCGGCTCCGATAACCCGTGACGCACATAAATCAGCAGTTACACACTGCTTGCAAATTCTTCGATGCTACTCGAGATAAGAACATCAGATACTCTTCGCCTCCTTCGCTGTGCGATCTTAATCGGAGCTAGAAGTATGTTGCGATGATACTCAAGTTGGGACCACAACAGCCGTGCGAGAAAAAAAAATATATATATATATATATATATATATATATATATATATATATATATATATATATATATATATATATTGGAGAAATTACCATAAACTACTCAAACATTATCTTTTTCAAATGCAGCAGTCTAAGCACGATGTCGAATCAAATGCAGTGACGATGCATTGGTTAGGGCGTTCGACTGCTACTTCTAAGGATGCGGGGTGAAATCCGAACCGCAGCAGCCCCTTTTCTATGGAAGCAGAAAGCTAGGCGCCCGGCCCGTATGCTGTGCAATGTCACTGCATGTTAATGAACCCCAAATGGCCCAAATTTTTGGAACCCTCCACAGCGGTGTCTCCCTATCATCTTAGTCGCTTTGGGATGTTGAACCGCATAAACGGAACCAAACAACATTGGTGGCGGCTTCGGACGCTCCAGCGGCTTATCTCCGTCATCGCCGTCCCTTTCGAGTCTGCATTCCTGCCAGGCGAAGCTCTATACGCAGCAACTACGTCACACCAGGGAATAACTTCTTACAGCATGCCGCGGCCTCACGCGCGTAATTAGGCGACTTGAGCTGAAGATTTAGAGGTGTGTATCCCAAGATATAAGCAAGTACAAATATACAAGAGAGAATAGTCTTAGAATGCCACTCCCAACAAGTTTTCAGTATTAAGATGCATCATAACTGCAGTGACTAGAAAAAAAAATAATGATTTTACCTACTTACTGAGTTTACTATGATAATTCTCGCGGTTTGAGTGCGCCTAGCCACGTAACCCATTTACACAAATGACTTTTATGTATACTCCTCTTCATAAATTTTTAAAACATGATACGGAAAGTGTAATTTTGAACGTCTTGTATATTTTTATTGCTAGCGTTAGAGACACGCGGCAGGAAGAGGGCAGGTGTAAATCTTCCTGCAACTCGTATTAATGCCTCTGGCTTTCATTACTCTATCACAAAGTGTGATCTATTGAGAATCTCGATGACTTGTAATGCTTCTAGTTTCTTAGGCATATTCGCACACATGCCGAGATTGTCCAAGTCGAGGACGGCCTGCTCGCATTTTGTGTGCTACAGGCCCCGGTTGAACTAACGTAAATAAATAAATATACCAGATCACTGCTAACTATCTTTATTTCACAGTCTTTTCCAGTGAATCCTTTCCTTGCATACCAGATAAGTCCAATATCAGCGCTATCGTCAAGAGCAAGCAGGGGATTCCCTATTTCATATGTGCGCACACGCGTGGGCGCCCACGCCCACGAACAGAGTTCCTGGCTTGTTATAAAGCTTTACAGATCCCTACAATGATACGTATTTTATCATAAAACTTCGCGTGGTGAAGGCGCTGTTTTGGAAACTTACTGATATTTAGAACCGCCTAGGTACTACTGTTTATCTTTTCATTTAAAACTTTAGGTGATGACTTGCGAATAGCTACTGTGCAAACAACCGGATTCAGCATAAAAAAATTACGCCAATGTAAGCTAAATAAAGCTGTCTACACGAAAATATCTCAATAAAAAATGCGGCACACGCTTACCTATATGAATGCGAACGCACATCTCAGAGGTGAAGTGTTTCTGAGTGAGGCTATCTACTTATATTTAAGTTCTTTCTGCTAGGGTTGTGTTAGGTGTGTGCGTTTGCCTGTTCCACGCGCACTGTCGTGCTTCATGCGGCGTAAGGGAATCATGTTCTACGAAAACTAGGATACAAAACATGCAATTGGAGGTGCATGTCATTGGTGGGAATCTAAGTCGCGACCTAGCCAGCAACTTGACTGCCCCATTTATGCTATATGCAACGAGAAATCGCATGGCATCACCAAAATTCTGCACGACAAACAGTTGCGCCACGATGTTTAATGATGGTAAGGCTGTCACCCCATTGAAGTACGCCAGTACTGAGTGTGTGCAGACGGATGAGTGTAGCACTGTCTGAAGAGGCAGTGGCTTGCAGGCCGCCGATCAATCTAGATGCATTCAAGTAACGCACTCTGGACTCCAGGCTTGCTGTGCGCGTCGCATGGCTGACTGGTGATGTCATCCATTTTCCTTGCTGTTCAGTTGCTGATGACGCCTTTTTTTAGCCCCTCGCGTTCGTGAACGCCGCCGGTTTTTGGCATAACAAGAAAAGTAATCCTGTCGCAGTAATAAAATTATTTTAGTGCACCAACATCTGAATTAGTATAAAGGTTTCCCGACAAGCAATATAGGGAGAGTACTGTTTAGTTATTATGTTAAAACAGCACTAGAAACACGGAAAGATAGAAAGACAAACACACATAGCGCTGATGTGTGCTTGTATTTCTATATATCAGTGTTTCTAACGCTGTTTTAACATAATGTCCAACCAACTCGCCCAACAAGCCACTTTACTGTTCAGTCACCAGCAAACACATCGTTTACATCGCATTCTTATAAACGTGATGTCGTTAAGCACATTCGTTTTTTGTTTTACTTTTTTTTTTGCAAATTCAATATTACATAAGGAAAAAATCGAAACAAAAAATGGCGGGAAACAGCGCCTTCAAAACCACGACAGTAACTTTCCGCCTTATCATAAAAATAAAAAAAAATGTGCACCATAGTCTGAGGAGGAAGGCAGATACCGTGCCTTAGCCGTACGCGTATACTGCCGCCATCAAAATGGCGAATGCAACAGATTGGGATGACAACAAGCCAATGCGCGCACACGTGAACGATGCCTGCGCAAACGTCAAGTCAGTGGCAATGCAGGAATTTATTTATACGCGATGGACACTTCCTAATTTCTTCAGTACGCGTGTAGCGCATACAACCCATTACGATCAAACTATTTATGGTTTCCCTGTTTTAACATCCCAAACTAAGGCTATGAGAGATGCAGTATAGAGGAGGGCTGCAAATAATTCTGACCACTTGAAGTTCTTTAATGTCACAGCCCATGTTGATCTTACGTTAGGCCTCCATCAAAAAACGGCCGCCGCAGCAGGGTCGAATCTGGGAGAAGGCGTACTTTAGGAACTTGTCTGGCATGTTGTGCTCTCAATATAGTGAGGTTTACGCTTTAGACCTATTCTTGATGACGAAATGGGGACCAGGAAAAGTTTATTTGGACCCACTGCTGATGCGAGAAGCTTTAGGCTCTGTCATATTTGTCACATTTTGTTTACACCTATTTCATGTGGCTTTTAAATTTACACTCTAATGGGGTGTTGTAAGAAAGCCATGCTGCGGTCGCTATAACTTCTTAAAATAGAGGGCGGCCAAAACCCCGAGATGGTTTTGTATTTAAGCCCGATAGTGATGACGATGGAAACTGAACAGAACTTAACACGAATGCTCGAGCGCGCTGCCTGGACGGATATTCGCACCGCTCTGCGCTAGCTGCTAGGGCTGAAATCATGCTGCACTGTGTGCTTGCTACTGGTGGAGATCGATGGCGCCCTTGAGGTACAGGGTCATTAACTTCTAGCTATAACACGGTCACTGCTTTCAAAGCAACATTACGTTTAAACCAAGTGAATATCGATGCAAAGCGATGCAAGCACAGAGGGACTCGTAAGAGCTTCTTTTTACTGTGCGGACAGTTCGGACGTAATGGCGCTTTAAAAGCAGTGACCATGTTATAGCTTAGAAGTGGATGAGGCTGTACATAAACGGGCTGTAAGACCCGTCGGCCAGCGCTCAACTGCGTGTAAATTCGTCAAGACCACGCGCTCGAGCATTCGTGCTCAGCATGCGGACGGCTGTACATACGTATCAGCGGTTTCAGGGTTAGTTTCTTTATAGAGTTTCTTTTCCCATGACGACCCCTCTGTTATTTCCATTCCGTGTTTGCAAACTGGCCTACCATACACTGGAGACACCAGCACGAGGGCAGGTTCACGATCTTCACGCTTTATTAACCTTCCACACCAAAGTGAACGCACGCCGATTGTCCATAAATTGTTTTTCCCTCATGGGCGAGCCTCGTGCACAAACACTACCGCCACACGCCAGAAAACAACGCGTACTCTACAACCGCTTTCCGCACTGCTCCTCGCCCTCCAGGCTCAAATAAGACGAAAAAGAAAACGAGATGTCAGCATCGTATACCCGTAGTCATGCCTATCACGAAACCGACGGCGGGAGGGCCGAGACGGAAGCCGCGCGCACCGCCGGCCGCCCAATTGATTCGCCGCGGAGGCCAAACGTCGGCGGAGAAGACCTGTCACTTCATCGCCTCGCATCTCTAGAGGCCGCCCGCGGTGCACTTTCAGCTGACGTAATCTGCGCAACAAGCATCGCATACACGGGCACGGCACTCGAGCCTACTCGAAGCGTTGACGACTTGACTTGTCTATACGTACTCCCCCATGGCGTACTTCTCTATCCTCAAGGTCCTTCGCGCCGAGAAAGACGACTGTTGCGGAGTTGGCGATGCCTTGAACTCCCACTGATGACTTTCTGCATCCATTCCGCGGCCGAGGGCTGGTGGTCGTTGTCTAGACTCCGGAAGGTGTCTACGTGAGCTCCGCAGCTGCTGGCATTCCTTTTGTAATTGCGCGGATACAGCTACCGGGCCAGAGGTCATTCGTATAGTCACCGTGAAGAATCTGTGAGCGAGAAGCGTCGATAATTCCAACCGTGCCTTATCGCTCATTCGGAAGAGGTGTGGGTCGGTTGCTTTTCATCTTCCGGATCCTTGGCACGCGTTTGTTTCTGGGCATCGAAAATACAGCCGCAATACCATCTTTCTCCGGGAAAATTATTGAAACACTTCTTTTAGCACCTGTGAGAGGATACATGTCTAAGTGAATATCTTGCCATTGTGCTAGTTTGGCTTTAGAACATGTTTTTTAGTGATATAGCCTGGCTTTCACTGATTTATGAAATAAAATGGCAATAGATTCTGATTTGTTATTTGTCACTGTGTTCATTAACCTTTCTGAAGGTTCGGCTCTATAAACCCTAACATACTTTTTTTAAGTAAATTATATCAGCGTAATTGTCCTAGCTCCAGATCTAATCCTTAGCTTCTTATTTAATAAATAACAAACAGCACCAATCTCCGGCACTCAGGCAAACCAAGGATCATCCTAGGTCTTCTCTTACAACTGGCGCATATTAATAATCCTCACAGCTGTGTTCACTAATCTAACTGTTTACTATGACCGGATCACAGGACTACCTTTTGTTCTAACATATCTATTGAAGAACCGAACTTACTGCAGACGTGGCTAATATGGACACTAGGCGTCAAAATAACGTTATCGCTCTGACTGACTTGCTCCGCAATCATGACTTTTCATCATAAAACTCTATCTGGGTCCAGTTCAACTGCAATGGATTCCTCCGCACTCATGTTGCTAACAGCACCGCATTTCTTGGAGTTGAATTAGATAAACATTTAAAATTTTGCAAGCTTATACATTCTATTACAAGAAAAACAGCGTATGACATAAGGGCATTAATCAAGATAAATTCTTATTCAATACAAATCCAATAATATCAAGTTACTGTGCCTTTGTTTACAGTCACATTAGCGAATGCATGAAATTATGGTTTGGTTCTTAATAACTCACTTGTCCTCCTTGCTGCCTCTCTAAAACCAAGCATTACGCATAATAGCTTTCACCTACTTCATGCCAGACGTTTTATCTATTCTGCGCCCGGATAACGTCTAAGACTGTTGCATGAGTACAAGTATATTTTCACTGTATTTTTGTACATACATTCATTAGTAATGATCTCGCGTATCCAATAATTGCTCCCAATCACACACCTAACCATAGTCTTGTACATCTTTCGCCCTAAACTAGTTGCCAAAACTCAAAACTAATTTGGAGAAATTCGCGGCTAATTTTAATGCTCTATTAGAGCGGAACTCATTACCGTTCCAAATAAAAACAGTGTCATCATTTGACTCAACTAAATACAATCTCAAACATTTTCTGCTCAGAACGTGATCTTTTTTTTTTTTTTTCTCGTTCGTGTTTCCCCCTCTGAACCATACCGATTCTGATCTCAGCCTAACACTTTGTACTAAGCGTTCTTTTTTTGTTTACATTTTTCATTTCAATTTCAATTTTGTATACTGTTTCCTTCTTTGTAGAGCCAAACGCAACCAGGTATAGTTCAAAGAATTTCACTCATGTTTTCAAGCAGATGTCAGATTCCCTTTCTTGATTAATGCTGCTTTATTTTTATCATTATGCCCTTGTGACACTATTTATAGGAGGTCCCGCATAATTATCTGTGTTTGGGATCTCCTTCGTAAGAGGTTGGTTTTGTTTGGTTTATAAGGATTAATGCCCGAGAGAGAGGCCGTAGTGGAGGGCTCCGGAAATTTCGACCACCTGAGGTTCTGCACAAACATCGCAGAGTGCACGGGCGCCTTGGGTTTTCCCCCATCGAAAAGAGGCCACTGTGGCCAGGATTTGATCCCGAGTCCTTGGGTGCAGCTGTCGAGCGCCCCGACCACTGCGCCACCATGGCGGGCCCGTTCCGCATCAACATTACGCACCTGTGATAATGCTTGTACAATAAACCTTAGAATTGCAGTGTCTGCTGATGAACTCAGCGTCATATTCATGCGTAATGCATATTCTTCTCCTCTGGTTGCACTGGTTCAACATTATTTTATTGAAACTTGCACACAGATGATAGCTTTATTTCAGCAAAGCAGGCAAGGAATGTAACGCATTCTCCGATTATGATCGCCCATGAGCCCAAGACATTCTGACAGTTGTGTTCGACTCCAATAACGCCATCTGAGGGCCGAAAAATGAAAGAGCCTCACTGTGCGCCTTCCTGTGATGGAGAAAGAAAACAAATTTGTGGACGTTCTGTGTTCAAGGGTATGACGACACAGTCATAATGGTTTCTGTTTGCCGGTTCTTAATCTCTGGCCGTTTTAATTTTTGTCTCTATTATGCCACACATAAAATTGCCATACAGTCATATTTTACACATCTTTCATGACAGACCACCCGACATGCCCCACTTTAACCGAGCCGTACAAGCGTACTTCTCTATAGTTCATCACATTCTAAGCGTGTAAAAAGGGGCATTGCACCTTGCTTCAGTAATGCGATGAAGAGATCATATCACCCACAGGACTGTCAATAGTTTTATGGTCAAGTTGAGAGGCTCGTTACCGCAGGATACCTTCTTATCTTTTTAGCTTAAGTATCGGAGGATTTGTTGAGAAAGTTGAAACTTGGCACCGCAGTCGACCACAGCTCCAGAAGAAAAAATGAGGCTGTCATACCCTACGTTCATGTTGTCTCGCATAATTTGAAAATAATTGGGAAAAGAGCCGGAGTAGATCTTGTGTTTTCAGCTCCTATGAAATTGAGAAGATTGGCGCGCGTGTAAATGGCTCCGAAAAGTCAACTGAGGCTGAATCTGTCTCTACAAAAAAAAAAACATGAGGTTAAATTTGTGAAGTGCGCAGAAAACCTGGTGTATTCGATCCCTCAGAGTTGTGGTGGTTCTTACGTAGGCCAAACTGGTCGTTGTTGAAACGACAGGCTGAGGGAGCATAAAAATGATGTCAAGAATGCCTCACGCCACATCGGAGTTCACTGCTGTGATTTGTTCTTGCCAACCATTGTACAACAAAAACAGGATTTTAGATAAACACAAAGATCAGCTGACTAGAGAACTTATCGAAGCGTCTGAGATCATGCAGTTGAATCAGAGATGTGTAAGCGCCCCATCTGTAACTATCTTCCAGAAAGAACATGAATTTTTGCATAGCTAGTTAATCTTATGGTATCAAAAATGTGCCTGGTAGGAGGGATATCTGTCACGGTTTTTTGCATTTTTCTGTTTTTTCAGTGTTGCTGGCGCCTTTATAAGCAATGGCTTCCTGAATAAACCTTTGTTGTCAACGCTGTGTCTAGTCCCTCCTTGTTCTCTTGCCTAGTGCCGTTGCGCTGTTGCACTCGAAAACCGTGCCTGCATGGCCTATAGCGGCAGCGTGTCCGACACGTGATCCAAAGGTCTCGGATAGATTTCGATCTCACCCTCCCACCATGATTAAGCAGCGCCTGCCAAAGCAGCCATGTCACGTGGTCTCGTGACGTCACGCAACTTGATTTCCGCTCAGTGCACGGCAATGTAGCTTGCTGATAAACACCAGCCAGAGACATGCCTGCGATTTTTCGCTCACAAAGCTGACGTCGCCAACACCGGATTTTCTGAAAAATGGGGCATTCTTCGCGTTAAAGATTGGCACTATTAAAGGGCAGTTTAATCCCTGTACGCAGATTGTAACCTTTTGTAAAAGTGCATTTATGCGACCAAATAATGTGCAAGAAATTCATAGCACGTTTCTCGCCTTCAACAACAGCAAATCATGTGATACAGACAACTTGAAGATGCGCCCGGTGAAATACGTCATAGACATTATCAGCCCCGTCCTTGAGCGCGCGGATAACTGGTCCTTTACGCATGGCCCTGTTCCCGAAAGCTATGTAGGTGGCAAAAGTGAGCGTTCTTTTTAAGGGAGGCGACATACATAGCCTTGCTAATTACAGGCCAATTTCTAGTCTTCCAGTTTTTCAAAGGGTTCAGAAAAAATAATCAACAACAGAATGAGTGAATTTTGTGATACGCATAACATATTAACACAATCTCAGTTCAGATTCAGATCAATTTTGTTCATGTTTTGTATTGCATCTATTATCATAAATTTCCACTGCCAATACCACCTTTACATTTCACACATACATATGTATTGTAAAGGGGCACAGACCCCGTCAAGCTGGGTAATCTTCAGCTTTTTGTCTGTGCTCCTGACCTCTGTAAAGAAGTCGAATAAAGGAATTCTGATTCTCATTAATGCAAGCTCCTAACAACGTCTTTCGAGAAAACGTAATGATGCCTATAATGCACTCCGGTCGGGATTTCCTCGCTGTTTCTTTTTTTGTTGTTGTTGTTCATAAGTGCCATACATGGAGATGCATAGACGTACAGAGTAAATATTTGAAAGGCCTATGACAGAATCAAGTAGCATGTATATTCCTATACACTCCTATACACTCCTGTACACTATACTATACAAATAGCACTCTACAGCTTTGCTAAAGACTGGCAGCAGGAGATTTCAGTTGAATACTGGAAATTAGTAGCGATTAAAACATTAATGATGACGTCTTTACCGAGGTCCCAGATGCCATGCATTCATGAATAAACTCACTTCATCGTCAGCACACCGTTAGATGTTCTTGTTCAGCGTATTCGGTGTTTTTTCCCGCTCAGTAATTATACGATACTCTGCGATCAGCTGCTCTGATTTACTTGCCTCAATTTCACGTGCGGAATGGTCTATGTTCCCTGTGCTGCCAGAGCCAGAGAATTTTGAGATCGCACGTGCGGTACCTTCTGAACTTTCGACCTCGGCGGCGTGCACTCAGCCGCTCCTGACCTCCTACTACTCCGATCTGGCCGCGTCAGTATATAAATCTGTACTTCAAACTGTCCCAAAGTACGGAATGCCGTTTTACAGTGGCATACTCCTGCTAGGAGCGTGGCTCAAAGACAGCGAAACAATCGGTCGTCGCGCACCGCAAGCACACATGCGCTCTGGTGGCATCCAGGAAGGAAGCGACGGTTGCCGCCGCCACCGGCGGCTCGTTGACGCGGCCGCTCGTTTGACCGGCGCTCGACAGCGGGTTCGAACGTGCGAATAGCAAGTGGCATAAATCAGCGCTCCGGACGCGCGCACAAAGCAACATACGAGCGGCGGGCATCGCGCGTACAAGCGCGTGATTTACACGAGGCCGGCCGCAGACCCCGCCGTGAGGAGAAGCTCGCGGCGCCACCACACAGCACTGCAGCGTCAGGCGCTGTTTTACGTTCGCTTAGAGGCTGGGTTGATGTTAAAACGCGGTTAACTTGGGAAAACGCGAGATATCGGCTTCGATCAAAGGTAGAGAGAGTGGTAAACGTTGTTGTCTGGATGACATGACGGTTGAATTCACAGAGTATTGCATCTGTCACCCTGTGGAAGAAGCTGTCAGCCGTAAAATACGAGAATTCGATATATCATTTTCTGCAGCAGTAGGCCCAGGCTCGCAGAGCTTTGTTTCCGAGAATATTGTTCCCGACAATTGATCGGCGCTTAAGGGTCGAGCGAAAACGCAGCCCTTTTAGCAAGAAAGGTTTTGTGAACCTAGGCTCGGACATTTCAGAATGATAGCTGTTAGCGTGTGGGGCTTAAAGGCCACAAGATGCGCATGGGCTGTGACACACCTCAGTTGCAAACCTTGAGCAGGTCTCCCCTGATGGGGCTGGGACAGGTAGGTCACCACCGCTTGCGGCGGTGGCCAGCCTTCCACCAAATTTTTATCTGTTGTAGGCCGTCATTGCACCCGCCACCGCTTCGGTGGTGGACGACGGCTGTTGTTGCGGTGCGCGTCTTTCTCTCCCTCTTCCTTTTCTTTCTTCTCTATTATCTCTTCTGTCTGCACGAGGCAGCGGAGGGGGCTCCGCTATAGAGCCAGTAGCAGGCCCGTGCATTTTCTTTTCCTTCTTCCTACAGCCACAACAATAACTGCGATCGCACGCAGCCTCCGCAGAACAATAATCCTATCTGCGTCCAGAGATATATGCTTTCTCCAGTACAATAATGTCCCGCCCACTGAAAACTCAAACAAAGGCCAGCATAGAGTCATGAAGGCACGCATAGAACCACGTTGTGCGCCATTATGGACTACCAAGAACCACACATTCTTTTCAAACTGCTTTGTCAAAAACTTGGGATCGGAGCCAGCCTACTTCCACATGCACAAAAATGGATGTGTTGGTTGACAGTTCGACTCCCGACAGATAATTGACAAAAGTTGCGACTAGCACAAGTAACATGCAAATTCGGACGCAGCCGGTCCTGCACTTCTGCATAAAAACTTTGGGACGCACATTCTTGGACCATGCACCGTCTCATCGGGCAAGAATACCGGTCTTTTGAGCAGATGTGTATACCTGGTGTTTCAGCGAATATTTTCTAGAATTCCTAAATATAGCGTTAGTACCACTGCATGGTTAGTGGAAGTTAGTCCCAACTAGAAGTCAGACGATGTGGTCAAGACGATGCCATATAAATTTTGAAACAAAAAAAAAAACTCATTTTCTTACAACCTACAGCACGAAGAAATACGGCGCTTGTATTTGTTTCTGTTTTGTTTGTTTTTTGGTTTAGTTTTTTCCTCACAGAACCGACAGTTGCGCTTTGGACGCACAGGAAAACAAGTGGGAACAAAAGATCCGCTTCTGACGAGTTGCAATGACTACGGCGCCATTTTGTGATAGTATTTTGATTCAAGGCTTCTTGGTAGGAAAGTGACAACCATTGTAAACTGCGTTGTCATTATTTTCGAAAGCGATGTCAGGATGAATAAGAAAAACTATAAAAACCGTACCAAGTATACGACAAGGTATTTCGAAGTTTTGTCGCATCGTCAGACTTTTTTGTAGTTGTGTATTACTTAATTTCTGGTTTTGAAGTAATTTCCTGTAGTCGGTTGTCATTTTGTACTTCTATGTAGTAACTGCACTAAATTTTCTTCTTGCTATAGAAATGTCAGTAGTCACAACAGATTCACGACCAAAAACCGCACAAAAATTATTTTGTGGCAAAAGAAACTATTTTGCCATCTTTTCGACAGGGTGCAGCAAGACAAGAACGTTATGAGGCATAGCAGAGCAGGCGTCGAATTTGGCGCCATAATCACTGTAAGACGTCCACAGCGGATGTTCCATTTTCACCGAGCGTCTTGAGAGTCATGGAAAAAAAATAAATCTCCTTGCGTTGCCAGGTTTTCGAAAACCAGTTTTTCTCATCATAAAAACCTGATTTGGCACTGTTATGACCAAGGCTTCAGCGTCCCTCTTGGCACTAACCAATCAATTTGGTTAGGGTTTATAGGGTTTAACGTCCCAAAGCGACTCGGGCTGTGAAAGACGCCAACAAATTTGCTTAATGAAACAACTATTTTTGAGTTTTGTTCTTTGACTAAGTAATTAGAAGAGTTTTTTTCTCTAAGGTATACGTACACAGCGGCTCTGGTTTTGTACCTGAAAATACTTTCTTTCTATTTCTAACCGTCTTTTTAAGAGCATTTCGAAAGTTTTTGCTAACACACCGGTATATATGAGGCAAGGAAAGTGTTTCATCAAAGCAGCATCCGACTGTAACGTTATGACTCGTATGACCTAGTTTCGCCTTCTCTCCCTATCTGTTAATTTTTCTGTTCCACATCATGTTGCGAGTTCTGCATGCGCATACCAGCCTTTTTTATTCACTCAAATCCTTCTATCCTGACCCATTAATAATGTATTGTAGCGCTGACCAAGTCTTCATATTTGTTCTACCCACACACAAATACATTCGGGAAGTAAATGGTATGCTAGCTGTAGGCACCATATCTTTTTTTTTGTTGTTGTTGTTTTGTTTTACTGAAGCCTTGGAATTACCGCTTCTGATCAGGCTTCCTTTTCTTTTGTATATGCATGGTCACCGACCTATCTGTCGGTGAACATTCAGCGTGCGCACATTCGTAACCACAGTTACGAAAATGCCAGATTTGTTGCTCCGTACTTTAAATACGTAACTTATTTCGATAGTAACTAAATAAGATCGCATGTCAAGCACTGCTTCCTTTCAGATGCACATATGCGCCTAACTACAGTCTATTGCTACTACCAGGATGCCAATAAGTAGATCACTTGTGTGAATACATAGCTTTAAAAATCTTGGTCCTAGGCTACGCAAGCAGAATTAAGCACTCCTCTAAAAGAATCTTAAGTGACTATTTCTTATATACAGTTTGTATACATGTAGTATATTTCGTTCACGCACACGTAAATCGTAATAACACGCAAGCTCTTGCTTCATTTGTTCAAATTGATCGCACAGAATTACACAGTTATAATTTGTATGAACGAAATTGACGGAGAGAGAAACTCTGCTTTCCAGGTACTGCGTAGAACTAACGCCGCCGATGCAAAACCGGAAAAGCAAAATGGTACTCAGATTACAAGGGCGATGTGCGCTAAATTGACTAAAAAGTTGTCGCCCTTTTCTTGATTTCGCAGCCTCTAGAAAAGCGTTACACACGGCGCTGTGTGGCCGTGATGATTGGATAATCTATCATTCAACTACCCAGAAGAGACACGCGCCATTCTGACGCAAGGAGCGACAAGCAGCAGCTATCAGTTGCTCTCGTAGCGTGCCAGAAAACGGCCGACCACGACACTTTGTCTGGTCACAACAGCGGCTATCTCGTCTTGAACCAGGAAGCGGGGCTCTGCGAATTATCCTCAGTTTCTGAATGACGCTCCCCTCAATCACAATACGATGCAGCCGACCTTAATGAGCGCCTTCGTGTCTCGCGCTGCGAGTTGCACAGAGGAAGCGTCCGCAGCAAACGAGAGCCCGGGCAGGTTTTGCCTACCAGATAAGGAATCCACTGCAGATAGAAAGAAAAGGTCAGGGCTAACAGATGACATGCGACGGGCGAAACTGTTCCCCCCCCCCCCCCCCCCTTCGCCTTTTTCTTTTTCGCTAGCGCAGCATCTCTGGCAGCGGGCGGAGGCTTAGGGGCCGACGGTGTCCTTGTCGGCAACGCTTGGCTGCTCAGCCTTGAAGTGGAGAGCAGAGCTCGAGTCCGCTTCATCGTGGGTGGCGCGGCTAATGTGCAAGGCCAAGTGTAGAAAAAAAGAAGCAAAGATTAAAGGAGTGATATTGCCTAAAGTCCGTCAATAATCAGCCGGCGACCGGTTTGACTTGAAAAAGCTCATTACTGGCCAACCGGTAGTAAAGTGGCTGAACACTAAGTATCTCGTTTTAGAGTAACTGGAATGAAATAACCAAATCCAACCCAGCTCAAAGTAAACGAGTACGACCTTGCGCTAACTATAACTGCAAAATGCCGAGCGGACTCGGTTCAACCGAACAGCTTGCTTAACAAGAGCAAGAATACAAAGTAGCCGGAATGCGGTTTCTCCAAGCAGTCACCAGGTCTCCCATATAATCTTCCAAATCCCTGCACTCGTATAGCGGAGCCACAGGTACTCGGCGAGGGCGTGGGAGCGGCAGCTGGATCGGAAATATGTGAACCTGAACTAGTCACCTTGTAATAGTATCAGTTGAAGCTTTAGCAGTCACTGCTTCATAATTGTTTTTTTTTTTTTTTTTTTTCAGGAGCAGCGCTCGTGATATCGCTTGCTGCTCGTCTCACTGCCGAAACGTGCCAAAGCGTGCGCTTTTACAGAAACTGGAGCCGAAGCATCGCAATCGGCAGCGCGACTCCGTCCACACCGCAGCTTGACGCAGTGGCGGGAGATGATAGGGCGCATGAAACGTGCGAAACTAGCCGCGGCACGGCGCCTACAGAATGCGGAACCGCGGACATACAGCCGTGCTGTAGGCCGCAAGCTCCGTGTGTCTCTCCGCCTAACTGATGAGCGTGCGAGTGAGGAGGAAGAGCATTCTAAGAGAACAGGGAAAGGGGTGGGTTGGCCGACTCTCTGGACATGGGCCAAGAAGGCTGCACGTTTCGCTTTCCGCGCGGCTAGAGATATGCAAAGCAGTCGGCCGCTACGAAGGCAAGGCACGGCGGTGTGACCTACGCGCCCCCACGCGCATCTTGTCCTTTCTTCTTTTTTTTTCTTCTCGGGCCATCCGCCAAGACGTGCGAAGGCGAAGGATAGGCACGATGAATTCCGGTGTTAGGTGATAGTTTGTCCAGTTCTAATGCGCGACAAGGGAGAGTGCGCCGATCGATCGTTATCTATCCTGTACATAGTAATGCCTTCATTGTGTATATATACCTATGGAGTTCACATTTTGGTGTACACTCGATTCCAGATATACCGAACTCAAAGGGGATCTCTAAATAGTTCAATATATCGACAATTCGATACATAAAATATGCCACCTTATGAGCTCCTCTCTAACCCATAAGCGTGAATATAGTGTAACCACGTTAGCGACACACTTCCTGCAGCGGTGGGCTGCCCGCCGGCGTACTGGAAGTCCACCCGCGAAGCGCCCGCGCACGCCAGGCTTCAAAATAGAGGATCGCCCTGGGGCTCCCCTCTACGTGCCACTCCTTAAACGCTAACGTGTCCTCCAAATATTTGGCAGGAATATATCGGTGCATCGAAGCGTCATCATGGAAGGAGGCACCTCACATGAGTACGGAACACAGTTCGATGTATCGAATGTTCCACTGAACGGGAGTTCAATAAACACGAACGGCACTACCTTACATTTCTGTGGGATTTTAAAGGCGACATTCTAGAGTTCGATATAGGCAATTATTCAATATATTCAGGATCGACTGTACCACAATATGCTCAGTACCGTTTCCATTTCCCAGCTTTAACGATGGGGCCTGCTGACAGGGCCCTGTGTTCATATCTCCCTGGGTATTCACTGAGCGGCTCTTATGTTTTGTACCCGTATGGCTACATGCTGTTAGTAATTACTCTCCTGACTGAGTAAATGATCCCTTTGATCACTTCTCGTTATCCTGTATAAGTTAGCAAACCACTCTTTGTGCGGTCTTTTTTTTTTTGCAAATTATTACCGATCCACTAAAAAATAAAAAGTTTCTTCGTTTCTCCTCGCATCCATACTGACACACCTATTTTTGCCACAATTATGATCCACAATAAACAATGGCCACAGCTTGTCTACGCTTGAGCTGCACAGACTGCTCTCAATCAAACGAGTACTTGAGCTGCAAAGCCTCAATTTTTTTCGAAGGGCAGTGTTACACGGGGACACTTACCACAAGGGTCTTGATCACGTACTGAGTTTTAGCCACAAGAGACGGCTGCACTGAACACAGTGCTGTTGGGCTGGTCGGTACGAAAGCGAAGCAGGGGCGAAATTATTTTCCTGTCTTCAATTCCTTTAGCAGCCACTTTTTGCAGTGCACAATCAAAACGACTCGTCCTCGACTCAATGCTTTGGGAGAAAGGTAGACATTTAATATTGCCCACGCCTCGCAGGATCAACGTTTGCCGATGGGGCCCAGCGCCGATTTGCTGCGAAGGGTGGACCAAGTCCAGGAGCCATTACGGAGGCTGTACCGTGCGTGAGTGCGTCTTCGTTCTGGCAAAAGTGATTGTTTACTGGCTTGCATATTTCCGCAAGGCATGGCATGAAAAAAATTTTGCAACTACCTCCCGAACACGCTTTAAACACCTGTGAGTTGAGGCTTGAGCAGGTCGGCATTACATTCGAACACATGACCACCAACGAATGCATCGCGATGCCTCGAACCTCGAAGCAAATTAACATTGTCGTATGCGGCGAATCGCGTTCACATATTGAATGAAAATAGATACGCCTTATTCGCCGGTGGACTGCCTCGCCCTCATCTCGTCGCAACTTAATTTAAGGTGAAAAAAAAAAAAACAGGATAGGTATGGTTGAACCATGGTTAACTAGTTTATTGAGCCTGAACTCTGTCATCGCCACAGCAGCCGAAGCCAACCGTGCAGCATTGTTCACTTGACGTTTAACATCATCCCTGGCGACAGCGTTATGATCCGCTCGAAAGGAATAAAAGGAATATGATCCATCGATAGCTAGTGCTCAGCCATCAACATCGTTCGGCATGCTATTGTTTTCCGCTTCCTCGTCCGGAGCTTGGTTCAGCTAGAGCAGAAGCTGAGCATGCGCACTTCCTCTGTGCTGAACTTCTATCCGTTTGCTACGCAAGTCTATAGCTATGCGGTTTCACAAGGTCAAATGAAGGTGAAAGTTATGAGATTTTGCATATACTGGAGCCTACGCTCTAAATTTCAGTCCATTTGCTCCTCATCACAGGAAACAGGGCTGTAGGAAAAAAAAGAAAGCGCTCTTGATATTCTGCCAGTAAATCCCGGCTGTTGTGAACCGGATAATGGTAACAGGAACATCGTGTTTGGTAGTCAACGTTGCTAGAAGCAGCTAATACAGAAGCAAAAGAAAGCATGTAGAGATTTACTTTCTCCCTGCAGAATGGCGCAAGAATGATTAAAAAGTGCGGATGCACCCGGAGTTCATATCTTCAAGGATAAGAGCGCGGCTCTGATCCATTATGTAAATTTAGGTTGCAAAGGGAGTGAGAAGCTCATTCTGCTGCACTTCTGTCATTTAATTTGTTTTTCACATCTTTCTGGTATCCCCGTTTAATGCAGTGACTAATTCACTGAGATCCGGATGAAAAAAAGGATACATATATAATTGAAAAAGTTTAGCAATGAAACAAAGGAGGATACTTCTGAGCTTTTCGTTGCACGTGCACACCTGAGGCCTTCCTTAGCTTCTTCATTATTACCGGAAGCAAAGTTGTCAGCATAATCGGCTATTCGCGGAGAACTTTTTGGGCGCAGATACTATGTGCCGGAGAGCGATGGTCCTCGGAAATCCGTAGTGTACACAGTGAAGCACTCCCCCCCCCCCCCCCCCCCCCTTCTGAACGTGCACTAACGCTTATAAAGTACGTACACCCGTCGACAAAAGTTTATGAAACAAAATGCTATTCTAAGGGACTTAATTTTACCGCCGTCTTCGAAAGTGTAATTTATCCTCACACTGGATATCGTTATTACACAGTGCTCAATTAGCTCTCGAGAAATCCGATTTGCATGAAAAATATGGAGCCGCAAAGCTTTGTAACGCTTGTTTCTTTTATGTTCTGCTTGTGTTCAAAGCCGGCAGCACGTGGAGCTGTCATTTTCTCTAATGAGAATAAGTTCTTTTTTTCCCCGAAATTATACATCCAAGCAAAAGTTCGTTCACACTGTTCGAGGTGGTGTAAGTACCATACCTGGACAGTTGTTCGTTACCTTTAAATTGAGCGTGGCAGAGAGCGGCGGTCTATCTTCGGCGATCACCCGAAGCTCCCGGTGCTATCGCTGCCATCGCGCACAGTTCTTCCGAGAGCGCAAGTCTATACAGTGCACAGGGTTCTTAGAAAACCTTCAGCAGTCTTAATTTTTTCCCGACTGGCACCACCGCCCTTTGACTGCGTATCCTTCGCCAAAGTAGCATAATAGAAACTTCTAGATGTGTTTAGATAATTTCAAAACGCCCTTTGCCGCCCTACTTATTCCAGCTGATAACCGCACGTGTTGTCATCAACATTTACTGACCTCGCATTATTCGGATGAGGCGCACACTTGATCATTGTTACTATATATATCACTTGTGAGGTATGTATAGGCTTGGCCAAAAGTTCGCAAGCCGCGGGATCTGCTTTTGAACCTTGTAGTAGTACATGACGCTCACATAGCTTAATACCTTTCGTAGGTGAGGAAATACCCCATCTTCACCATGTAATACTATGTAGCTACACAAGCAAAGCATGTGCTCGACTACCTGATTTCAAGAACTCCGTGTAGCTTCCGAATTTCTATGAAATCCTGTCCACTTATTTTCGAATGTGGATTTTGCCGCCTTAATCGTTTTGATCTAGGACACTGGAGAATATGCACAACAAAGCCTCTTCTTCAAAGACGCAGTGTTTCTGTGCGGTAACACTGAATTCCCATTGTTCCGATATTTTCAGCGTTTATATTAACAAAATGAACAAATGAACCTCGGTTTCTTTCGCATCAGCAGGAAGCACATGCAGCTATAAAGGCCGGTTCTGCAACACTATTCATGATAGACAGAAATGTTCGTTGCAAGCCACGGCTGGGCACCCTCAACTCCGTTGTAACGTCAGTGCTCAGGAGGCCTTTTTTTTTTCTTTACAACTATTCTCTGCTATAAGAACAGACTATCACTATCTGTGGTAGAGGTAGTCCTTGCGATGCATATTTACTACACTAAACTGGGGGCAGCGTCGTATAAATACTGCGCAGCCAGCATACGTTGTTGCTGTTTTCTGCAAATGTACCAGCTCTCTACAAATCCATTCCTTAACTTTTCCTGCGTGTTTTCGTCGCTTGATCTGTTTATTTGGGCATCACATCAGATTAGTTGTACGTGTTTTTTTTTTTTTATTCCGTAGTGGTAATTCCTATTACATTGTGTGCCTGTTGTACTCTGCAGCATAGATAATGATGACTCTGTTATAGTTATTTATACGTACGCCGCCGCCATTTCGAGAGTACATTGAGGACCACCACAGTTCTACATGGCTGTTTATTGCTGTACTGATGCTTGTCCAGCAAAAAAAGAACGCATTTATTGCTTAAAAGTGTAGGTTTAGAAACAAGCCATTTGATACCCACCTCTAATTACAAACGCATGACGTCAAAACAAAAAAAGTGTGTGTATGTGTGTGTGGAGGAGCACTCTGTGATGCCCGTTCGGAAGCGGGTGGAACAGAGGCCTAGTCCCAGAGGTCCACGAGAAAAGTCTATCTCGACGCTTCGCACTTTGCGAAAACGGCCTGCTGTGGTGATACCTGTATTCAGTTTTCAGACTTCTAGTTTACGCAATCTATATGTTCGGTGACAAAAACGCCTCCATAAATAGACCGCTGTAGTCTGTCGATGCAATCCGGCTTCTGTTTGTCCTCAGTGTTGCCTTAGAGCCTGTAAATCCGCTCTGACTGTCCCAATGATAAGCCAGCGGCATTCTTGAAGAGAAGACTCAGGGCCCAGTGTAACGGCTACTTCCTGAAGTGGTCTAACATCGTAGTGAGGGCAACATGGTCTGCGCAGCCGTGTGCCGGAGGCCATGCGGCCCTGGTGGTCGCTGCGTTCGACCAAATGTATGTCGCTGCTCCGGTGGTACCCACGCCCGGTCGTGCCCGCCAGCACCCCTTACGCTACCCACGGCGCCTTCGCAAGGAAACGGCTCGTCTACGGGGGTGACGAGCCCGTCGTCTTGGCGCCACGAGTACGGTAAGTGGCACCGTCTCGCAACACTCCAATGGCATCTGACACAGCGTAGCGTAGATTGGCAGGTCAAAGTTGGCAGCTAAATAACTAGAGCAACCTCCTCTGCTCCATCTACTGTCCACTGTACCACTTAATGGGCTCACTGGCACGTGGCGTTCCCAAATGGCACTCTCACTTCACTCTATCGGCCCCATGCCGGTCTGAGCAGGCGTTGATCTGAGTAGGACTTAGCGCATTATATTCCTGGTGAGCCCGGCTGTCAGTAACCACAACAAAGTGTAAGTCCTGTCGAACGATATATATTGGTTCTGGTTTATATGGATCCATAATATTCTTCTGAGCTCAGGTGAACTGAAGTCAAATGATTCATTGGCAAAACCTGCGTAACATTTAGCAATAAAACTACCATGAGCGAGATAGTTACTCGGTTTTTTATTCATTGCGCTTGCTGCTAGAAAAGAAACTTGTCTAGAGTTCCACGATCCTCTAAGAAGGTGTTTCCTTCATGCATATGTGAGATTCTGTAAAAGACTAGCCATTTATCTTTCTCGTTGTATAAAACAGACCACGCACATTTTATGCGCATGCAATAAAAGTTCTTGTTAGAGTAGTTGGCTCAGCCTTTCTTTCAAGCAAAATAGCGAAAAAAGAGGCAGACGCAGAAGGACCAGAAACGCCGCAATGCACAAGTACTATACACGCAAAACCACTCTGTCGTGTCTCGTGTCATTTGTCGCCTCCCTTTAGTTCTCTTTGTGTTCGCACCTTTTGACAATCGCGCTTATATTGCGCCTCGCACGCCCTGGGCTTACACTTACTTGAACACAACATCAGAATGTCTATTCTACATTTCAGCCTATATTCTCTTTTAAAGTGTTTCGTTGCTATTCTGTAGCATAGTTGGTAGCAAAACGTCAGCGCTCGGAATTAAAAGGGGGTAAATATTACAATAAATTAACCCTCTTTTGAATCTGGTTCAAACTGGCTCACCAAGAATAGCGTTCGCTGCAGCTTCCAGTGTCCAAACTTCCCTGAATAACTTTCCGCTTTACATACCGCTTTTAACCATAAACTGTCATAATACAGCTTTTACTATGGACACCATGTCGCTAGGCGCTGCATAGTGTCAAAGGGCATTGCACTGTTTTATTACGAGCGTATAAATTTTAACAGCTGCGTTTTTCCCATGCAGCAGAAAAGGCGCAGTAAAACACTTGGCAAAATAAAAACAAATAGACCCTGAGCTCAACAACATCGCAACAGCGAATAACTGCAACCAGAAAGACCACGAGTCTGCAGTGTTCAGAATAAATAGCGCTGGTCGTTTCACTTGAAGCGCCTATTAAATACGCGGAAGAAAGCAAGGTCTCCAGACGCGCCAACCCCAAAACTTTGAGAGCGCTGTGATTGTGACGAGGTCAGCTCTCGACGAAAGCCACCACGGGCAGCAAGCCGCGAAGGCGATGTGCAGAAACGCTGTACGCCAGCAAGGAGGTACAGCTCTCGTGTCTCGCGTTACCGGGAGAGCAGCGCGTAAGCGATCTCACGACGAACTGCGACTGTGTCTTGAGAGAAAGCGAGACAGCAGAGGGTGGCGGCCGGAATCGTACACAACACGCCGTGGATAAGCGGTAGAAATAAATGAATGCCGTCGTGCCCGTGAGTCATTCCCCGAGTTGAACATTTCATTTCTGCAACGTTGGTGGCCTCTGAGAAGTGATGCTTAGCTCTCTATCTGGGGCTTGCGTTGGCTCGCGACCAGCCGCTGTCAGCGTCCCTCGGTCAGCGCTGACGTACGACCCGGTTCGAGTGTCTTCCTGCGCACGCAAAACAACCCACAGCGAAGCCTTCGTGGCCGCGTCTGGAAGACGTGAAGAAAATAATAAAGCGAATGATACCGGTCACTAATTATCCCTAGTATGTAAGAATGTTTGCAGAGCACAGATTTTGCATTAAATATATCAATTACGACACTAGAATATGAAACTAGTGCAATGAAGCAGAGTTGTGTTGTTGTAAGTTTCAATGTTTTTCTTGGCAATATCTGCCGTTTGGCACTTTTATCGTATTGTTTCGTCTCAGTATCTTTCCCACGTGTTCTTGTGTAATATGAGTGAATAATTATCGACCCCATTCTCATGAACTGTTCAATTCATGGCGAGTTGAAAATTGTAGCTGGCCACGGCTTATTCCTGTTGGGAATCATGGTTTATTTCTGGCTTCATTCTTCCGTAGCGCTCGACCTATACAAGAAACTAATAGAAACTAATAGATTAGTTTCTTCAAATGTGAAGAAACTAATCACCTTCAAGTGCCGCCCTCGACATCATGCCTTCACGCTTTAATAGTGACAGTAAAGTTCCTCTTATATTTAGCAGTATCGTTACGCTTGCCAGGAAGGTAGAAACAAACATCTAAGAAATAGACGCAGCTCATTAGACCGTATACAATTTTTCGAAAAATGTCATCGATAAAAGCCTGCTCATAGAAATATTACCAGAGTTCGGTATCTAATGCGAACAGCTAGTTATACAGGGGTGCCTTTTTCTGCGAAGGACAATCAGGGCTATGCCGAGAACCCTGCCTCAACGGTGGCCGCTGCATCGGCAGGGACCGCTGCTCATGCGTCTACGGTTTCGCGGGTCGCCGATGTGAAAGAGGTGAGCTGTTGTGCCTCCCGCTTCAAGAGGTAACCACCTTCGAACGCATGAATGCTTTCCGCAACGTTTCTTGGCCCTTTTATGAGAGTCCTCAACGTGTGTGTGTCTTGAAGAAATTCGCATACCGTCATCTCAGCTATGCACTCTCATTGGTTTAATTTTTATATCCCCTCGCATGTAATTCGTATTAAACGTTCCTTATTCCGCCAATAATCTGAGTATTGTTCGAAACCAATTTCGCAAAGCACTAACTGACGTGTTCTTCCTGCGACCCAACAATTACAAGCACGGTTTCCTGAGTGGCAGCTTAGTTTACTTTGAGCGCTATAAACTGCGCAACGAGAGGGGACAAGGCAGTAAAAGTACAGAACCGGAGCAGTACTTGTTCCTTATGGCTGCACTGATTCCTCCATTATAATATAGCAACTACCTCAAATATAAGATTTATTTTGGACGATATTCTCTTTATCAACTATACATTTAGGTCAAGATGTCATATAAGAGGCCCTGCAGCCTGTTTCATAAATAACTTGTTTCATCAAGATTGTTCGTACCGCACATGTTACTAATCATAAACCCCCCCCCCCCCCCCCCCCTCCATTACACATTCCCAAAATAATAAATTAGCGAGCCCGTCCTTGCCGGACATGCTTATTAACGTTGACATATGTTACACCTTTCATCTTCTTCATGATTCCAAACTTCCGGTTATTCGCAGACTATCGGACCGGCCCTTGCTTCCGCAAGATGCGTCAGTCGTCCTGCTGGGACCAGCTTCCGGGCGTGGTGTGCACGCGGCAGCTATGCTGCGCCACCATCGGTGTCGCCTGGGGACACCCCTGCCAGGCTTGTCCGGGGCAGCTTGAGTGCGACCGAGGATACATCACCAACATCAATTCTGGCGGATGCCAGGGTACGACTCGACCACCTAGAAGAACCCAGAGAATGATGTGCGCTACAGAACGTGTGAATGATGCTCACCAGTCGACTCAAGGCCTAATTTACCCGCCATGGGTTGTCGGTGGATAGTGTATGTGACCGACTGAGGTCAAATATGACTGAGATTAAATATGTCGAATATTAGAGGTCAAACTGAGGTCAAGTATTAGGAACAAACCCAGGCACCTCGTTCCGTCAGCCAGGTTATTATAGTATGCTATGGTGAACTGGTGCATGGCCACATGAATTACTGACCACTTTTGCAGCTACCCGTTGTAACTAAAGTCAATTAATTAATTGCGAACAAAATTGAACTTTACGATATACTATCAAGTCATACAGCATTGTAAAACTCATGTCAAGTATAACTGTACTGGTTTAATTGTAGGGCCTAGTAGTATTTGCCTAGGTGTGATCAAAATTTAAACTTTGTGCTACAGCATCAAGTAATTTATGGTGAAATGGCTTATATCCAGTACGATTAAGCTACACAGATTGCAGTTTCTTATTAGGCGCGTTGATTATACAAATATGAATAAAAAGGTGACTTCACGCTACAGCATCAAGTCATTATACAGTTTAAAAGTTTTCAGCAAGTAGAGTCATAAAAGAAACGGGAAACAACGAAAAGCCACGCAAACCCGAGTTGTCACTCGCTTAACTGAGTTCAACCATGCTTAAACTGCAGTAATTTCTTTATTTCTATGACCCTAATACCGAGAATTCTGTCAAAGCTTAGTGCTATAATGCCAAAGTTTGATGTTCCATGCAACAAGTCAAACACATGTCAGTCTTCGCAGGCAGAAAACCGATGCTTTTCGATGCTTTGGATGGTTTCTAAGGCAATATGTTAAGTAATTTTTCGCTATATTAAAAATCAACTAATGCAAAAAATCATCGATGTGAGCAGAAGAGCTATAAGATCTAAAAATAGAGGTATTTCTTTTTCATGTGACCGCAGAAGTGAACGAGTGCGAAGCTATACCGGGAATCTGTCAAGGAGGCAACTGCATCAACACTCCAGGCTCATACATATGCGAATGCAACGAAGGATACTCGAAGAACGTACGGACAGGAAAATGCGAAGGTAAGCGGTGCAGTCTCCGTGCTTTCAAAGCAGATCTATCCAGATTAAACTGTTATGCTGGCAACGAGGAAGCTTTTTCAAACACCGTAGCAATGTACAGTCGTCAGCACGTATGTCGCGAACACCGCCTTCTCGCACAAAAAAAAAAAGTTAAATTTTGGAACAATTAAGTGCCCTGCTATAGAGACAATAATGCTGCTAGAACGAAGGCATGTATATAGGCATTCTAGTTGTTCTCACAACTGTACTGTGCCTCTTAGTGAGCAAGTAAGCAAAGATTTCACATTGTTTGCCCCGCTGCACACCTCTCCAGCACTCTAGAGAGGTGTGTTGACTGTACAGTTCTTATATAGTGGCACTGATAAATTCGATCAAATCCTAACTTATTACCTGAAATTCTCATATGTAGATATGCGCTATTTTTGTACTCCTAACTCTTATAAAAGGAGTAATTATGGCCAACTCCCCTTCGAGGCTCCGGGCTGCATCGTTTTTCGTCACTGCACTTCCAATGAATGTCGTTTTAACTTTGATTATAGAGAACTGCGAAAACAGGTTCTAAGGCAACAGAAACAATCCGACAGGCTTTCACTTTATTAAGTGCGCGCAATGTGCAAAATCTAGTCCCTGTAGCAATAGCTCAAATCAGTAAAGGATGTGGTAGCAACGTTACCTCTTCGTACAGATGTATAGTTCTCATGCAGACGTGAACGAGTGCACCCAGGACTTGGAGATATGCAACGGCGGGCACTGCGTCAACACCGATGGAAGTTTCTACTGCGTCTGCAGCACAGGCACCGTTCCCAGCTACGACAAGAAGGCCTGCCTCGGTGAGACATGTCTCCACACCTAGTTGTGGGTATATATCGCTCTGGCCGAGGTATGCTATGCCATGCTAAATCTCTAATTGAGAAGAGTCTGTGTCAGGCCGATGCTTGCGGAAATGAGCGATTAATATGGCAGTTATCAGTTCTAGACAAATGCGGATTCCTTTTTGTCTCTTGCTACAGCATGCAAAGAACCACTGCTGCAGTTTGTACTTTCTTCCATGAAGATTACAAACGGTTCAGAAACTATGTAACCACGATTTTCGTAGACTGGTCTGAAAACCTGTGCAGGAATATTTCGGGAACAGGGGTCAATCGTCTCTGCAGATGATAGTTACCTTCCTTATTTACCGCCTGTGCACATTGTATGAACTTACCAAGTGAATAATAATGAAAAATTAGTAGCACGTGAGAAAGTGACTATAGGCTATCGAAAGTATACCTCCATGGAATAGTTCACAGTTTCTACAACAACTTCTATGCACACATACCAGTCTAGGCAAGAATAAATATGTATCTCATCGGCATCGAGTGGTGTCAGTATTTGAATACTACACAGCTGCTTCGTCGGAAGAAATGCTGTCTACGAGGACTCTATCAATTTGCTTAAAGAATACATATTTTGTGCGCCTCCCCAGTACATATCATTTATGTGCGCATCTTACCTACCGTGTTTTGTGTTTTCTGACCTCTTTTCTCCCTGATATTTCAACTTCTCTAGCCTTATTACTTGCGTCATGAATGTATGGGCGGAAATAATTTTCGTCCTGACTAAACTGCACTATTCTAGGCGCAATTCATCTGTCGCATTCAACCATGTAGTGCTTGCTGTTTTCAGATTAAACGTTGCTGTCAGTGGCTTTCTTCGCGTTCACTAAAGTTTGGTGTTCCAATTCCAGACACGAGCCAGGACTACTGCTACACTGAGTACGGCGGCGTCGGCCTTTGTCGCAACCCGCTGTCCGTGAAGCTTACCAAATTCGAGTGCTGCTGCAAGGACTCGCCCAGCATCCGGGGCTGGGGCACGCCCTGCCAGCACTGTCCACGGAACGGAACGGGTGAGTAAAATGGGGCGCCATGCCCCTTTTTCTTTAGCTCTCGATTGACAACATCGTTGTTGCGCCTGTGCATGAATGTGTATATTAAGAAGCACATAAAAACCTAACTACCCTGCAGGAAGCTACAAAGACCCGTCACGTTGTTATTAAATGCAGAAATCTTACGGCTTAGAAATTGTAAGATGTGGTCACCGCGTTATTAATTACTACTGCGTGTTCGGTCGCACTCTATAAAACCTGTAAGCGCATAGAAAAAAAGCATCGATGCAAAAGCCGCTGACAAGATAAATAATATCCGAACGAGTATTTATATGATGACAACATCTCATGGTGCCTAAGAAGCAAGATTTCTGCATGTAATAACGACATGACGGACCTTTGCACTCTATAGAAGGATAATTTACAATTTGCTGCAGATCTAGCGTATAGATGAATTTGCAAAGCCAATAAACAAACTTCTCTTTCCTTGGTTTTTTAATCACTGAAAGTGTGCCTCGGGTTGAACCTTTATTGCACATGCACATATTCATGCTTATAAAACTTGGAAGAGTATCGCTAATGTTTACAGCCAAAATCGCAAGGGCAAGTGTGTCACACGTGTAATCTTTGTCAGGTGCGTAAAACTTGTCAGAACACTAGTTGTGGGCTGAGCCTTCTTAACCGTCAGTTGTTTAATATGATTTATCAACAACTTGTTCCTCCTGTTATTACAGAGATGGCACGGCTGCACGTGATCTATGTGAATTCATAATGATAAGTGTAAAGAAGGCTCATTGAAGTCGAACGTTACTGGTGCCTGGCCAGCTGGATTAGATGCTTCCATAGCGATCATGGCGTCGGCAGTGCAGACCGAGCAATGCCGCAATTTTCGTGCCTCTGCTGTGTGTTCGCAGTAAAACGCGGAAATGAGAGTTGACTTCACTTCTGGCAAATGCATCGAAAAAGCAGCACTACTTGCATAAACAAATAAAAATAATAAAAAATGAGCACCTTGATTGGCACTATGAACTTGAGGTGTTCACGATAGCGACTACTAAGAGAGGATAATTACGGTATAAACTCCCTTTATTTTCATGTAATTAACAGTCCCTCAGTGCTTACACGAGTGCCAATGTCTGAGAATTTCAGCTTTCGTTTCAACTGTCATTTATGTAACGTCTATGGCACGATAGTTTTTATTTTGATAAATATATTATAACTCTCGGTCAGTTGGCAACTGTTTGTACTAAACCTTTTTCCATGCTCAGTCTTTTCCTCTTGTTACAAACTAATTATTACGAAGGTTTTGAATTTTATGAAGTATTGTTGCTTTTTTTTCTGACGTAAAAACCATAAAATACCTATATTTACTTACATTACACAAGTTTGCATTACTGTATAAACAGTCTAAAGTAGTACTCATTCAACGGGCGTGTGAGAAACTGATTCCCTTAAACATATTTTTAGTGTACCGTTCAGATAAGCATGCTTTTTCTAGGCCACGAGGCTTTAAAGCTTTGCATAACGGAACCCCATACAGACCAACTAGTGATATAAGGATTACATCATAAGTCCTAAAGTTTTAGATAATAATGCAGCACTAACAATGGCACGGACATTCTTCATGAAGAGCTAGGTATTAGATAAATTATATCTAATCTGTTCGCGTTCGAAGCGCTGCAAGTATTTAAAACAGTTGTCACCTACCTGTTTAATAATTACCACCAATAGTCAGCTCTATTCAGAGACGTGTATTGCGCGATGACTTTCAAAATTCCATCGCAATGGCAGGTGGCCTCAGTAGATCGCTCTGCAGACGCGACGAAGTGGCGTTCCTGCTCTGACCCGGCTGACGTTGCGTTTTCCCCGTTTCTCTTGTTCTGCACGCAGCTGAATATAAACATCTCTGCAGATCGCTGGAACAGATGGCGGTCAACGAGTGCGACCTGCGGCCGGGCCTTTGCGAACACGGCCGCTGCGTCAACACGCACACGGGCTATCGATGTGAATGCGACACCGGCTTCAAGGCCACGCCCGACAACAAGAGCTGCAAAGGTATGCCAGCCTACGCAGCACTGCCACTGCGACTTATACGGTATACGCGCGTGCTGAGGCCTTGTCTCGCACTGGGCGCTTTGCTGTTTGCTCGAGAAGCACTAGACATGTGTGCACAACGGTGAACCGCGCCCACAGAAGCCAGAGGGCGCCAATGCAGCCTTTCGGCACCAAGGCTTGTCTTATTTCCGCGTTTGTTTCGGTGAGAACAAAGGAGAGGAGCAGACGGAAGAATTTTTAGGCTTGTGAGTTTAGGATTGGGAACCTTTCTGTCCTTTTGTACACTGCGACTTGCAGGCAACTGAGGCAAAGAGTAATCAATAGTTAATTATAAAACTATATTTCGCTGTGAAAATGAAGGACGTACGTACACTAAATATGCAATATCCAAGCCTTTGAAGAACAACATTTTCCTCATGCGCATACCCTAACTGACTCACAAACAAAAGTGATTGACTGACAATAAAACTCGTGCTAGGCATGAGCCAAATTCCTGCAAGATGCAAAATGTTAACATGACTATTACAACTTTAGAAGTAAATGAACGGCGCAAACGCAAACAGGTTTTGGTTTGGTTTGCGATCTTAGGAGTTCAACGTCCCAAAATGACCCAGTCTATGAGGAGCCCCCATAATGGAGGGCTGGAAATTCCAACCATCTCGTGTTCTTGAAGTCCACTGACTTCGCGGAGTACGCGGTTGCTGTGACTACACAATGATATACACGATATAATGACTTACTGACACCTACAGTATATTACTGAATCCTGTGGCGCGTGCTACTATGCAACAATTAGCGCGATGCCTTCTGTACGCTTTCTGCTTCTCTGACGAAGCGCGCTGCGCAGACCACGCGGTGATTAATGTTTATAATTGTAGGTACATATTTCAACGTTCGAATCCCTATTCCAAACTAGCATCCAACTTCACTAACATTTGGCTGCTAAATGGGAAGCGCAATGGTATTACATCACACGGAATGCTGTCCAAAGAAGCGTTGCATTCCAATTTTGATAGGAACGAAGTGCAATCTCGCGCCACATGGAGATCCATTAGTGATGCAATGCGAGCAAATGGCGCACCACTGGTAACAACGGGGGAAAGGCCCTACCACAAGGGTGGCTGCTGCACGTGCCGTCGTCCCGCCCGACGCCATTTTTATGCGTACCATCGAGTGTTCACAACAACGCCAGGGACTAGTAATGTTTTTGCATTAAAAGAAATGATGTAACTAAGTGGCTGACACTGCGTTGCGTTTTATGGGCATCTTCGGGTCTAATGCATCTCACCAATATGCCAACAGCCGACCCTTCTCAGGTTCCACGCTACTGCTAATTGTAGTTGTCCCTAGAAACTGCTCTTCCAACAACACTTGTCTGCTTGTTCAAGCAAGCGGCGAAATGTTCACGATGTTTCAGAGAGCAATGAGCTTATTGTGGTCAGTGTTTAACGATTTGTTGGTAAATGCGTGTCAAAGTGTCTATATTGAAGCATCTCTCTCGAAGCTTCGCTTACATTTGAGTTTCACGGCGATTCATTGCTGTGCTGCACTCGAACTATCCGTAGTGTATAAGCGAAGGTTCAGGTTTTGTGAGGAATTCAACCAAAGCTAATGCTTTAGAGGCTTAATAATGGAATTCAACCCAAGCTAATGCTTTAGAGGCTTAATAATGCTGAAAGGGCGCTTAACGTACATGCGATAAGGAAGAGAGCGGGATGTTATCCTGTTCCACAAGTAACGACGTTCCGTGTACCTTCTCCCTTGCGTAGACATAGACGAGTGCAAGGACAACAAGTACTGCTCCCTGGGCAGCTGCGTCAACTCTGTGGGCAGCTTCCGTTGCTTCTGCCCGCGTGGGTTCGACAACACTCCGGACGGCACGGACTGCAGCGGTAAGTGGACATCGCACACTTGTAGACTCTGCGCTCAGACTTTTCTGCTGGCTTTGCAATAAGAAGTATGGCGTTAGCCTAAACACACATAACTAGCTCCCGTAAGTGACTTCATTTTTAAGATTCGGTCGCTCACTTTAAGACTAGCAGTGGGGAGCAGCGATAAAATAAAGCCAATCAAGACACATGAAACTAGGGGCAAAGTTAGAGAAAGCACGAAGGAAACAGTGAAGCGAGCATACAGGCTGCGCAATAATTCCGTCAGATATATCCGTGAAAGCTGTAAGGCTGTGGATCCAAACATTCGACGCACCTGTTCAAAACTAAGCTGTCCATTTTGTATACTAAGTGCTCAGTTTGGAAATCGTCTCATTTTATTTGTCCGGATAAAAGACTGGGCCGACATGCACAGTTCAATCAGTAACCAATAATACAAACCAAAGCTACGACAGTAATAAAACAAAGCTCAGAAGACAGACATTCTCCAAAACAAGACAGAGCCAGAAACCACCCTTAAATGGCTAGTCCGAGGTGAACAGTTGTGCGCGCTGTGACGCAGATCGTGACGAATGCAAGGAGAGTGGAATGTGCGGGAACGGACGCTGCGTCAACATGGAAGGCTCCTATAAGTGTGTGTGCAACCCTGGATTCATTCTGTCACCCAGTGGACACGCATGCATCGGTGAGTCAGATTCATGTCAGAATAGCTGCAAAATAGTGCAGCTCTTACAGCGAGGGAACTGGCATGCTGGCGCCTCTGAGAAAGTAGCGTTCAGGTCTTGCTACGCGCATGTAAATTTTATTAATTTATTCAGTCAGTTATTTGTATTATAATTATAACCTAACGGTCCATTCTGGCAGTACGTCGGATGGGGCAGAAGGGAGTTAACTAAGCAAAATTGGTTACAACAAGGACATAATTAAAGATCGCACTTTACAAAAATAGAACAGTTTTGGAGAGAAATTAGAGAACAGAGTAAAACGAGTTTGACAAAGCTATCTAATTTTATGCACCAGGTATTGGAAATGTTTTAAACAAGTCTACAATAAATATTAAACTACGAGCTATCTTCAAGCATAATTTCCAGCAAGAGACTCCGTGAATGAAATTATCATTGATTGATTGATTGATTGATTGATTGATTGATTGATTGATTGATTGATTGATTGATTGATTGATTGATTGATTGATTGATTGATTGATTGATTGATTGATTGATTGATTGATTGATTGATTCATTGATTTGAATAGCGTTGGAGAAAGGGAACAATCATGCCACGACAATATAATGGCTAACCAAGTAAAAAGCAAAGCTGCAGGTATACGGTTACTGACAATAGTGAGGGGTGATCCTCCTTTCTTGTGTTGCTTCAGTTCGATTTAGCATGAGTTTTTCACGCAGATATCGACGAATGTGCCGAGAACAGCCAGATCTGTCTTCGAGGTGGCGCATGCGAGAACACGCCTGGCAGCTACCGGTGCACCTGCAAAAACGGCTACGTCTGGTCGCAGGACGGCCAGTTCTGTGTGGGTGAGCATTTGACGAGGCCATCCTGACGTCCCGGTGGCGGATTTTAAGATCAGGAGTTTCCATATAGCATTGCCCTGTGAGGTCTTCATCACTCACTTTTATAGAAGACATTAAGCCCATTTCTGGAAGAAATTACTTTGTAGCACTACCGCGGCATTTACAAACTATGATTTAGTAGACAATCGTTTACCATTATCATTTTCACATTAGGACTGCAGACTAAGGCCGGAGTAAAGCTGAATGCATTAGTTGTTGTTTTTTTCTTGCATGTTTCGTTGTGTTTCTGAAACATGTCATCTCCCACCCTTCCAGATATAAACGAATGCGAGACCACTGACATGTGCCGCAACGGAATATGCGTAAACACGGATGGTGGCGTCAAATGCCGCTGTAACGCGGGCTTCAAGGAAACTCCTGACCACCATCACTGCGTCGGTAAGCGAGTAAGGACAGAGTGCACACCGTGAAAGATGGTAATAAGTCTCGGCTTGCACTGCGAACGTTTCAAAGTGGTACTATACTGATCATCATTAGATACAAAATCTCGGTGCACCGAAATCGACAGTAACGTATGTGTTTTCTACTCTTTAACGTGTCAGTTGAAGGTCTAACAACTAGGGGTCTTACCCATCTCTTTGTCTTAATTAAGCCGAACGTTGCGCACGGTTGCTGCTTGCCGTTTGTGGACCCCACTTCATCAATATGGCGCAGCCAGACAGCTATTATTTGGTGTTGTTACTTTAATTGTGGGCTAAGGTTTCAAACGTTCTTTTTTTATGTTTTGCTTTTCCCAAAGGAAAGCTGTATTCCAATCCTTAACTATATAAAAAAAAACTGCGTAACATTTGACACTTCTGCTTTGCGTGCGGCCTTGTCAACTGTGGCAAATGAGGGCACCTAACTCCTGTATTTAACCCTGCAGACATTGACGAGTGTCGGGAGCTTGACAATGTGTGTGGCAACGGACGGTGCGAGAACACGGTAGGCAGTTTCCGCTGCCTTTGCGATGACGGCTACAGCCTTGGCCCTGGTGGCCGGTCGTGTGTCGGTAAGCAGCGATGTTTGTTGATTCACTTCTTCAATCTTTTCCTCACGCTAACATTTTTCCTACATAACCTTAAGCTGCATCCGTTAATTGATCTTTTTGTGCTGCAAGGAATGCACAGGATGTAGTGTCTGTGTGAGCATTCCGCCACAAAGGTTTGCTTAATCAAAATGCGCGCAGAAACAATATTTTTGTGCGTCTTTGCTGTCTCATATGTATCATGATTTCTTGCGCACTTATACATACTCAGCAGTAATTACACTCGCTTGATAAATAACTCTAACATGCGTCTAGAGCTTTGCTTACGTGAACACAACTGCAGCTTTGGGCATGAAACACCCATACACCAACGTTTGCCAGCAGAAAAATGTAACCTAACTTTGCAAAGAGGCCGAATTTTCTTGCTCAGTAAAACTGGCCAAGGGCAGCTGGGAGCTGAAGGACTTAGCCTGCAGCTTCTTTTTTTTTTTTTTTTTTTTTTGCGGTACGATGTTCGCTTGTTAGGTGAGGCATTTGCCTTGCACAAACGGCACCGCGCGTGCAGAAAATGAAAAGTATGTCCAAAGGCGATTGATGAAAACAAGGGCTTGTATGAGGGGAGGTTGTACCCTCGAAGTAGGCAGCTGTTACACATCGTGAATGTCAAACTGGTGTCCTCGTTCTGCCACCGTGCGCCCAGACTCCCGGCGTGACTATTGCTACTCGTGGTACAAGAACGGCGATTGCGGCCAGCCCTCCCCCATGGTTGTGAAGAAATCTGCGTGCTGCTGCGCTGCGCCACAGCATGGAGCCACGTTGGCCGCCTGGGGGAGCCAGTGTACGCCGTGCCCGCAACCCGGAAGCTTCGAGTACTCACGCCTCTGCCCGAACGGTAGCGGCGCTGGCATCGAGGGAGAAGGTAGACTGGCTAAATTTTCCTACGCTGTTCCCGAGTGGCTATTGGCCTTATTTTTCGCTATGGGTTGCCAGTTTCTGTCCAGCCATTCGTCTGTAAAGGCCTGGAAGTGGTGTTGCCTTCAAGTACAAGGCAGAAATTTACCCTCACGTTTCTTCATGAGCAAGATCGGCATGTTGACCCACCTGACCTGAAGCAATACATTAAAGGAAGTAGAATAAAATAAATACTCGCCTCATCTCCAGGTTTCTTAAATTCTGTTTGGAGATCAAGCACTGCGTTTCTGCTAAATCAGCCGCAGAAACAAAAGGAAAATTGCAATGTTTTGTTTTCGCTAATAGAAACTAAACCAGAAGTGTTTTCTTCCAGTTTATATTATTGTAATATCACTGAAAAGCGTAACATTTGTGCTCTTGAAGCCTTAATCACTCTGCAAATATGTTATCCCTTTTTCGTCTTTTCCCCTGAATAGCTGTTAAAGACTAAATCTTGTGAAGTTTGTCTGCATTGATGAACTGATAGGAGCATGCAAAATTACTTCGTTCAGAGCAACGGTTCATTGAGCGCGATATGTTCAGAATGTTCATTCTCTTATTAGCGAAACGAGTCTGGTTGCGTCCGTGCGTTTATCTCAAGGGCCTGCCATTATTTCTTGTGAAAACTTGTTTTCGCACCAAATCTCTGCCCTAGAATGTCAAGGAGGTGTATTTTCCAAGAGAAAATTACCAGCACACATTTTTTGTGACCTTCCATCATTAACATAATATGCCGAAGGCTCTAAACTGTTTCATTCGTGTTTTTTTTTCTGGCGCTGTCTTCAATGTTATGCACATTCGATGCTTTGTTTCGATGCGCAGACATCAATGAATGTTGGGTGTACCCAAACATCTGCCCCAACGGAGCGTGTGAAAACTTAAGGGGCAGCTACCGTTGCATCTGCAACCCGGGATACAAAGTCGACAGCACTGGGAAGGTATGCGAAGGTGAGTGCCAATACAATCTTCGCTACAGTATATGAGCGGAATGAGTTCTCTTTGACAGTTTCCGCAAGGTTATGTGGCTACTTCCACACAGCCCAATTTCTTTCCCTAGTTTTACCTGCTCTAGACGTGCAGCAGTCAAACCTTGTCTCCCACTAACGTAAAAAAAAAAAAAATGTATTCTGCGCATGGGCATGTTCAAACAATATAAAAGCAGTATTTTTTTATCTATCAATCACGTCTTCTGAAACTGATATTTACCTATCAGAAAGCTGCATTTAAAAGCGCTACCTCGACTAAGCAGAAAAATTTAAGAAATTATTCTCAGCTTTATGAAAGCTCTGCCTTCATAGATGGGCCTTCAAGCTCCCGCTCTGCGACTTTTACTTACCGTAATCCCTCCTGACCAGCTATCATTTAGCTTGAAGGTTTGTGCAAGGTGGGGCGACATGCACAGAGAGGAATGGCGTTGCACGGAAAGATGTATTTAGTCCACGCCGTTCTCTGTCACTCCATTCCTCCCAGAGCATACCACCTATCTCACTCAACATAGAACAGGTAGAACGAGAGGAAGAAGATGGCTGCATGGTATGAAAGGGCACTGCCTCAGTTCGCAAGTCGAGGCAACGTTTCGACAAGTAGACTTTTCTTCGTCTGGACAGCGCGATCATCACTGGCAGGGGTTTAAATACGCTCTTGCTCTTCCGAAGACGAAAAGCTGGGGAGGGAGATGGAGGAGGGAGGGTGAAAAGAAAGCAGGTCAAGTAGTGAAAAAAAAAGTGTTTCTTCGTATGTATTTCTCAGCCTGGAACCGGTGATACTTGGCCTGAAAAAGAAAATAAAAAGCGGCAGCGGCAAAGCGGGGTGGATGATTAGTCAGCACCTAAAGCAGGTTCAGTGCAGACACACATTTTGTGAAAAGGGACAGGCATTCCAAAGGGTGCTAATAAAGAATACATCTGCAGGGGGCTAGTGTGGCTCGACCTGCGAACTGAGACTTCCCTCCCTCTACCTGTTCAGTGCTCAATCAACATCAAACAAGCGCATAAGCGACCCGACTAATGTTCTACAATTTCTGAATGCGCGAAACGGCTCAGTGTCTCAGCTGTACGGAGAAGAGGAGTGGTGAAGAGGAAGTGTTTTCAGATCCATATTACAGTTGGTAGTGTGCGCGTGTGTTGTGTCTCTTCACTTGTGTTTGTGTTTGTTGCGCCACATTTCTGGATATTATCATAGTCATACTGTGCACTGTGCGCATGCAACTCTGCCACCACCTCAGCCTGATTTTCACTCCCTTCCTGTTCCTCCTGGAGCGCTTGGTTTCATTCTGAATCGGCGCACCGTTAATGGAGCCTTGCGAGCTGGAGCCGCTTGTCACACGGTCGAAGTTCTCCTCTTAAGTGAAGTAGTTCTCCTCTTCTCCTCGCAGACATCAACGAGTGCAAAGTGAACCTGCTTCTGTGCGAGAATGGCCTCTGTCGCAACACGCCCGGCAGCTTTCAGTGCACCTGTCCCACCGGGTACAGGCACAATACGCACACCAGCATATGCGAAGGTGAGCGCCTTAAGTCAGATTTTCGACCGCGGAGAGTTTTGCGGCGCACGAAGTGAACTAAAATTCTGTGTGTGTGTGTGTGTGTGTGTGTGTGTGTGTGTGTGTGTGTGTGTGTGTGTGTGTGTGTGTGTGTGTGTGTGTGTGTGTGTGTGTGCGTGTGCGTGTGCGTGTGCGTGTGCGTGTGCGTGTGCGTGTGCGTGCGTGTGTGTGTGTGTGTGTGTGTGTGTGTGTGTGTGTGTGTGTGTGTGTGTGTGTGTGTGTGTGTGTGTGTGTGTGTGTGTGTGTGTGTGTGTGTGTGTGTGTGTGTGTGTGTGTGTGTGTGTGTGTGTGTGTGTGTGTGTGTGTGTGTGTGTGTGTGTGTGTGTGTGTGTGTGTGTGTGTGTGCGCGCACCCGCGTGTGCGAGCGTGCGTGCCTGAGTGCGCGGAATAAAGTTGATTATCGTACAAAATAGAAATTGTATGCAGCGTTCAGATCAGCAGCAATTTCTTGACGCCTTATGTATGGCCTACGTTTGCTAGAGCAAATCAGCAGATCAATCGAGAAACCTGAACGCTCAACTCGAGGTTTCAGATAACGTAGCATGCCGATTATTCGAAAACATTGCCGCTTTGTTGCCCAACCGAAGTACTGTAAAGCTTGTTTCACTGCATAGTTTAAGTCACCGTGGCGAAGCCACTCATATCAAAGTAGACGGCGATGAAATAGAAACGAGAACCACGAATTTAGACTTGCCAGGAATCTGAACAAGTAACTTATTTTGTGGCCAAAGTCAAGGCGAAAACCAAGCTAGTAATATATATGATATATACAGATCAAGAAAAAGGAGAATTCAATGCCAGTTGGCCACCATCATTGCTGGGCGCTGAGTTTCACGCATACTGGTCTCATTCACCTTTACCTTCACACGTGCTCAGTAATATCTCCTCATGGTTTTCTGAAAGACTGAATAAACTCCACAGAATTTCTTTTTTTATGAATAAGTGATAAATTTATTAGTATCAGCTGTTGGTTACGCAAGTTACGCTAATTTCGCAACCTCAAATAATGACGCGGCGAAACAGTCACCAGAGCTTCTAATAGTGTTAAATTTTGTTTTATTTGAGCGTTTGGACAGGCAAATTCAAAGTTCACATCAAGGTGACATAATTCGCTTTTTGTTATACCACTAATGTTGGTGAAAGAAGCATTATTAACAGCGAGATAATGGCGATGTTTGACAAAAGCTGTAGACCGAAACAAGGCGGGACATACTCGTGAATATATCACTATTTCATTGAACAACTTTTCGGCATTATTAATGATGCGCTTTTCTCAGTGTGCGCGAATTTTAAGTCATGCTTGAGTTCTCCATTTTCTTCTAAATCACTTATTACGTCATTTACTGTGCTAGTGTCCAATTCTTTCGCTAGCACGAAGGAAACGCAGCTTTTAGAGCAGCAGCTGAGTTCCAGAATTAATTTCCATTCGTAGGCCTTTTACAGCGTTAGCTCTACTGCTCCCAAAAGGAACACTATGCTATCGCTGCTGCCGATCGCGCCTAATGTAAACCTAAAACACTCTATCGCGCTGTGGAGCAAGCATCGTCATCTTCATGGGGCCTCATCAGCGCCACCCATTCATTTAACCTAGATAAATGCGCCATCACATACGCCATCTTTGCGAGTGCGGCCGAGACCGCGAGCGTACTGTCGGGCGAGTCCACAAGGTGGCGTGACAAAAAAGGTGGCGTGGCCTACAGGAAACCACTCTCGCTAAAGACAGAGACCGCAGCCGTACCAGACAGGCTGCCTAGACAATTGAACAAAGAGAAGCCGGACTTTCCAGTTGCTGACAAGCATACCAGGCTCGGAATCGAGCAAATATTGAAACGGCAGCAGCGAATGCGATGCCGGCCGATGGCTAAAGCTCTTGACTTGGTTAAAGTATAGTCTAACTTATACCTTTGGATCATGTATAGTTGAACTTTTCTTCCCAACGTGCCAATGTGATGTATGGTTTTTATTTCGTTCTTTACTGCGGTTGGAGAAATTTCTGCTTGCACCACGACATTGCATAAAGTATTCCTCAAATAAAAAATATATGATGAAGACCAAAGCCATAAGAATAATCAGATAATTAAAAGCCCGCCGGTCGTCTTAACTTTCTAGGCTTCTGTTTCCGTGTTTGTTCTTTTAACTGCCTGCTCTCTCTCTCTCTCTGACGAGAAGCATGCAGACACAATGCTTATGATTACGTTACTTGTAGACGTGGACGAGTGCCTGAGTTCCGGCAAGGACGTCTGCGTGAGTGGGACATGCATCAACACTCCGGGCAGCTACCGATGCGAATGTCCGGTCGGCACCACGCTGGACGCGTCCAGACACGTCTGCATCGGTGAGAATGGCCGCATTCATCGTGTGCAGGGGAGCCTCACTCTCTTCTGTTCCTCTTGGGGAATATCTGTTTATATTTCTCCCGAAGCAGTCGCGAATATGTTGTTGCAGTTTGGCGCTAAGTAAGCACACTTCAAATACCAGACTCCAAGAACTTTTTCAAAGAGTACGCACGTATACCTGAGCCGGTCTGTGCATGCTGAAGCTGTGGCACGCGAGCACGCGAATTTTCGCTACGCTCCAGAACTACTACCTGTCAGGCAGTATTTTGCAACGATAGCTTTATGAGGGAATATCTGCAATGCAAACGCAATCACCAAGGGCTCTGGCTTCTGCGCATTACGTACAAACTCAGCGCATTGCACTGACCGAGGCTTAAGTGCAAACATTATTTTCTCTTAAGGTAACTAACTGAAAAAGGTATCCCGTCCGCATTGCGCACTACCTACTAAACGCTCTGGACTTTAGCGGGGAGCATTTGGTAGTGAAAGCATAATTTATGCGCTCCTTAGGTTTAGCGTAAGAAGATATCATCATCATCATTATCATAGTTTATTTTACTCTTAAAGGCATCTATTGAGACATTACACAGGGGGGCTGGAGCAAGTAATACAATGAAAGGGGGTAGAAAACAATGTTAAGACAATTAAATATAATGTAATACATCGTCACCCATCATGACCTTCTTTCTTCTCTCCTTCCCCTTCCCCAGTGCAGAGTAGCAGGCCAGATTTGAATTATTCGGGCCAACCTCTCTGCCTTTTCCTTTCAATAAATCCATCTATCTGTAATACAATACGATGCAAAGTGATACAATCACAATGTTGGTCAATACAGATTGGCAAAAAGACTGTAAAAGGCGGTAACCACAAGAAAAAGAAAAAAGTGTAACGTGTTGAAAAAAATGGGTTGATGACAGACGTGTAATGTTTTCTTTTTTTATTATTTGGCGCGTCTGTCGAATATTCGGCGAGTCGCGCTCATTTACAATGTAGTCATGTAGCTGGTTCCAGTTTTCTGTTGTATATGGCAGGACAGATTTATTAAATGCTATTGTTGATCCGTGTACACTTTGAATGCTGAGGCACTTGAACAAGCAGTGCGATGTTCCGATAGGAGATAGCAATAACCTGCCACTAAGGCCGGGGATATTGTAACATATTTTATGAAACAGGAAGGAGTTCCGCATTTTTCGTCGTTGCTATGGCGGATGAATGTTAAGTGTGCATTTCATCCTGGTGCGCTTTCATGTCTATTGTAATCTGATAATATGAAACTAACTGCACAGTTTTGAATAGCTTCTGAAGATTTAATTAAGTATGCTTGATAAGGGTTCCATATAGCAGCTGCATAATCAAGTCTGGTACAGGTGAATGTTTCATATACTAATTTTCGAACATAAGGAGAGCCAAGGTATAGGGATCTTTTGATAAGGCCTGGTGATTGTGATGCACTAGACGCTAGGGAGCTCGAAATTCATCCTAGCAAAATCGGTTCTTTTGTAACGAGTGTATTTTATTGGCGGTTCTTCTATAGGGATGGGAATCGAAAGATTGCAAAAAAAACATTTTTAATCACTGAGGAACTCAACACATCACAATTACTGAATAAAATTTTAATTTGAAACAAGGGTATGATCAGGAATATTGTAGCCCCGGGTTGTTTTAACTGTTTGCGTGAGGTTAAATGTCAGAATAATGTCACAAAATTCGTCGGACTAGCGAGACAGTGTGTACAAATTATTCCAGTCAATGTCTTGGAAGCTCGTATGGACATAAACCACGTGTTTTGCATTTGTAAATTGAAAATGCGAGTTCGTAAGGACACTGCAAAGCTCGTCGACAAAGGTGCGATCGGAATAAGGCGCACGGTAGGAAGCAGTGATGATAATGGTGTTAGAAGGTAGAGATATTTGAACACGCGTTATTTCTTGGCTGCAAATAATTTTTACTGGGAACGAAGGTACAGCCTTGGGCAAAAGTCCTGAAGCCAAATGATTTTCTTCTCGGCCGCAAAATAAAGCTGTCACGGCGCTATTAAAGACTAAAGGACAGTCAGATGCTTTGAGAGGGTTTCTTGCGGTGATAAGAAATCCTTTCGTAGCATTTGAATTGACCTTTGATCGTTAATAATGGCGTGATGGCTTCATTTTGCGGCTTAGAGAAAAATTCTTTGGCCTTAGAACCAAGACTTTACATTGGATTTTACAAAGACCAGCACTCCATCTCCGCTGCGCCCTACCCTATCAACCTATGAAGCTGAGAGCGTGTTAAGTCGTGGTATCATTGATAGTGATGTCTAGTTGCCGTGCAATACATGCGATTCTCATTGTGTCCGTTTTTAATCACTGGCATCAGAAATCCCAAGGAATAGTTGATTAGCATGACGAAGTTGAATTTCCGCGTCATAGCATTTGTCGTTTAGCTGCTTGAAGTGTGCTGTCAAATTCAGTATTGAATCCGCTTTATTTAATTTGCGACCTTCAACACCTTTCCGTCTACGCGCAAAGAAAGGTCATTTCGTAAGTTTCTCAAATTTCGTATGAGCTTTGCGAATAAGTGTAAGCTCTGTGATAAGTGTTCTGGGTGGCTTCTAATCTGGCTATTGCGTAGGCAGTTGTTTCAAGTGGTGTGACATCTGTATTACTGTCTTCAGGTTCAGGATTTAGTTCGACTTCGCTAGACATAACCAGTTGTAAGCAGACGCGTATTCATGAATGCACTGCACAACATCTCACGGCAAACGTAAGGCGTATAAATGAGACCTAGACCGCTAAAAAGAACGGATCACTAATGTGAACGCGAGTAGCCTACGGAAAGTAATTGACTCGCGTCAGAAAGGGCATATTGTGACCATATTTGCTGGTGCGTCATGCCCCAGTTCGTTCCAATGTTTCGGTGGCTTTTGTAGTAACTTGGTGATATCTCCAAGGGAGATATCGGGATGATGTTGTCAGACTGGTAATATGAAGGGTTCTAAAAACGGCGGCCGGTCAGTGACTTCTACAATAAAATTTTTGACCGGTAGGCTTCAAGCGTATTCGTTGTGGGCAGAAAATCGCCGACATTGTCGTGGCAGGCGGAAGTGGTACTCCAAAGCGGCGTTTTTTAAATAGGGGACCGGGGATCCCAGGGGGGTCCGCGAAGCCTACGCTCACAAAAGAAAAAAAAAAAACAGGAAAGAAAATACACATGATAGCTTGGCTAGACAGTTTTACAGGATTAAAAGCACGGAGATTTAAAGCAGACTTTACTTTCCCAAAGCTAAATAAACACGAGAGAAATGCGGAAACAGCAAGCGCGTGCGAAGTAGAGGGAGAGAGATATAGAGCGTCTATGGCGCTTGTTGATGCCGACATCGGTGAAACTCGAGCTCTGGCTTCACTGCTGGGCGGGGTTGCAATGTAAAGCGTCTCGACTATCCGGTATGCGAGCGGCGCGATGTTAGTAGGAGTTGAATTCCTTCTAGTGGCAGGCATACCGGCGCCGACACGTTGCATTTTTACTGCGTCATCTGCAGGCCATGACGCCATTGTTTATTAAGTATGCGTTTTTACAGGCTAGTTCAGCCTTGACTCAATCCCAATTCCGCAACCTGCTTCCGGAACTGCGGCAGCAATCCGCACTAAACCGCCTTACCCCCCCGTACTGTCTCAAGGGTCCTCTGCAAATTTGCCTGGTCCACAGGGTGTCTCCGACACATCAATGGCTGAGAACCGTTGCTCCAAAGGATAGCCTGCATAAGAAAGGGGATTTTCGTGACCATGATCGCTGCGGCGTCGTACCACAAATGATTTTTTGCACAAATGATTGCGTTTATCGAAAACTAATTCATTTTAATACGTCTTTATTTTATTCTAAACATGGCTGCTCCATGGTAATATGTGTTTGTCTGCTGTCCCTTTCTTGTTCACCCGTGCACGGCAGACAACCGCCGCGGCTTATGCTGGCTGACCGTGAGAAACGGCCAGTGTGAGAACGACGTGAAGAGAAGTATGCTACGCTCCGAGTGCTGCAACTCGGTAGGCAAGGCTTGGGGAAGCCCCTGCCAGCTCTGCGCTGCCGACAAGGGTGAGGGCGCTGGTTTTCCAACTGTTTAGGTTCGACCCGAACAAGCGCTGTGTTGCGAAAGTATTCGGAGCATTTTATTCGCTACATATGCCTTGGTCATGTCGTCGCACACTTTCTCCCTTTATTCACAGCGTTTTGCTCTAGAAACTTGGACTAGCCATAAGTTGCAATTCATTTATTTGTAGCACCTTTGTATCGTAATTATATCAGACTTACTTTTTTTCCTGCTGGTCTGTGACTTGCCAGCTGTTCTATATTGTAGAAATGTTTTGTAGTCTTATCTATGGTGCGAAAATAATAAAATAGTTTTTTTTTTTTCAAACAAAAAGGAGCAGCGCGCATGGTAATGAGTTTAAATTTTTATCTATCGAGTGTAAATTTCCATCTGCGGTGCAGTGCGAGGATAGCTCAATAAAAGTAGAAAACTTGTAGAAAGGTACGCAACACAGAAATCCTCATCATTTCATAGAGACAGGAAATGCTCTAAGCCTGTTAGGAGAAGGTGAAGCTTGTCAGAGTTACTACAGTATCATTTATAAGCCCTACAGAGGCGACGAGCGGCCTAAAGTAGTAGTTCTGTACTAGATTATTATCCGAAGTTTAGGAAGCGATTTCTGACCACCTATCCTAAAGTGTCTTTAATTCATTTTTTTTTTGTCACTTCCACGGTAAAGTACATCAGAAGACGCCATGTAATGTTTTTTTACACAGTAAGCAAGCTTCTAGTTAGGAGAAGCGTCGCAGCGTTACAAAATAACCAATAGTAAACATAGACGTTTAGTAAAAACAACCGGTGAGATAGCGCAAAAACTTGTTTTCGTTCCAGATCCGCACAAGTGCCCCCGAGGTCAGGCATCCATCGATGGAATCACTTGCACAGGTGGGTGACACTGACTCTTGTTGTACACTCGCGTGTAAAATTATGGCGCCTAAACCCCGATGTTGTAGAGGCCGAAGCTTACTTTCGGATTAAGGCGGTAAGTGCCTATACAGCAAAAACAGCCGCAAAAACGTTCCCTGAAATGCCCCCTTTTTTTTCAAACCTTCCAAGATGTATTCATTTTTCTGACCTGCCGTTATTTACGCACGTGCAACACAAGTCCACAAATTTTTCTCTCTAAAATCTGTCTGCTTGTACAATAACGTCAATTATCTAAGTGTTTTGCTTGCGAACACTTTGTTTCATTCTTCGACTGCTGACCCTAAAGACACGGGATCGAATCGCGGCTGCAGTGGCGGATTTTAGATGGAAGAGAAAAGCAATGCGTCCGTGTGCTGTGCGATGTCAGTGCACGTTTAAGAACCCCAAGTGTTTAACATTTCCGAACCCCTCCCCTACGGCGTCTCTCATAGTCTGAGTCGCTTTGGGACGTTAAGCCCCATAAACTAACTTTGTTTTTCTCCCGTTTCTCTCACTCTCTCTCTCTATCTGTCTTTATTGCTATCTCTATTTCAGACACGTGTATTGCCAATCAGTTCTTAGTGAAAGGAAGCAGGTTCTATCAATCGCTGGCTGCAGAAATGTACGTCCTGTTTGCGCGTGCAGATATCAACGAATGCGAGCTGTACCCGGGAATTTGTCGCGGTGGCGGCCTCTGCGTCAACACTCATGGTTCGTACCAATGCAACTGCCCACCTGGCCTCACCCTTGACCCTGCAGGGACACGGTGCGTCGGTACGTCTTTTACGAGCATATTCTGATATTTTTTTGTTTTTTACGTAACTGTCTCGCATCTCTATTCCGGTCTTTTCAAGACAAGCCAAATGCACTCTTTTTAGTTGGCGTGAATATCTATCACACATATCTATCACAAAAGGCGATAAAATCCTTTTCTGAGCTCACTATCTAATGTAAGCAGGGCAAACTTTTCGTCGCGTACACATGCTTAGAGCAGTTCTTTTTTTATTGTTTGTTTCTTTATTTCTTTCTCTCTTTCTTCCTTTCTTTCTTTCTTTCTTTGTTTACGGTGGCACTGAAGAATTCATGCTAAAAAAAAAATCTGATCAACTGACAAGGATCAATACTGAACAAGACCCACTGCGTGTTTCTCGATGGGTCTTATGCAGATTTGCGCGAAGAGGTGTGCTACGCCTCGTACAAAGAAGGTCGCTGCTCTCGCGGCATGTACGGACTCTTTTCGAAAGCTGTCTGTTGCTGCACCCTGGGCAAGGCTTGGGGACACACCTGCGAGGTCTGCCCCCGACTCGGAACAGGTGAGCCTGACTGAAGCCACGAGACGGACTTCACCTGCATTGTCATATGCGAGACAAGCAGCGTTAAATGGGAAATATTGAAACTTCAACCCTCGCAAGAGCTGAACAGTTTCAGCTTTGCTGATGCTTTCGTGTGACGCATAGGTTGTCCCCGTCGCACAACTGAAAGATATGACACTAATCTCATTTACTGCCAACATTGACCTGTAATTAATATCGGTAATAAGTAGCACAAGCCTGTGTCTTTTTCTTTGAGAATAATGAACATTCTTTCTTTGTCCAAACCAGCATGGCTCAAACTATCCTGTGGCGTCCTTGGAAGCGCCAACTGTTTAGTATGATCCTCTTTTTCACGGTGGCGAACTTTGTCCTGTTATGATAACCAGAAAAAAACTGTAGCCACCATGAAAATAGCAGAGAAAATTTGAAGATAGTCGAGAGAAAATTATCTTCTGCAGAGGCCCACCGGGAACTGTGTCCCAAGGGACCTGGGTACGGACCTTTAGGAAAAGACATCGGCATCGGAGAGGTCACCATCTCTGGTATGGTTCAGGGGCCAAGAATCCCGCGAGGATCTTGCACCGGCAGTGCCGTCATAGCAGTGGTTTGGTCCTTTCAGATATTAACGAGTGTGCCTACTTTCCTGGACTGTGCCAGAACGGTCGCTGCCAGAACACCATAGGTGGTTTCACCTGCGTCTGCAACCAGGGATTTGCCCTTGACCAAGAGGGCATCAACTGCACAGGTTAGTGGCGGCATCTGTCTGTACAGTGCACTAAACGTACCATCTTGCATGCGTATTTCAAAGGTCGCACCACATTTTGTAGGAAAATCTAGCGAGGGACCTTTGGAAGAGTACGTTTGAAAGCACAGGCGTCTTTTGCAAGCTGGCGTTTCCACGAGCCATGGTAACGAGGCGTAACTCTTGGTCCGTGATGACCATTTGTGCTGTCTCCGTTTTATTATTGTCACGTCGCCAAGGGTGTAATTAAAATTATTTTCGGGCCCTGCGTCTAAGGCAAGAAAGTTCATATCTCTATCGCTCAGTGCCACAAATGCTAGCAAGATGAAAAGCTGCGTCATTTGAGTCTTAATCACGGTGAAGTTGGCGCGATAAAAACGAGCACCAAAGAAAGGAGCCGGGTCTTACTTCTTCGTTCATGGCGTCTCTCATAGCCTGAGTCGCTTTGGGACGCTAAACCCTGTAAACCAAACCTTCCTTTAGTTTTCGTTTTTTCGCACTAACTTTACCACAAAATCTAGTTCCTTAGCTGGACCATTCATCATCATCATCAGCCTAACTATACCCACTGCAGGGTGAAGGCCTCTCCCATATTTCTCCAATTAACCCGGAGCTAGACCATTAGTAGACTATTATCATTTTATGTTTCCGCATAGCGTAAAATGAGTTGTGGCGTTGTTTGATTTGCTCGGTTTTCATGGTGAAGACATCGACGAGTGCGGCATAACCCACGAGATCTGCGGCAATGGAACGTGCAAGAACACGGCCGGGTCCTTCCTCTGCGAGTGCAATGACGGCTTTGAAAGCTTCATGAACATGCAGGCGTGCCGCGGTAAGTGCTTGGCTTCGGACAAAACGGTCCGAGTAAACGCTGTCACAAGCTATTAAAAACTCAAATGCCGCGAAAATGTAAGGGGTTCGTGCAATCACTGTTTTCGAAATAAATAGAAAGTCAAAAAACAGATAATGAGCAGTACATCTCCTCGAAATATATGCAAAAAGGTTGTAATATAAGAATCTAAAATTCATATTCCGTCGAGTAGCTCCGCGTTTTCTCGGTGTTCTTTCCTTGCGTAAGCATTTTATAGTGTTTACTATCCTCATAACCTCTGCTTCTTTTGTGCACTCAAGCATGTCGCCATACGACCTAAACGCTGCAAACTATTATGCACTCAATTGTGGCTCTATGAGGCCGTGTCACTGGTTGCAAGGGGTCCTAAATTTCCCATCAAGATCAAGCTCGACGCCTTTCACTCTCATGAGAAAGTTTGGTGATTGTTATCGTTTTTCTGCGCAGACGTGGACGAGTGTTCGCGCAACCGAGGCCTCTGCAGGGGTGGCACTTGCGTGAACACGCCCGGCTCATTTCATTGTGTCTGCCCGGAGGGCCACGAGCTGACACCAAACGGAAAGGCTTGCAAAGGTGGGTCTTCGCAATAACTCGTCGCCATACACGGTACTCGCGAAGAAAGCTTTGACAGTACCAGCGGACCGAGCTTTTTTTTTTTCTTTTTTTTTTTTATGCTCATAGACTATCGCCACTGACAAGCAATCGTGGGCTTAGTTACATTTCACTCACCGGCACTGAACACCTCTGAACGTGTGCTCGACTGCATTGGTATCGTCCTGTTATTTTTTTTTATTGGCTAGCTTTTCAGAAACATCGCCAGAGGATGACTCTTCCTTTGCCTTGTTTATACAAGAATCCTTCCTTTCCTCGTTCTTTTTTAAAGATTATCTGACAACGCTGTTAACCCCTATCCTTATTGCCCGCCTCAATCCGTGTTCTATTCCTTGATTAATTTCAGAAAACATATCATTAGGCAAGGTGCCGATATTACCGGACTGGTACTCATCTGTGTGTGAACTCAGGACAACACGTAATGCATAAAAAAACGCCCATCATTACAACCGTTCATCGAATGCATTAGCTTCTGACTATAAGTAGTTTCCTTTGGATGGTGCTCTTTCGCCCGGAAGAAAAAAAAGGGGGGGGGGGGGCACTTTGACGAGAAACACATTCATGGATAGCTCCTAACGTTCATGTTTAATTGCGTCGATCTGTTGAGCAGTTGTGCTTCAGCTCGAGCAGCGAGATCAAAGTAATACTGTTAACAAATTCAAATAACGTTATACATTTCTAATATAGAGCCTCGGTGGCTCATACGCGTTCTGTGCCAAAAATTATGAATACTCAAGTTGCATGTCAATGGTGATATGGCGTCTGTTTCAACTCATGAACCAAGACATCGATGAGTGCAGCCGGACAAGTGGGATCTGCTCCAACGGCGTCTGTGAGAACATGATGGGCGCCTACCAGTGCATCTGCAACCACGGCTACAAGCAGACCTCGCTCCAGTCCAGCTGCGAAGGTGAACCCACTTGCACGAAAAACTGAGTGAACAGCACACACCTTCAGTATGAACAAAGGAAAGCCATACATCACTTCCCAAATTAAACCTCACTACAAGAAGAAAAATGAACACTCAGACCATGTGTCAAGTTAAGCAGAAGAGAGTGTGTATCAACTTGATTGTCACATATGGACATTTTATCGCCTACTCTTCTAAACTGTCGATGTAATGGGAAAGCTTCAATTACTTCGAAGCCTCGGAGTACTTTGGTATGGGCTAGTTTGTAAATTTGATGCCATTCTTGTTCGTTTACGTTCCTTCTTGTCCTTGTTTCAATCGCATCGTTTTTTCTGTTTCAAACTTCGCAGCCATTGCTATCGAATGATTTCAGCAAATTTCAGCTTCCCAGGAAACGTAATTCTTCGCGTCGAACATGCAATACTTAAAATGCAATCACGTTAAAGGCTCCGTTCACTGAAAATGCAGTGTCGGCGCTGGCGGTGTGAGCGAAAAATTACAAGTATGGCGCTGGCAGTTGGCGTCTGACATCTGAAATTTTACAGGGTTGCCTGACATTACGCTTGGCAGGAGCCATCAGCTCGGGCCTCTCCTTTCATACTGGAGGGTGATATCAGAATCAACTTGCCAGAACCCTTTGCATTCCCGTTACTTTAGGCAACTACGGCCCGTTTACAAGGCTTGGTTAAAGCGGAGCTTTATATGTGTGCTGGAACCCTATGCTATCGCGTCATACCCTTAAAGACGGAGCTTTAGTGTACCCCATAACTTTTTACCTTATCCGATTAATGCCTTAATACCATGAGATGGCGATGGTGAGCTGGTTCTGCTCACCCGTGAGGCTGCGAACTTGACGTGCTGATATCTTTACAGTCGCGACTATACTCCTTAAATAAAAGAATGACCCGTGTACATATAGGCCTGGTGGCTTTAGTGGCATTTGAAGACATGTGGCTTACTGTAGGTTTCTTCTTTTCTTTTGCACGGTACAGATATCGACGAGTGCGCTATAAACCGGGGCAACTGCAAGTCCGTGTGCGTCAACACTCCGGGCAGCTATTTGTGCTCCTGTCATCCAGGATTCGAATTGCTCCCGGACGGCGTCAGTTGCACAGGTCAGTGAGCGCACGGCAGCGGAGACAAAGAGAACACGAACAGCACACTGCACTTTTACGACGCGATACAGTTTCCCACCTGCAAGGTTCCGAGGTTGGTGACCAAAATATTGACCTCTCTAAGTACAACTTTCAAGACTGAGAAGATTGCTTTATATAATCGGATAACTTTGTCCACCTGTGCCGGCTATGTGTAAAGGCCCTGTTCAACTTTTGATTTATCGTATCACACTGCAGAGGGCGGATATCTTGGCGACTGAACTAAGCGAAGTTCGCTAGTTAACGGTCCCCTTCAGTTATCAACATTTGTTTTTGTTCGCTCTGGCATCATAAAGTATTTGTTGCCGCAGATTGCATGTGTGGCTCTTAATGATTGAGGCAGTGGTTAGGACACGAGGAAGGCGTATACAAAAATTAGGAAGACAGGACACACGCCATACTCGCAAATGAAATTTGTTACAAGAAGAATGTATACATGCACAGTATTTTGTTTTTCTTTTCATTATTTTTTCTTCAGTGTCCTCTTACCTTCCATGCGCGTCTTCCCTGTGCGCTAGCCACTATTTCTGAACGCTGAATGCGCATCACTGGCGCTATAGCGTGACATAGTCGCATTCCGTGTCCGCTGCCCGTATACCCGCAGATGTGGACGAGTGTGCGCGTGGCCTGGACTCGTGCAGTGGCGGCAGGTGCCGCAACACACAGGGAGGATACACCTGCACTTGCACGGATGGACTGCTGACGGCGCCCGACGGAAAAGGATGCGTCGGTGAGGAAACCCTTTCCTCAGCGGTGACGAAGGCGAGAGCGCACACGGTTGCTTACACGCAAGCGTACGAGCATGGGCTTGTATAAGTGGTAACTAGGCGTTCCACAAGCAGTCTTAATTGGCTGCCAAGTTATACAGAGGCGATACGTACCACGTAATGGAAGCGAGGAAGTTATGGAAAACAAACTCCTCGTTCACGGCTAGCGCATGGGGTCTTAAGCTCACTGTGACAATATCATTTGGCGTTATCTCGCGGTAGGAGAGAAATTATCGTTGCGTTCGTCAATGGACCCCTTGCAAAAATCGTTAAGTAGGCTTTCCCATGCTGCTTCTTTCCCCAAACATGGCGTCACTGGCCGCCAGAAAAACAGCGATATAGACCTGAAATTGCATGTTGCTTCTACACAGATGCATGTAGTGGTAATAGAGCAATTATGCGAATATGTTCTGATGCATAAATGATATGAATTATGGCCATAATATAATGTTTCAATACATTGCTGTTCCTCCATTAGAGGGGAATGCAGCATAGAGGTGAAGCTGACTTAACATTTACGAAAGGGGTCTATTATCTAAGCGTTGACCAGCACACCTTTGCTGAAGAAAAGATGGACGCAGCGAGCATACGCAGACGTTTTTATGGGTTTGAACGGTAATAGAAAAGTACGGTTGCGCCTGGTAGTCGTCTAATTTACTTTTTACCTATAACGCTCGTCACTTGCACTACACACCAAAAGTTGTCACCAGTTGCACATACGAGCTTCAATGTCTTAATACAGGCTACATTACCTGATAGGCTAAGCAGGCCAACCCGCATCTATAAACGTTTCCTTTCCTGCATAACCTTGCTCCATAGCTTTCAAACTGCTGGCTCGACTCTTCGATTAGTGTTTTTTTAGAAATAAAAGTCACTTTATGTGAAAATATGTAGTACACAAATGTGGCTGAAGACCATTTTCTAAGCTATCTGCGACACGTTTTGTTTTAGAATGTGTTTCAGAACGTTAGATTGTTCTTTTAGAAACTGAATCGACGAATGTGTTCACACAGTTACACAGTCAGGTGTACATGACGATACGTATGGGCTTTATGGCACGATTTAAAGTAGCATCACGCATTAAAAAATTAAAAAAAAAAAACCTTGTGACGATGATCTCATTTCCGCTCATCTGCGGAATAGTAAACCTATTCCGAAGCTTACAGCAAAACCTTGCTCTTTTTTCTCAAAGACTACGATGAATGCGAAAGAAACCCGAACCTGTGCCAGTATGGTAGGTGCGAGAACACTGTGGGCTCCTACGTCTGTCGCTGCCAACCGGGGTACTCCGTCAAAGAGGGCCACATGCACTGCACAGGTGAGCGCGCAGCGTCTTTTGCTCGCAACAACGCGAATGCAGCCGAGGAATGCCTTCTACACTTTTTTGTGTGTTCTACATGCTGTCTTGTTATGTCGCGTAGAAATTGGCCACAGGTTTCAGAAGAACTCAGTCTACGAGCAGTCTATACCAACATTGGCTGTGAGCAGAAAACTTGAGCTAAAGTATTTTTGACAGCTTTGTAAAAACAAATTTAATTGTGAATGGGCGTACGTCCAGCTTGGACGTACGCCCATTCGTTTCACTGATACCTGGTACTAATCATCCATTCGGAGTTATGTACTACCTGCCACGACTTTATGGCTATAAATTTTTGTTTCCGATCGACAAAAGCAATTTTAGAATGTAATAACCATGACTCGCGTGTATTCAATAAGACTAGTTCAGTAGAAACTTTTCCAAACGATTTGGAACTTTGATGTATTGACTGAACTTACCATCCCCACCTGCAAAATTTTGGAAAGGCCATATGTTTTGTATATAAACCAGTATTGAAAAAAAAATAATAAAACGTTTCAGTAAAATTCACATCGCAGCCTCATTTTCAATTTCTAGACGACAACGAGTGCACCAACGGCGAGAACGACTGCAGTGAGTTCGCCGACTGCATCAATACCGACGGCTCGTACCGGTGCGCCTGTCGCGAAGGATTCCAAGGAGATGGCGTCACGTGCAGAGGTGTCGTCCCATTTCAATGCCTTTACATGCGCGTTTCGTTTGCCTTTCTCCTTTTTCCTTCTTTATAATCCTCTATCCACAATTTTGTCTCCTGAGCTGAAGAAGCCAGCACTTCGAAGATACTCATCTTAGCAGAGCATGTCCTGTAATGACCTGTCTGTGGTACCTTCGCGAGCACACCTAACGTCCTAATGTCTACGTTCCTGCGATGCAGTATTTGACGTCATCCTCACGAAATGGTCATTGGCAGACGGGACTAAGTGCGGTTAAATGCGTTAAGAGCGGTCAAGAAATGTGCTGTCAGGACAATGCTTGCAGTTTGGCTAGTTGCTGCGAGGTCACGCTAACGAGATGCAGAGGCGTGATGCTAATGCTGTTTTCTAACAATGTGCTTACTTTTCTGTTTTAATTTTGTATTTTAACTATTTATTGTTTAATTGTCTTAAATATTAATTCTTTTTTCTCGCAAAATTGCCTACTATGTTGTTTTTGAGATGGTATAATTTACCATCAGACAAACAAAGGTCACCTCAGCATTTGTAGTGTGCCCGTAATGAGTTCTGTGCAAGCCTTTTCGCAGCAGTTTCCAACAAACCAGATTTAGCTGCCGAGGCAATCAAATGCGTAATACTCGCTCTGTCCCATGAACAGACATCAGCATATTTCTGAGGTCACATAATCAATAGCAAGGTGTGCAAGAGACGCTTCTGTGCACAAAACTGCACAGCATTTCGATTGATTCTCCATTTACCATCCTAGCTTTCCGACCCTTTCTTACCTTCTCCCTCACATTTGTAACGCCGGCCAGCGTGAACGCCAACGTATGTAGTCTGCCTCAGTGGATTCTTTTCGTATACCCTCTCCGCAGATGTGAACGAGTGCCTAAGAGAGAACGGAGGTTGCGACACAGACGCCACGTGCATAAACACTGACGGCTCCTTCAAGTGCGTCTGTGACAGTGGGTTCACCGGCAACGGTTACCAGTGCCAAGGTCAGTCAGTGGCCATACCTAATAATGCACTAGGTTCTCAATAAACGAGACATTTATCGATAAACAAGACTAGGGGGAAACAAATACTGCTCAGCTGACCACATCACTTAAAAGGCATTCTTCCTGCTAACAAAGCTTCTAAACTACTAAAGTATTATACGATATGTTTGAGGGTACGCGGGACCCACTGAAACTTCGGTGATTAACAGTGTAAAGTGGTACCCAATGCGAGATTACTGCGCGTGCATAATATGATGCCGCTTGCGGCAATACCGATGGCAACCCGTATGCAATGCAGTGAGTCGATGATATTGTGTGCCAATGCAATGTACGGAGGACGTTTAATTCGTCATCGTCTCTGCTAGTAAGTTATTTCTGAGCGTTAATGCGCGCAAGCATCTAAGCTGCTTTTCCGCGGCTACGTTCGCTTCGCAGACATCGACGAGTGCAGCAGCACAACGTCCCTGTGCGAGAACGGTCAGTGCACCAACCACGCTGGAAGCTACCGCTGCGTGTGCGCCATGGGATTTGCCCCGGAAGACAACGAGAGAGCATGCGTCGGTAAGAGGCCACTTAGGAGTACGGTGAGCATGCCTGCATGCACACAAAGTATTTGTGTTCAATGATGCCTCTCTTCGACAGCCTCGTTCCCTGAGGGTAAAAAAAAAAAAGTGCAAATAAATGCTGAGTTTTTCTTTTTTATTGCTTGCCATTGGACGATGCCCCAGAGCCTTTATTGCTACTAGCGTTTACAGACGCCTGGAAGTGTTTCTTTTTCTTCAGCCATACTCGGAAGCGTTCTCCTTTTCACGATGAGACATCACTGCACCTGCTGCATGTCCTTAAGAAAATAAAGACTGCCAATTCACCAGGCCGTGCTTCTTTCTGTCCCCGTAGATATCGACGAGTGTACAGCGTTTGACAACATATGTGTTTTCGGCGAATGCGAGAACGTATTTGGCATGTTCCGCTGCATCTGCCATCCCGGTTACCAGCTAGACTCGACTGGCGGCAACTGCACCGGTAAGAGAACTAAGTCGTTTTTTGTTGTTGTTGTTGTTGTTGTTTTCTATCCCTGCACTCTGGCCTATTTTTGCATCCTCAACTGAGGAACAGTTAGAGGAGGAAGTCAGGTAACGAAAAATGCTAAAGCGTTCTCGTTATTTTCTTACGCCAGACATCGATGAGTGCACCAGCCCAGAGTCATGCCTCCACGGCCGCTGTGTCAACACGCCAGGCTCATATATCTGCCAGTGCCCACCCAATTACAGCCTCACGCCCAGCAAGACTGGCTGTGTCGGTGAGCCAGCGACCCTTTCATTAGCCACGGCGAATCCTTTTATTCATACAAAGCTGCCTAATACGATCAGCTGGCGACGGTGCTTTGCATGGTCGGCGCCTGTGAACAAGCCAGGGCACAATATAATGTCGGCAGGAAATAAACTTGAAATGATCTGTGCTTTCAGTAATGGGCATTGCGAACGTTCATAATATGCAAAACGTTATCGAGACATCGAGAGGCTCCTTCTATAGAAAAGACTAGAGGAGAGCGCACTAATCAAATCAAAAGTCTGGTTCGGGATATTTAGTCAACGGTCGATATACCGGGTGTTGCAGTGAAAGAAAATTAAAAAAAAAAAAGGCTTTTTGAGATCGCGAGGTAACTTCCATGGCGCTGCAGTAACAGTATCGAGTAGCGCCAGAAACAGAAGGGAATTATGCTAACCGATAAGGTGGTTACTAAATTTCTAATTGTTATTTTCTTGCCTGCTACAGTTAGCCACCAGGCTGCAGTGTAAAATATTTGTAGTCGAACATTCGCAAGTGCTACGCCACTTTTTATAGTTACAACATGCGAATATCTTGGGGGCAGCAAGGCGCAACAATTTCTCGCCACCGCGCACCTTTTTTGAAAAACGCGCGTTTTTGTCAAGCCGCGAAGTGACGTCAGTCGCCACATGTCACTCCGTGGCCACATGTAAGGTCTCTCTTGTATGGGCTCGAGCAGCGAGTAGAAGTAATGACTGCTGCGCGGGTGGGGCAGGGCAGGGCAAGTCACGTGGCAAGCCGGCCATGCAGTAACATGCGATTATTGAACTCAGAGTTACTGCATATACTACCATAGCACATACAATAACTCTGACTGACGTAGATACGCAGCGCGCGCTTTTTGAAAAGAGCAGTGGTCGAAATTTATTGATCCACAGCCCGAGAGAAGCCGCGCTTTCGAAATTTTAAATAGTGGTGTGACTAGTACTAACGGCCGGCTATAAATCTCAATTACATTCAAGCCCGTAAGCGTAATCATGAGAAAATAGACCTAAATTTTCTTAACTAACTTACAAGTTATCATGGTTCACCTGTTTTCTATGTCAGCCAACACTGGTATCGAAACGCCAAAAAAGCCATCTCTACATCTCAAAAAGCCAGAATCTTCAAAAATTTGTTAATCTTCGCTGAAATTAACACCTAGTATAAAACATTTCAATATTGGTATTGGACTTTCAGTTCCGTGTGGTATCAACTTGTTTGGATTGGTAAGGAGACAATGGCTTCCTACAAACTGACGCGAGAGTAAACAGGGGTATACCAGTGTGCACTAGTCCATGTCGCTTTCTTGTATGCTTGATTGTTTCATTACCACGCAGTCAATATGAAATTCTATCCACAAGTGAGATCCATGTCTTCTAAACCATTTCCTTTTGCTGCCGCATTTTTAGAAAAGAAGCAAACGAAGAAAAAGCTTTTTAATATTGGTTTAATAACAATCCTGCCTCATACTAACTGATAACATTTCTTAGAGGGTTTGCGGATCCAGTTTTGATTCGGAATTTTTTTTTTAATTTTAATATGTTGTTTTTAATTTATTTAATTTAGTTCTTATCTTTATTTTTTACTCGGTGATCCCAGCCAAGCTCGGAACAACTGTTTCGAAAAATTGCCCCTATAGGTTTTCCAGCTGCACTGATGTGATGCACAAAGTACAGTGCTCTTCTTCCAGTTTACTTCTCAAATACACTGTTAAATGCGCATGGAGTAGAATAGTTTTGTTGTCGCATAAAATCTGCTTCCCCAAGTGAACCTGCTTAGCGACGCGCCCACGTGCTTCTCGCATGCAGATTCCCGGAAGGACCTCTGCCACCGCGAGGTGCAAGGCAACTTCCACGGCCGTGGCATCTGCATGTCGCCCATGCCCGAGCCCATGTCTCGCGCCACCTGCTGCTGCACCGTGGGAGCCGGATGGGGCCGCGCCTGCGACATCTGCCCGCCCAAGAACACCAGTGAGTGTGTACTGAACATGGAAGGAATGCATAGGCACCTAGCGCATGCTTTCTATAAGCGACAAAGTGAGGAATATTGCACCCAGGCGTTAAAAATGACAAGAAGATGCCACTACTTGCCTGCTCATCTTGTCTTTCGCTTCCGAGCACAGTCCACGACGTGTTGTGAAAGGACTCCTTTGTCAAGCATCATGCATTAGCGAGCTATAGCAATACTGCACCACCGCGTCTATAAGCTACAGACTGACACTGCAGGCGATAGTATTGTCCAATAGAGCAACTGCTACAGGGGTAGCGAGAAAGTTGTCGGATTCGTCTCCAACATCCGCGAGCGTTGTTCCTCAGGAGGATCAATAGCCTTATTTTCTGACCGACCGCACCTTAAACAACTACATTTCTGTCCGCTTCTAAACACCGCATTCTAAGCTTCCGACCAGAGGTTGGGCGAATACTTTTCAGGCAGAAACATCGGCGCTCACTTTGTGTACTCTTGTCGTCAGCAATACGTAATACGGGCATCCGACTCGGCGGAATGGGAAAGTAATGATCAAAAGTATAGGCTAAGCCCCTTTTTCCTTATTACAGAACTGACGACTTGGGAAAATAAAATTGTCAGATATTATAAGTTTGGTACATGCACCCCAAGAGTAGCAATTACAGTGAAGTCCAGACTTGAATTTCCGTTTCTTTACAAATTCGCAATAATCGACCAAGGGACGCCACGCGAGGACGTTTCGTCACCTGTCCAGAAGAACTGTCACTTTTTCCTAACCACATATACGCGTCTCTTCAACTTAAATAATTTCCAAGGAAGCCCAAAAAATATTAGCGTGCGTAAAAAGAACGTTGAAACAGCTCTTTTTATCTGCCCTTCCGACTTTTTTGGTCCAATTGTGGGCATAGACAAGATGGCACGGAAGCGCTTAAGATCAAGAGATTGAAATTTTTAAAGGTTTATCTCGGTGACAAGTACGAAAACCATAGCATTACTGTGGACGCCAACACTTTCCTGTACGAAACATTTGTATTGTTTTTCCCACAGTGGTCTCAGGATGGAGCCATATTGTGCGAAGTTAATTATGCGCAGTGTTTGTAAAATCACTTACTGTAGTTACCAGTGAGTAGAACTGTGTCATATACATTAGTAACAGTATCGTAATGTGACTCCGGTTCACTCAATGCACTTTGAAGCAGATCATCAGGATATTGTTGTTATTCGTGTAGAGGAGTAATCGTAATCGAGAAATAATGCAAGCATATATTGTAAAAATTAGTACCCCCCCCCCCCCCCCTCTGCCTTCTCATAAAACAGCCCCCTACTGTTCTTCCAACGCTGCAAAGTTTGCGTCCTAATCCTCAACGATAGCTTCTTTTTGTCCTATTTAGCCGCCTACAAGGAGTTGTGTCCCGGAGGCCCCGGCTTCCGACCGAACCAGGAGACGGTCGCACTCGAAGGTAGGTGGAAATGGCACACTTGCCTACGCTCAAGAAAAGACTGGGGCCAGTGCTAACCTACAGCGACAGAACATAACGATGGAGGAGTACAATGGTGCTCTGAATAAGCCACTCACACATCTTGATTTCCTGCTGACCTTAACTAACTATGGCACAAACACTGCACAAGTTCACCTCAAACTACAGGAAACTTAACCGCGCATTTTCAAGAAGTATACATTGTGTGACATTTAAGGTATTAATACGAATGACAACTTGGCAAGCAAGACTGCGTTGAGTAGTTAATGTACAGTTTTGGTAAAAAGTCATAAGACCAAAGGATTCTCGTCTAAGCTGCAAAATGGAGCCGTCAAACGATTTCTTGTCATGGCAGTAAACTGTCTCATAGCATTTAATGGACTTAACATACCCTTTAGTCTTTAACGACGCCGTGACGGCTTCATTTTGCGGCTGAGGCGAAAATCCTTTGCCTTGAGGACTTCAGCAAAGGCTTTACGTACCAGCTGTAACAATAACACATGAATGCACATGACAAACCCTAAAAAGCAGTCCATGTGCGCACGCTCTACTTCTTTTTCTAGAATAAGCTCTAACCCCATTATTATTTTCTTTTTCGTGCATATGTGCACTTGCTTTCAAGGACACCAGTATCCTTGGCTATGGTGCGCTCAAGACTCTCTCGTTGTTGCCACGTTCTGGCTACATCTGAATAGAGCTATCTCACTTTCGATGATATGTGCAGTTCAACGCTCTCTAAGCTATCACATCGACTCACGCCTGAGCTTCTCCTTCCTTCATTCACGCAGACGTGGACGAGTGCGATGAGCTGCCGGGTGTGTGTCACGAGGGCCGCTGCTCCAACACGTTCGGCAGTTTCCACTGCGTCTGCCCTGAGGGTTACACGCTCGACGACACGCAGCGAAACTGCGTCGGTGAGTCGCCTTCGACGAGTGCCAGAGTGTACAGCTTGTCTTAGGGAAGGAAACTTCGGCCCACTTAGGACTGCTTACGTGTGAGAATGCGAAAACGTCAAGTTACTTTGTATAGCGCTGACTCATGCTACGTCGCATAATGACTTAGAGTCATAACTACGAATGTGGCATGACTATATATGTGTAATGTTTGCACACCTCACATTGCGCTACTTTGTGTGAAGCGCTGAGCCTTGTTAAGGCTGGTTCACATGCAAGCGATTGAGCGAACTGAGCCGCCGCGATAGCTGAAAAGAGGTTTTTGAGTCACCTCAACAGAAATCCCTGGCGTTTTCGCTTGCATGTGAAACAGGCTTTGAGGCCGACCAATCAGTGCTGGGTGATGACGTCATCCGAATTTCCTGCCATGAACAACGAACCACCTCCACTGTTTACGCCCCTGCTTGCGTCAGACTGTGCATTCAGCACAAAGAAAAGGACTTCGATGCAAAGTGACCGCTCCGAGCTTGCAAGTGTATTGCGCAATGGGATGAAAATGCGTGTATCGAAGCACCTTTGAGCAGTTTTGCAACAGAACGCTCCTAGAAGGTCCTTCCCCCCAACCTTAGCAGTATGACGCTTCCGGGGATACGTGCGATAGAGGAACCTGAAAATGCGCGCCCTGTAACAGCAGCTGTGGCAACCATGTCACACCCCCATAGTGATGGACTAACGATCAACTTCCCAGAAATAAAAGGCGATCTTATTCCATGAACCGCGAGTTAAATGACGATAACTTCGTGCAAGATATCTGGTGCTTCTATGCAAATTGGTGTTGACTGACAGCAGGTCTGCCCCCCTCTTTACCTTTCAAATTAGGATAATGCGCCATTAAACCACTTCCTACGTGCCCGATCTTGCCCCCTCTCTCTACCACAAGATTGATGTTGTGGCCTATCATACTGGCTCTCCTCGCTTCAAAAGCAGCGATTCCTTTCAATGCAGAACTCACTTTCCTCGACATACCGTTTTCTGTGGGTTGTTATAACATATCGGTGAAACTACTGTGGTCCAGCTCAAAAACGCATTCCTGGATATGCTCGGATCTCACTGGCCGGCACTCTAGCATTGACCAATAACTGTCATTCACTGCCACCAACTAGACAATAGGAAACGCATCAGCCAGTTAAGGGCGGTATGATGTGCCAATGGCTCAAATAATTCTGCCCCCAATCCATAAATAAAATATTCGTGATTTGTCAGTGCCACTTTGCTGGCTAATCAGTGACCATCTAAAACAGCCAATATTATAGCGCAAACGGCGTCGGTAAGTAACAGAGCGATATTAGGTGCTAAAGGCTTGGTGAATCTGGTCTCCAACTTGAGACACAAGCACCTCAAGGACGTAGATTGGTGCACTAGCTGTGGAATCATTTTTCTCGTTTCGCGCACTTTATTCGGCGCAGACGTGGACGAGTGTAAGGTGTACCCGGACGCCTGCGGCCCCGGCACCTGCCACAACAGCGACGGAAGCTTCGTGTGCTACTGCCCGCCTGGATACGTAGTCGTTCCCGGACGAAAAACCTGTGTGGGTAAGATTCAGTCGCGCCATCCCGTTCCGTTCTCGGCAGTAAGCGGAGCGCGGGGACCGGGCACGAATCTAGCACAAAGGCAAACAAACGGAAACAACCGACTTCGTGTTAGCAAGCCGCGGAGTAAGTAATGTGTGCGCGAATGAAAAATGCACCGAAGCTGAAATGAGAAGCTATTTCATACATAAGTGTACTGCTAGATTCAAAATGAACAAGATGCTGACACTCACATGACAGGTATACATGTTTTGCTTTTCTCCGTCTTGTAAATCTGAAATAGAAGTGAATGCAGACAATTACCGACATACTCAGTAGTCCGGACTAACCTCGCATTAAGATTCACCGCATGCCCTCTATTTCACTTCGCCTGTGCTAAGTTTAGTTTTGTGCAATAGATGCGATGCAGACCGATCTGGCAACGCAAAAATGCGCGTGCTTTCTCACATTGTCACTCGGGGCAGCGTTAACTAACCGTGACATTGGATGATGCAGCACTATTCGTTGCGGGACCACAAAATGGCAGTGCAAGTGCATGAGCGTGTACCGCGCGTGCTTATCGCGTAATTTTGCGCAGACATGCGCAAGGACCTGTGCTACAAGCACTACCACGAGGTGGACCTGCGGCAGCCTCCCGTGTGCAGCCATCCGATGATGACCAACCAGACCAAAATGACCTGCTGCTGCTCTATCGGCAAGGCCTGGGGACTGCAATGCCAGCCCTGCCCACAGCCCAACACACGTGAGTGGCCAATTCGATCGCTAGCACTGAATCGGCTGCACTCCCACGAACAATCTGCTGCACGAAATGCAAACATATAAAACCAGCTATGTGACATTTCTAAAAAAGAAAAAAAAGCTGACCGTTTATTTAACGTAAAATAAAGGCTCGCATTTAAAAGAGCCCCATCAATCTCCGAAGCGCAAAAATATTTAAGCAAGCTTCATTATCACCGAACATAAGGCCAATCGATAATAGTGGCCCTCGTCTTTGTCGTGACGGCGCCCCATTATATCTCGTGCCACCCGCGTAACTTGGGAGCGTCCAGTAAGCGAGTGCGCCTAGAAGGACCCAATGGCGTCATATGGAGGTTTGCGTGCGGGAATGCGTCACCCTAATGGCTGCCAGCTGTCGCCAGGACCACTTAATTTTTTATTTATTTCTGTGTTATAGCTCCACCCAACATTTTTAAATCGGGCTCGAACGCTCGCAAAGTCCACCTTTGTGGATTCCTTGCATTAGAATATTACCGAAAGCAGCGTTTCAGAGGCCCTTTAACCCTAATATTGATTGACACATGACGGTGCTAGTTGCTTGTATGCCAATGAAACCTCCATAGCTAAACTTTTCTTGTCTACCACAACGCAGCGCAATACGCCAAGCTGTGCGCCGCCAGTATGGTGGGAACAGTCACGAATCCCATCACGTTGGAAGTGGACGGTAAGTAAGCGGACGGTCGACTGTCGAATTCAGCCTGAAGCACCGCTGTGGCGGATCAACGTGGTCTTTCTCTCTCTGACGACACGCAGATGTTGACGAGTGCCAGGGCATGGCCTGCCAGAACGGCCACTGCACCAACACTGTAGGCAGCTTCCACTGCCAGTGCTACGATGGGTACACGTACAACCAGCAGCTCCTCATGTGCGAAGGTAACAGCGCCAACTTCGTATCCCTACGGGCATTGCGTATGCTGGGCTTTATGGGCGAGCCCTGCTAACTAAATGCGCGAACCATTATTAAATACTAACATATACAGCAACCCAGTCCCCTGATTTTGTATTGGACTTTTGCTGGCTACGTTTTGGGATCGTAGATATATCTCATCATCCGCATGCTTGGTGCGAAGCACTGGTCGAGCACCGTCCGTCTGATTTTGTACGCTGCTATCAAGATCGCGAGTGTGTTCACATGTCAGGCTTCCATACGTGGTATGTGCGAGAAGGCGTTTGCCTCATATGTTTGCTAAGTATGCGAAAGAGGTTGTACTATTAATGGCCACGTTGGAAATAAAAGGCACTTGAAGACTGCTTCTCCCTTTGTGTTTCGTTCCACAAGTTGAGCTAAGAGGTCTCGCAGCGAGGAGCTTTATGGCCGGACACTGCATTTAATAAACCAGAACGAACTTGACTATGAACACTTCCGTGACTTAGATACCCTAACTTTTTCGACATCGCATCCACAGAACTATGGTACCGCCGGCGTGAACTGCGTTCAGTGAAAGTGGCGATAGTGTAATTCGCGTTTTCTCCTTTTACAGAAGTACTACTGACAGCAAAAATATTTTTGAGCCAGGTCACATTCCCCATTTGAGATCTCGGACAAAATTTCGCGAGGACGCCCCACTTTCAGTCTGCCCGTCCAGGGGGTATTCTGATTCTTTTGATCAATAATTTGTCACTACCGAAACATGAACAGAGTCGAACACATCGGCATCTAATGAGACGAGAGAAAGAAACAGGATCAAGTAAGGTTATCCTCTTTTATTGTGGCGAACAGCAGTCACCACGACGATTTTTCTCCTGCTTATTATCCCAGACGTTTATTTGCACATCGCACTGTGTTTAATATTTTATTACATTGTTTCTACGTACGCAGACATTAACGAGTGCCAAACCACGCGTGGACTGTGCGGCGGAACAGCTTCCTGTGTCAACACCGCTGGAAGCTACAAGTGCCAGTGTCCGGACGGCTACAAGCTATCGGCGAGCGGCCGCGACTGTCAAGGTGAGTGCCGACGTTGCTCGCTCCAGGCATCTAAAGTTGCGTTGTTCCTTTATTTGAGTGTGCCGGCATCTAATACACCAGCTGCAGAAAACTTCAAAAGAGGGGAAGAAACTTTCTAGCAGGATATTAAAAATTGATTAAAATGTGCACTAATTTACCAAGTGAGCGCAGTCATAGTGTGTTGCTCGGATGAACTACTGTTAGAATGAGACAGTCGTAACGCTATTATCGCGACAGCTGCATGGTCATTATCATTTTGCGTGCGTAATCGTTATATAATAATCAGTATAGTCTTGAATTATGCCCGTTGCTGGACAAACGTTTCCTTCCTATCTTCTTAGCAGCGGTCGCACACCTGTCTCCTTAATATATTGGCCCCAAGTATTGTTACATCTCATTATAGATTCCTGTCGGGGTGTCTATTAGGTTCGCTCGATACCCGTGTTCTTAGCATATTTGTCCACCTGTGGTCTGTTACGTGCAAAAGCAGTCAAAAGTGAGGCGACTCGGTAAGAAACATTTTTTATTTTGGATTCAAAAGTTAATCACCGATGTTTATTAGTGCAGCATGTAATTAGCACAATGAAAATCAGTCCGTAAATATCTTCACAAGCGCATGAAATGAGGGCAATGAAGTTTTTCGTTTTGCTAATACTGTTTTACAATTACTTTTTGATAGCGCCTGCACCGCGTACTTGAAAATAATCCAGCAAGCAATGTCTGTTCACGACGAATAGAAGCTGTACCTGTGTCACGCTGCTGTCAATGTCTGCCCAAATCGGGAGCATGTAAAGTTTTGTCAGCTTTTTTATTTTTTTAGAAACGCCGATAGCACTTCTGCTACACTGGTCAATGTCTACGCCAGAGCAGTGTGAGAATTCAGATAGCACCTAGTGACTTACAGCCCAGCAACCGCACAGGGTTAAAGGGAAAAGTAACAGCCCACAAGCACTCGTGATATGTTGTTGCTCTCCTCTTCGTCACCATGCGGTTGTTGCGTATAGTGCTAACAATTTGGGCCCACCACCGCCAGCTTCGCTAGCATGCAGATCTTATGGCGGTTTCTTGCACGGTTCCTCATCCTACGTTACACGAAATCAAAGCGCGGTTTCTTTTCTGAGAGCTACTGTTAGCGCATGCAGTCCAGGGGTCGTATTCTGAGTTTGCCGTCGTTATCAAGTTTCGCTATCTCACCTGACCTTGAGCCATCTGATTGGTGGAAACGCCGGAACATGATGTTGTCACCTCTTCCGGTTCCGAAGTGGCAACACCCGGTTCCGGCGTTTCGACCAATCAGATGATTCGAGGTCACGTGAGATAGCGACACTTCGATAACGACACAAACTCGGAATACGGGCCCAGAATGTGACCCTGAAAAGCAAATGACTCATTGCAGATGTAAACGAGTGTTCCGAGAAGCCTGGCATCTGCCAGAACGGAGTTTGCGTCAACTTGGACGGCAGCTTCCAGTGCACCTGCAACCCAGGCTACTATGCCACGCCTACTGGAGAAACATGCATTGGTAGGAGGAACTATTTCTTCACTCAAAGGTCAATTTATTTTTGCGGTACCCGAGACTCTATACTCGCAAAAAAATACGCGCACCTAGACGCGCAGTGATTGAATATTGTTGAATACGCCTGTGATATTACAATGAACGTAAATGGCAATCACTAAACCTACAGGAATGGTTGACATGTATCTCATGTATTATATTTTTCTGCTGTTTTTGTCGTTCGCTTTTAGTACTGTCTACGGCACTGATCCCAAAGAAAAGAGCAGCCAGTTTGCAAATATATTTCCGTAACAGTCCCGCGACGCCACTAGGTTTATATTTACGCGAGACGCTAAATAATGAGATACACTACATTGCTGTAGTAACCGACATTGACGAAGAAATATGTCCGGCTTGCAGATAATCTGTTGCGCATTACCTTGACTTCAATTTAAGAGCAATATATTGATCTTACTCGGCTATATTATTTTATTAAGTCAACGGTCGCTTACTTTCGATCGTCATGAAGCCGAAGCAATTCCGTGCAATGGATTAACTATAAAAGTGAAGTTCAACCCTGACTGTTTTCAAACTTTCATTTCTAAGTGTGTTTCATGATGCCGTGACGCCACATTCTACCGCAGATTATGACGAGTGCCAGCGAGGACCAGGCAGATGCGCCAATGGGATCTGCGAGAACGCGCCGGGCTCGTACCGTTGTGTCTGCAATCCAGGCTTCGAGCTGTCTCCTAACAACGACTGCACGGGTGAGTCACCACTCATGCGAAGATCAACTGATGCTAGTGGACGGGCTTCTACAGATGCGTGTCTACAAATATACAAATGCCGACTCGATGCACACATGCGCGCACAAAATAAATAGATTTCTCATGAAGCTGCTAGCAGCGTTTCATTTTTATGCTACAGGAGTTGTAAGCAAGGAGTGAAAGTCTCTTCTCCCTCCTTCACGACAGACGTGGACGAGTGCCGGACGCAGTACCGCATCTGCCACAATGGTCGCTGCCGGAACACCATTGGCAGCTTCCAGTGCGAATGTCAGAAGGGTTACGAGCTCAGTCCCGACGGCCGCAGCTGCATCGGTGAGACACGATCGACACTTGCGTACTTGTCCGGACACAACCGCCGGCAAAATCCAGCCGTTGCATTGGCATACGCGGTATTTCGCCTTTGATCGCTTTTGCGTCCTTTTTATTGTGTGCAGACATCAACGAGTGCGACCACGACATGTGCCAGGAAGGCAGCTGTCGCAACTCCGAGGGCTCCTTCGAGTGCACCTGTCCCAGGGGTTTCGAGCTGTCGCACAGCGGCCGTCACTGCGTGGGTGCGCACGCCGTTGATTCGGTTCAGCTCTTAAAGACACAAAAAGATGAGGATTTCGTAGTATCCACATATGTTGGCAGGGACCTTAGTGAGCCCCAGTGTCTTATCTCCTCTTTGACCGGAGTCATGTGCGCGCGATGGCCTACGCAGACGTGGACGAGTGCCTGTCCATCCCGCAACTGTGCATGGGAGGAGTGTGCTCCAACACCCAGGGCAGCTTCACGTGCACCTGTCAGCCAGGGTTCAGGCTGTCCGCCGACGGGAAGACATGCATTGGTACAAAGCGCTCTTTTACTAGCTTCTCTTCGTGCCAGTTGTTATATAAGCTCGACGGACAGCAAGCTGATAATCTGATTCACCACTTTTCAAAGAACATCTTGCGTTGTTTATGGCAGACAGACCGGCAACCGATAAGCAGTGATTACAAAATGTGACTGAATTTAAAGATAACTGTGGTTATGGAAACCTCTATAGGGGGCGGACTATACGATGGAAAGCTTGTCGTAAGGCTTGAGTCCGGAAAAGAAGAAAAATTAACTGTCACTGTTTTTGCCAAGCACTAAAGTAATAAGTGCTGATATACTGGCATGACATCCTGCAGGCCACCTAACTGCACATACTGCACATAAGATGCACAAATTAAATCAGCTTGGTGTGCGCAGATAAATGAGAGCACGATTAAGATGTACCGCTTCTACTCGCAGAATAAAGAAATCAATCGGTTAAAAAAATAAAGATACGCTTGGCAAATAAAGTTTTTGGTATAAAGGCAATCAACCTATGGTAGAAATCTAATCTTACTCTTGCTGTTATTTATGCAAACGATCACCAGAAAGCAAAAATCATCACCGAAACATTTTTATGAGAGTTTATTCACCATCTTTAAGGCGACAATTACCTGGCGCTAACCGACATCGCAACGTTCCCTAACGAGTGCGCTCATTAGCAGCGCACGACCCCACTGTGCCTCATTACATTGATCGGCTCATTACGCAGTTTGGTGCTTGGAAGAAAAACTGTTTTTGACTGCATTGAAGCGATGGAACGTGCCAATTTTTCTGATGTTTTAGCTTAAAGCGTTGAGCAGCTTCTATGGAGATCGTGCCTTCGTTGTAAATGTAGCTTTGTTTATGACGTCGTATTTTTCTTCGCATGCGCGATGCCTTTCTGTTCCCTCTTCCTTGTTGTACCTGTAGATACGCGGCAGAAGCAGTGCTTCCTACGCTACCACCGCGACCGGTGCTCGGAGCCCCGACCAGGCAACATGAGTCGCCAGGAGTGCTGCTGCATGCACGGCTCGGCCGGATGGGGTGACCTGTCCTGCGACCGTTGCCCGTCTCCCTCTGAGAGTGAGTGCCGGTGCCCAGGGGCGCCCATAGTCACCATTAACCTACAGGCGTCCGAAATAGGCTCTTTCAGCGAGCCCCTTTCCTGCCTCGCGCGATCGCTGGTTTGGCTTCTGATTGTTGCCTAATCGGTAAACCCTGTATGTGAGCTGTTTACCGGGTTCTTAATCATTATGCCTATTCTAGAGATCAAGCCCTCTTAGACAGAAACTGATAAATTTATCAGTGCTTTGAACGAACTCTATTTAGTGGTCTGCGACCAGCCGTGCTTTCTTTCAGCCAGCTAAATTCGCTCTATTTTAGCAAACTTTAAAGCGTCACAACTGTGCCTGAGCCGCCTTCAATAGAATCTCCTATTCTATTTGGCAACACCGAGGGCGTAACTTTTATATCTTATTTCCGCTCTTCAACCTCAAAAACAATTGAGGCGTGATGCTTTCATCCAGTCGTCTCCTTTTCTTTGTTTTTCGTTCTGATTATGATTAATATATTACCCACGATGTTTTTATTTGAAATATCACGTATTCTCAACGGAAGATTGGCGGTGTTTGACCTATAGCCCGAAGAATGACATTGTGATGTCGAGAAACGATCAACCTATTTGTCCAGTGTTAATAATAAAGCTATATTATATAATGAAATGTCGAACTGAATTCAAGATATAACCTCTGATATTCGCACTGAAGTAAAGAAGAACCAGTGTGTAAAGAGAGTGAACCTTTATTGTGAGCCTTGCGGCTATCTTCTGTCCTACAGATTTTTTTTCTTTTTTTTTTTGCGTACATAAGCCTAAACCGCCACCAAACGTCTCATCTTTGTTGAAGTGAGAACACTAAACGTAACTTCGTAATGTTAATAATATTGGTCAATAGAGACTGTGCATATATTTAAGAAGACTGAAGTACTAACAGTTACCTACTGCAGAGGTCGCCGTTGTCATCAACGCCTAATCTGTTTTGCGGTATTTTAAATTTATTCGTGAAAGTACTGAGAGTGATGGAGTAAGCTGCAAATTGATGTCGTTTCTTCTCAATGCCTAACAAGGCAGTTTCAGGGTGCTATGTCCAATAGGCATGGGCTTCGTGGAAATTGACGGCGCCACATTGGGTAAGCAGCACAAGCTTGCTCTGATATCTTTTGCGAAAACCAGCAGGAAAAGGGGAGTTACGTTAAAGGATATAGGAAACAGCTTTATATGCCTGGTAATCAGGGATACACGCTATTTAACAGTTACTAGGCTGTGGCAGTTGCTCGCTCCTACTCAGCGCTGGGGCTACATTTCAAGGCGGCAAAGTACTCTCTTCTTGCAATCCGATTGAAAATGATTGCCACAGAATGTCGCTGCCGAAGCTACTGAGCTCTGCACACGATTAAACGTTTTCCTCCACTTTCTTAAAATAGCAGAACTGAACGTCCAACAAACCGACTCAAGATTGTCCTCATGAGGGCCCATGAAGAGCTATTTACAAAAACTATAAAACGCGCATGAGCAATAGGTATCCCATCAATCGTCGCCGCAACTCTAAAATATTAAGCTACTTTCATATAGCATTGAAGATATGGGTGATCGAAAATGATTCTCCTACTCTCCCCCATAAACTCAGCCCACGCGGGCTCGCAGGAACAAAACAAGAAAACAAGTCGCGGTGGCGGCCCATTACGACTCGTCCCGCCCGTTCTAACATGGAAGCGTCCAATAAGCGGGCGCGCCCAGCAAGCCCATGTAAGGTCGCACGGGAGGCTTTGATGTGTCGCCCCAATGGGTCGCGAGAAGTTGCCAGGAGGACTGTTTAAGAATTATCTGTAAATTATACGCTCCACGTAAAGCTTTTGCTAGAGCTGCTGGCTATCCGAGCAGATGTTAAAACGAACTGGTAAGCGATTAAACGCACGTGAAAGCTGGACTAGCCAGCTCTCACTTCCACCTGTTTGCGGTAAGCGATCAGATTGGTTCTGGGCACAGGGTTTGTTGTAACGGAGGAGCTGAGTGAATTTATACGAAAAAATGAGATCTTTTCCACACTGTCATGAAGCCCTGAACTGTTCCTACTTTTTTGCAATCCTCAAAATCTTTTCTTTGCGCTTCAAAGACATCGACGAATGTGTGATGACGCCGGATATCTGCAAGAGCGGCAAGTGCATCAACACGGACGGTTCGTACCGATGCGAGTGCGAGCCAGGATTCAAACTGGACCCGTCGGGCCGCGGCTGTGTCGGTGAGTCCCCCTTCAGGTGCCCAGGATTTAACTACAACGTCCGCGCAGAGCTAGAGCTGACTTTTGAGGAAAGGCTTCGCCATGCTAACCTGAAAAATACACGCTGAAGTGGCAATTCACATGTCTCGTGTTCCTTGCGTAGCAATCAGATTTATTTAGTCGAATCAACCCGCTTGCACTCTTAAGCACACTGCGTCTGATTTGAGTCATTTGTAAGAACATAAGGTCTCTATGCTTACTTTCTCCCTATGTTTGAGTGCAGTCCGCCTCCGTTTACGCTACCTCCTGTGCACTAAAGTCAAAAGCAACTGTGGCTCGAAATACGATGTGAAGTCCATCTGCCTGACCTTAACAACCATTTCTCTTCAAACGTGGTTGCGTCCTGCAGACGTGGACGAGTGCTCCGAACAGCCGAGTGTCTGTGGCAAGGGCCGCTGCTCTAACACCGTTGGTGGATTCCAGTGCAACTGCTTGGATGGATACGCTCCGGGTGTGGATCAAGTCTGCGAAGGTGGGACAGTAGTCCTTCACACCCTGTTGCTACTCGCTTTACCCGTGCGCGTCGTCGTGCATTGTAGTTCCTTAAAACCCAGTCGGAAAAAACTACAGAAAATTTTCTGATGCTACGACACAATTTCTGTGGGGTTTTTGACCGGAAACCTGTTGTGACAACAGAACATTCTTAGTAACATCATAAATTTGTGTAGTTACAACAGAAAAGGGCTACAGAACTACATACAACAGAAATATACTACAGAAAAACTACAGAACTACAGAAAAATTTGATGGCTACGACAGAACTACAGAATATTTTGTCGTATTTTTGACACAGTTCTGTAGTTTTTTTCGACTGGGAAAGGGAAAAAAAGCAAGCCTTCAAATGAAAATAGAGAGAGAGAGAGAGAAAACTTTTAATGAGCATAATAATCAGTAAGAATTCTCAGGAGCTGGGTGGTCGGTGCCCCTAGTCCAGGGCTTGTTCAGAAACTCTCTGATACTGAATACAGCACCTGCACCTCAATTAAAGCATCGCTTTTTGCTACGTAGTCCTATGATGCGATCGATACCTTGTGGAAGGAATCTAACGGCAGCTTTTTGAGCAAGCTACTGCATGCTTGAAGCACAGACGCGGAAAATGGCAGGAAATCACAATAGGTGCGAATGTGTGCCTGATGCGCAATTTTCTTCTCCACATATATGTGCACGCATATGCAACAGCATATGCGGGCTGGCTCAGCTGCAACATACCTTCGACAATGCTGTCAAAGATATGGACCAGAAGTTGCAGTGCGCGCCTAAGTGCTTGCATGTACGCGAGAAAAGCTATAGGCGAGGAACGCACATGCGCGGAACAAAACGTGGTTACCTATGCTTATGCGATCCGAGCTCACAGAACTGCTTTGCATGCTTGAGCTTACGTGCCCGTTCTCAGAGTATTAAGAAGGCCTCGAGTGCATTTTTGCGCCAAGGAAGGGGGGGGGGGGGGGGGGGAGAAGAAACTGCGGTAACCGTAGGAGAAACGAAAATGCTTTTAGGTGGTCACCTGTGATGCGACTAGCAGTGTTTTTGTCGAGGTTTTTTTTTTTCCTTTTCAAGCGCTGGTACTCTATTCGCAGCATACGCGCCGACATGTTCGCGCTCATTTTTTTCCTCCTCTTTGGCAGACGTGGACGAGTGTCACCTGGGCACGGACGGTTGTGCATTCCGCTGTCTCAACACGCCCGGCTCGTACCGCTGCACTTGCCCCTATGGATACGCACTGGCTCCCGACGGAAAGCACTGCCAAGGTACGCGGACACGCTCCCCGCTGGTGTCTTTGCAGAGCACCGCGCGCTGGTGCTGCTCACTTTGAAACCAGAGTTGATATACAGTACGGCGAGAGCAAACGTGCATACATTGGTATTTAATCTGCATCAACCAGTGTCCTCGATGTCATAGCATTATGTTGCACTTAGTCAACGGTATATCCTCGTGAAAGACTAAGGTGTTTTGGGAAGATGTCAACATGAACTCTAAAGACGGGAGCACTATGTGCCCTATGTGATACGTGGATTTGTGACATTTGTCGTAAAAATAAATTAATACATTACTAATTTAATTTCCCATTGACCAACACTACAAATGAACAAAAAAATTACATGTGCTCTCCTTGGTTTTGATGCGAGGCTGATGCCTTTGTGATACGTGGAATTATAATATCTTTCTGGCAAAAAAAAATAATGTGACTGCTGATTTGTCCACCTACCAACGCTACAAGTACATACACAAAGATTTCACATGTGCTTGCCTTGGTTTTAATGCAATGCTTGTTGGCTTCTTTCACTTGTGTATCACGAAAAATCATTTTAAATAGAGAACTTTGGTAATATAACAGTTCTATAGAGTGATTGGGTTTAATTTAAATATAATAGAGAGATGTATCTCTAATCATTCACGCGAGTTGACGATGTTCTTGTCTGGCGACGCAGACCTGGATGAGTGCGCGGCTGGCACCCACGGATGCCGCTTCGCGTGCAAGAACCTGGTGGGCACCTTCGCATGCGTCTGCCCTGACGGCATGCGCTCCTCCGGCCTCGGGGACGACTGCCAAGGTATAGCGGGCTTGCAGAGAGCGGCAGGTTTTCACTGTTGTCAGTAGAAGCCAGCAACCGAAACTACGACAGGTGGCAGGAAGAATTGGACTTCACTTCCTAGCGCTGCTTTAACTGCTGCCACTTTATTTATCGCGTGCGCGTGCTATAGCAACTGCCAAAGTCGCGGACTGGGAGCCAGTCATATACTATACTTCACTGGGTCCAGTATTAAAAATACAAGCAATTATAGTCTGGTCAAAGAGGCACCTTGTACTCTAATGCTACTACTAAATTATCAGATTGAATAAAACCTACTATTTTTGGCAAACTGGTGAACGGACACGGGAAAACCCGCTTGGGTTGCGGCAGTGAGATGATCAAATGAAATCATCAGATGTCACTTGCAACCGATGAGCTTTTGTCTATCTTTTTGACTGCCCTTTCTAACGCCAACATTTTATTTGGGATGTTGTCCATACAAGAGTGCGTAATTTTGCGGAATGTACCCCGAGGAAAAAATTACTGCTCACTTGCTGATAAAACTCGCGAATGAATCTTTTTTAACAGCGATGCTGTTTAACCTGGAGGTTGTTCCGTGTATCGTGCGCAGTTTATTGTGCTCGCAGTAATGACGTCATCATAATCGTACATGACCTCATGGCCGGATGTAACGTCATAAGGGCATCGTATCCGGTCATGAAGTGTAGTCCGGTCGTGACCGATGACTTCACCAGGCGATTCAGTCATATACGAAGCTGACCCCTGCGGGCGTCCGATCCAGGCTTTCTTGCTGCGTCTTTCGTTTGGCGCTTACTCGAACGCCAGACCACACAGCATACAGAAGCAGACGTAATAAAGCAGGAGTCAGTGGCGTTTCAAATTAGCTCGCAGGAAAGAAAAGGCGCAGTATCTGTCACACTACTTCATCGACTACAACAGATATAAATGACGAGTCTCGAAGTATAATCGCGGATAAATTAGTCGATGCAAACGCAAACAGCATCGTTGTGTCATCAGTCTTACACGAGAGTATAATCTGCCCTAATTTTCTTCTTCCTTTTTCTCCCCTTCATGCCTACGCGCAATTCAGACGTCGACGAGTGCCGGGAAGAGCCTGATGTGTGTCAGCACGGAGACTGCGTGAACACGCACGGTGGATACCGTTGCATCTGCCACGGAGGTTTCGAGACCAGCCGCGATGGCAAGCAGTGTCTCGGTGAGCCTAACCGCGTGCTCCACAAAACACGCCGTCATATTTTGCATGTGAATTCTTGAAGTGCAGACTAGAGCGTCATTCTATGCTTCCCTGGAGAAGTGCAGGAAACGAATACAGAGTAAATAAGAGGCTATCATACAATGTACACGCTTTTTCCAGGTACGGACATGCAAACGGAACACGCTTTTCCTATCAAACTAATATCACGCTACCACCACTGGACATAAGAAAACAATATTTGTCCGAGTGAAAGGGCGCCGGCGTCTACTACCGGTTCGCACATACCATGACTGCCAGCTTAAATTGTGCAGCGCGGGAAATATTTTAGAAGGAAATAGCGTGCTCCGTTTACTTTTGTCCGCATCGGTACCTGCGCAAAAGCCGTAATTCATTCTAACCGTCAGTTCCTTTCCCGGCATTCTTCATCTAGCGTTCATAAAATATCCCTAATACTTGCCAACGCGTCAAGAAGCAAAACAACTCGTCAGTATTGAAGGATAAGGCATGCAAGACTGAGCTTGAACGTCATTCGTGCGCGTCGAAGTTTCATTTAGGCTTTGTACAACACCGCAAAAAATTGTGTTATCTCATGCGTGTGAGCAGTGCTTTTCAGCACTAAGTTAAGTCGACATATGAAACTAACGTTTCTCTCATGTGGTAGAATATTCCTCTCGTATATTACCTGAATGTTCATATCATCATACTTAAGAACTGTATCACCATATTCAGGTCACAACACTTACATATGTAGTTGACATTATTTTAAACTGTCATTTGTCACAACTATATAGCTTCACTATCTCGTCTGTCATTCGCTTTATGGCCGTCAAGTACTCGTGCCATGCATCCCAGTGTTACTGGTTCTGACAACGAACAAACCAGTTAAGTAACATCCTTGTCCATTTGCGCGCTATAAAATGAGAAATTTTAGTGAACTGGAGCACTACTCGTCACTGCATGTTAACACATAACCTCCGCTCGCGATACGCAACCCGGTTACATTAATTGCCGTTGACACATGTGTCGCTCGAGTTGGTTGTGACTGTGTCATGCGTGCGTTCCGCGAATAAGTGGCCTCGCAACTGTGCCTAATGCACGTGACGCCCGCACACTTCCCTGCAGACACGAGACAGGGTCAGTGCTATGTGAGCTTGTCGTCATGCCCGGCAGCTGCCGCCGGGGAATCGTCGAGGGAGGACTGCTGTTGCGGCATCGGCGCCGCCTGGGGTCCACGCTGCGAGCCATGCCCGCTATGGAACACAAGTCAGTTGCGGGCTCCAATACCCCAACCTGGGGTTTCCATCTAGCGCGCCATTTTTTTTTTTTTTCACGCACACGGAGACACTCACAAAACTGACGCGCACAAATAGAATTCCAATGGCTTAAAAGGGATTCGACGTATTATTATTACCTTTAAGCCACAACATGTCCAGCTGTTCGTGAGCTTCACGATATAACCTACAGTCGTCAGCCAGCATGCGAGCTTACCATGGTAACAAGGCCGTAACAAAAAGCTCAAATATTCTAATAATTCTAGATTTTCAGTCGTCCTTACGAAGTCCAGCAATCACGATTCGCTTGGTAGTATGTTAATGAATGCTTCAGTATGTTCGTCTTCTGTAGCGAACGAGGGAAACGAGAGCATTCGAATAACAAGTCTATGAATATTCCTCTGTACAGTATTCACTGGGAGGCTTTCCCACGTTGTTAAATTATTTAGGCGTACAACATCATCTAAAACTGATCACAATGCTGGAAAGCTTTTGTTTATAAAAATACACAGAAGCTAATGATAACAACCACCTTGATCTAATTTATGTATTGTGTTTGTTTCTGCATTTCTGCGCAGGAGAATACCGCCAGCTGTGTCCATTCGAAACTGGTTTCAATAAAGAAGGGAAAGGTACGGTATAGTGCTTTGCGGTAAATTACGTCTATTATCATGTGGCTCCCATAGTACGCCGCGAGTATGATCAGGCTTTGAACATAGCCCATAATTATAGAGCGAGTCGTACTTTAAAATAACATGCCTATTTTGTCGAAAAAGCACGGCACTGCAACCACGCCCGGAGTGGCTCCGTGGTACTCAAATACCAGTGTCAAATTATGCATGTGGCCAATAAAACGTACGCAGCGTATTTTCCAACAAAGAACGAAAGCTGTTGGTAGCACATGTTCAATTCACCTTCGCAACGCAGCATGATAGACTGCCACCAATTCCTTTAGGCACCGGCTTCACATAGCGGCCGTCAAAGAATGTGTATTTTAGCATTTTACTTTTCCCTACTTTCTTCATCAATATATACCTCAAGGAAACAGAGTAGATACAGTAGATACTGGCAGCACCTCAGTCTATTGAAAGTACCGTGATGAAAAACATAATTGTACCGATAACTTGTCACGGAGTTCGGCACTAATTGCATACAGCAAATCCGCCCTTTCATAAGTCCTTTAGTTGTTCCCACAATGGTAGGCATGCACTTAAGAATGCCACTGTGCCGCAATTCTGGGTGAATACAACCTTGAACACGAGGGACAAAACAGTGCTTGGAATGTCTTTCCGAGAGCCTCGACCGCGCAATCAACGACATATGTCACCATGCAGACATCAACGAGTGCGACCTCATGCCATACCTGTGCAAGAACGGCCGCTGCGTCAACACCCAAGGCTCGTACCGGTGCATATGCAACCGGGGCTACAAGGCTGACGCGTCGGGCAAGCAATGCATCGGTGAGACATAAATCTAAACTTTAATAATATGAATCATCCAGAAAACGCTCTCACTTCACCAAAATTTTAAAAATTTCAAAGTTCTCGACGTTGAGCAATATACACTGTATTAAACTAGCGGAGGCAAATAGACTTCTGTATTGCCGCTGCAAATTCCGTACGGAAATAATATGAAGCAAAACCGCAGTATTGGTGCCAGTGATGATAGTTCGAGGAGGAACAAGGGGACACATTATGGCGTAATATAAGAGGGAAGAGTTGCACTACAGGTTCTACACACTACGCTGCATCCGTAGCGTCACTGTGACGCCATATTGCATAACTGCTACCCATGCCCTCGCGACCAAGCCTTTCAGAGCTTATCGGTCGGAGCAATCGAGCGGAGTCGCCCAGTCCTCTTTTAGTACAGTTGGGGTAGGAGGTAAGAGCCGGAATTCGTTGGCACTTGTACCATCAGGATGTGTTAAAACAGACTAACCTTATTCTTCCGTTATTTTCCTCTTGAATAATTCGAATCAAGCATCTGAAGAAATTCTCATTGGAGAAATGAAAAATGCAGTAACAGTAAAAGAAGACAAAAGTAGCGCCGTTGTGGAGGGCTCCTGAATAATTACGACCGACCTGCTAAATTTCACGCGCTGTCACTTTGTACGTATGGCCCCTCGCAGAAGTACACTGGGGAACTCAAAAAGCGACAGCTGTCGTAACGGAATGAGTGAGTAAAGTGGATTGAGCTAGGTGAACGGAAACGAAAGTGGTAACTAGGTGGGTAAGTGAGTGGGTGGCTGGGTTGGTGAATGAGTTTGGTAAGCGGGAACGAACGTGGTGCGTGGATGAGTCGTTTGAGGGAGTTTGGAGAGCGAGCGAAAATTTGATAGATGGATGAGTGGGTGGAGCGAATGTTTCGTGCATTAGAAGGGGAGTTGGGAAGTGGATGATAGAGCGAACGGTTGAATGGTGAGTGAATATGTGTATGGGGAGAAACGAGGAATGGGTGTGAAAGCATGTGAGATGTGTAAAGGGCACCACGAGGAATGAGTGTAAAAGCGTTTAAGATTGAGCAATAATGACTGAATGAGTGTGCGATACTACAAACAGCACTTTCTCAGTAATGACGGTAGCGGGAAGTAAGTGGTGGCTTCAGTGAATGAGTGATAACGCGGATAGCGTTGGGTTTTAATGCGTTTGTGTCTGCGCAGACATCAATGAGTGCGAGCAAAGCGTACCACCGTGCAAGTCCAAGTGTGTCAACACGGACGGGAGCTACATCTGCTCCTGCGAGCCGGGATACGTGTTGGCCGAGGACAAGGTCTCCTGCAAAGGTCTGAACAAGCGCGCATCACTTCTCACACCCTCAATGGACTGCGAGTCAGATAAAATGTCCTTCACTCATTAACTTCGTTCAGTCTTTAAGAGAGGAAACAACTTGCATTTATGTACTTCAGCCCGGTTAATTTCGCCTCGCTAAGTCGTCGTCGCTGACAGCAACAAGACATCAATACAAAGCTGCTATCATACGTGTTAATGGCAAGCCTCCTATGCAGAAGAAGGCTCTAGAAATTTTGATGTCTTCGAAGTGCGTTATTACTTTTTATCCAAGGCAGACGAAAAATTCATTTCAAAGTACTATTGAAAACAACGAGTAAAAAAAAAGTCAAAAAACGAGTGTCATTTTTTTTTCTTTGCAGACATCGACGAATGTGCAACGGACAGACACAACTGCGAGCACAGCTGCATCAACACACCAGGAAGCTTCCGCTGTGGATGCAAGGACGGCTACAAGTCGCACGAAAGCCAATGCCTCGGTATGCGCACGCGCATTGACCTATGTGCACTACGAAACGCTAACATCCGCTGCAGTCAAACGGCGGTTGGTGGTGGTTGTGTCCCCTCTCCCCCTCGTAATGCAGCTCCAAAACATTTCCTTCATCTGCAGTGGTTTGGTTGATCGGAGAATACCGATTAGTATTTGCTTCTTTCTAAACTGTTTTCTTCAAAGTCTCAGATATCTGCCCTCTTAGTCTAATCCCCCATAGGTTCCAGCTAACCCTGCGGTTCAAGTATTTTATCTACAGAACAAGACTAAACTGCTTTTTCCTGGGAGCGCGAGTTTTGACGCTTCTTTGTGGCAGCCTATGTGAGTGTATACTAGGTTTATTGGGACTATACGTACAATATCCAATTCATAAGCATTTTTTTTTTTTGTATCCGCTTTCAGGCAACGCATTTGGTTATTTTGCGTGTTCATGAGGCTGAAACTTGAGCTCCGCGTGTTGCACTTAGATGCATGGGAATGCGAAAATGTTGTCGCGAAGAAATAATCTCAAAATTTTAAATAATAAGGCACGAGCGCAATCAACTCTCCTTGTCTGTTCTATACAACTAAAAAAACTGGCGGGAAAAGCGAACATGAATTCGCATACTGTAATCCTCGTTCTTAATGAAGGAGTAAAGTTAAATTCTGAAACTCACGCATTGTTTACGCTCTTGTTTATTAAATAAGCAAACTTGCGAAAGCTCAATACAAAGGGCGCTATATATGACCCACAGGGCCCCTTGGCGTGTGTAATTCCTCGCTCCGCTCTTTGTATCCCGATCATGGTTTCACAACTGTGTCATATTCACGCGGCTTGGTTCATGCCACGCGCACCTGCGCCTACCCATGCGCCTCAGTAAACTCGTTGGCAGATTTATTTATTTAACGGTACGATGGCAATACGACGTAAGGATATGCATGCACGCCTCACTATACTGGTACACAGAACGCTCACGCTTACGCTGGTCGCACCACCTCTGTCCCTCCATCACAGTATTCCCAATGCAAGAGTGACGAAGAGAGAGTGCCTTATCCTCATCGCCTGTTCGCTTTTCCTCCCCACCTTCTCGCTTAACTCCACGCGGTTTATCTGGGACCATAAGCAAACCACCTTTTACTGCGAGTCCGGTGAGAGCCGTCAGCGAAAACAGCAGTCTATGCGTACAACCTTGATAATAGGATAGCGACAGTGTTTCCTGCTGGGAATGACCAGAGAGTGCTGAAATTCCAAGCTTCTTTTTCTTTTTATCTGTCCTTCATTTGCTGATCGCAAATGGTAATACGCTTAATGGCTACTTCGAAACTCTCTCCGCTATTTCCTCAGACATCAACGAGTGCCAGGAGCAGCCGTACCTGTGCGCACCGGGCGGCAAGTGCACAAACATGCTGGGCTCCTACCGCTGCAACTGCCAGCGTGGTTACATCACCGACGCGTCGGGACAATCCTGCAGAGGTGGGCCATCCATTTCAGTGAGCTCCCTTCCTTTCGCGGAGCTGTCTTGTCAGCATATTGGAATGCAAAGACAGACTCGAGACCATGCAAGAAACGAAATACGGTGATTTCAGTATGTGGTACTTTATCGAGACTAAAGGATCTCGGCGTTATAATCAGAGACTTAAACTGTTATCTGAGTGGGCCTCGTAGAGATTATCATCACTAATTATGGAGGGGCGAGGGTTGTCTCAGAGAGAAAGTGCATTTAGACACCATACGTCCGCCGTGGGCGAATGAGCCGAGGAAGTTCACGGGACCAAGCTAAGGGCAGAGTTGATTGCAGCGATATGGGAGAAACCTTTGCCCTGTAGCAAATGTAGTCAGGCTGGAGGGTATTTATTTATTTATTTATTTATTTATTTATTTATTTATTTATTTATTTATTTATTTATTTATTTATTTATTTATTTATTTATTTATTTATTTATTTATTTATTTATTTATTTATTTATTTATTTATTTATTTATTTATTTATTTCATACCTCAAAAACCCCTGCAATGGGGCATTACATGAGGGATGGGCATGGCAGCTAAACAACAATGGTCTTAGCGTTTTTAAAACGGGTGGCGTTGATATGATGCACGGAGTCTTGTGGTAGATCATTCCATTTCCGGATGACGTGACGAAAAAAGATCGAGAATGAGCGGTAGTTCTTGTGGTGTAGACGTAGACAGCTTTATGAGGATTAATACGGCTTGAGAGGCGACAAGCAGGTGATATGACTGATTCTCCTAACTTCCACTCCACCTAGAAGAAGGATGAAAATTGCGAGTCATTTTGACCATATGACGTCCTTTTGGATAATGGTGTTTTTCTTCCATTCGGAGCTGGTTTGTGGCCTACGCGCCTTTCAGATTAAAATTATGTAAGCTGGCAATTAATGCTTTTATTTCAAAAAATTTAAGACCAACGTCTGCGTCTGTTCGATTCGTGCCATGCTGCAGCAATATGTCCTTGTGCTAATTTGTGCACGTTTCATACTTACACAAAGACAACTGGAAAAAGAATAGTTCTTCAGAGCTATTTCTCAACGGTGCAGCTACAACTGCTCTATTTCGCATGTGTTGAATCAGTGAAAGCTTAAGGCAGGAAGACCACACGAAGAGGGCAATCATCTGCGCTTCCTGATAAATGCTTATAAAACTCAAGTGTACCCAACGCAGATATCCGGACTCGGTTATTTCACAGCTCCTTTATTCCCGTCCATTCATGAGGCACCTATATGTGCCACCTCTGAAGCAAGAAAGCGCACGATGTGAGTGCGCTAGTGCAGCATTCTCTTGTCAAAACCTTGTTCGTATGCAGGGCCTCATATTCGTCTCCCAGGATTTTTCTACGTTATCCCTCACTGTCATTTCTTTTTTTTTTTAATTCTCAGTTCACTACAATTCATTTTAGAAGCGAAAAGATTGTCATGCTTTATAAATAAACGCAGTCATACCGCCGAATGGGAAAGCTAATAACTTCACCTTGGTAACTCCCCCAAATAAGTTAACGCAAACGTAATTCCTGTCATGCAATTGCTCGGCGCTACACGTTCGGTCATTTACTTAACTTTATTCATTGTTTGTTTCTTGCGAGCGTAAGGGAGTGGATGCTCGGAACATGAGGTAAGCAGCTTCTACTGCCCAATATCGTCTTTCTCACGCCACATGTCTGCCCCTTTACTCCCCTCCCCTTGCAGATACGGACGAGTGCGCCAACACAGCCAAGTGCCCTCACGGATGCGAGAACCTCGATGGCTCATACCGCTGCACCTGTCCTAAGGGATTCAAGCAGAACTACTACTGGAACCAGTGTGTCGGTCAGTGGGACGACTCTCGTCGAAAGCATGTTCTATGCACTAACAATCGTGACATTACCTTACCAGTGGTTCTATCGTGGGCTATTCAAGCTGTGAAGCTGCAGCACCATTTTCGCTCCTGCGCACCGTATAACGACACACACTACCCCCCTGAGCTATAGGCAAGCATGCAAGGCTCTACCGGCTATTGCTAAGTGGGCCACGGGACACGCTAGACTTTTCTTTTAACTGCCCCACCAATATCACAAAGAGTAGTCATGGCACTGAAACACGCAAACAGACCGGTGCGCTATAGTGATTTGTGTATACATTCAGCCAATTAAGTAACCTTCACATCACAATAGCGGTGCCTGTCAGACTGCTGCTCTCGCGTACGTATATTGAATCAAAGGGATTGACTCGTAACGGCCCCTACCCCCTATCCAAATTTTCAACTCCTTCATTCATATCACTTACCTATCGTGCGATTGTCTAACAAGATATAGGTAAGCCGGCAGGAGCTTGACTGTGGTCTGGGCAATGCGTAATTCACGGTCGCTGGTGTGCTCGCGCTCCCGCAGATGACGACGAGTGCTCGTCCCTGCCGTGTGGCTCAGCGTCCTGCATCAACACTGTGGGCAGCTACTCGTGCTCCTGTCCTTCCGGGTTCCGCTTCGACGAGATCAGGACCGACTGCATCGGTGAGTCCTCGAATTCAGGCACGAAGCGAAAGCGGTCTTCGAGCCTCGCATTCGTGGTGGTTTAGCATTTACTTCGTTCTCTGAAGGTGCGCGAAATGCCTTTGTTGTTTAGTCTTGCAGAAAGTGCTGACATTTAATAAAACAGCAGTGGAAACGTAATTTTAGCTCCTGGTACGGTGAGATGAGTTGCTTCCACCCTGGCTCAGGCGGCGAGGGGTGCGAGAACAGCCCATGCCTCTACGACTGCACGCCCACGGGCACCAGCGGCTTCCTGTGTAGCTGCCCAGAGGGCTTCCAGCGCATCGGCCAAGGGTGAGCGTTATGACTGCCTTTATGCCGCAATCTCCAATCCAGTTTGTCAAAGAGGGAAAATATTCGAGCGGAAAACATTCAATCTTCGGTCTAGGGTCGGTATGGTGATTGTCCACGATGAAAATAATGCACACCAGGAATTGTCATTCAAAAAATATAGCTTTTCTTTTAGTGAACCTGTCTGGATTTTGTGTGGATATAACAGGGGGAGATGAACGGAGTACCCCCTCCCCCAATATGTTATTAAGTGACTAAGTTTACATATGACATCCATGCAGATCTTTTTTAAGCCGAAAGCTTTTAACAGCTCATGAGTGATGACCGCAGAAAGTGCGCGCAAACCTGTGCGCGCGAGATGTGTTCGCGAAATATAGGTGGGTTTCCACACATAATGACCGATATTTGTAGAAAATGATAGTGATGAGAAAGAAAGAGAGAGAGAAAGTCCCTCTACTCTCTTTTTCTCTATCTCTCTCTAGAGAGACCAAGGCCAGCAGCAGGGCAGCAAAACTGCTTTCGCCTTGTTCCACGTAAAGTGACTCTCTCCTCTGATTTTTGTTTTCTTTTTAACGAAGCAAGTCCAAGAAAACATGATTCGAATGAGTGACCCTCCAAGAGTGACCTCTGAATCCGCCCCAGTCGAGGACGCTGTTGAATGTACTATAACATTGCGTCACTGGTCAGCGAGCGAATAGAGAAAGATAGGTTGCACAAGAAAATACCAACTGAACAGAGCACAGGACTGGCGCTTTCTGTCCGACAGCCTGAGCCAAACTGCCCAACAACGTTTCTTGCTAAGTGAGCGAGTGCTTTACGGGGCAAACGTGCATAGAAAACTTGCACAGCGGCAGCCGAAAGTGCTCAGCCATACGGTAATTGGCCCGAAGGAAAGAATACTAAATAGGCAAACAATTTCTACTGAATTCGATATATGTTTGAAAGATAGTATTGAGCTCCAAACAGCGAAAGGCGAAATGAACTCTGAGACACCTACCTTTAGTATTCTGCAATTCCTATTTGCTTTTAAAATTATTTGAATAACTCATTAATTAATTGTTTTTTTTTTCATATGGGCAAAAAAAAAAAACGTTTTGTAGTACGGTCGTGCACACACTTGTTTAGCATTCTATCGTGCTCCGTTATGCATTTGCATTAAATCGCCGCTGTCTGCCAGACCCGATATAGCTTTTTAATACATGAGTTAAACACATTCCATGCCCGATAATGTCTTGATTCGAATCGCATATGCCCCTTTAGAGCATTACAGCGCTAAGCGTTGGAGCGTTAGAGCGTTGTAAACAAGTGCGTGCACGTCTGCACAAAGTCATGCTCGAAGCGGTGCGTTAGCGTAAAAAGCCCAAGACACCTCCTGAACGGCACCTCCACTGCACTGTCCAGGCACTGCCTGTCGGCGCATGACAGCCGTGGACAGTATGTGACAAACACGCTGGGAAACCTGGGGGCCGCCATTCCGGTATATCCCCTGATCGATGCGGAAGGAGCCAGCGACGACGACGGCAAGATCATCTCCACCGAGGGCTGCTACTCGTGCAACCTCAACGGCGGCGGCTCGCTGCCCACGGCACAGCAGCACCGCAGAACCAGGGACCTGGGGCAGCAGGCATCTAACGTAACTGGCCATCGTGTCACGCGTCGACTCAGGAGATCCACGCACAGAAATGTGAGTTTAGCAGAAATTTACCCTTAAATACCCCATTCTATACCCCACTATAATCCTCCCCACCCCATTGGGCTACACCATTCTAGCCCAATCTAATCACACGGAAAGCACTCTCATCGAAAACCTTTATTTAGGTTAGAAAACACCAAAAATTATAGAACTTCAACTATCATTCACCCACGTTTCACGAGTGTAAGCCATCGACAGCAGCCGCTGTCGCTGCTGCCGCTTCGATCCTGGCTCGCTTCCGCTCTTGGTAAGCTTTTCGGCAACGGCCTAGTCTGGCTTCTCGTTGTTCATAGGTCTCGGCAGCCTATCTGGCGCGACTGCGTTCTTTGCCTCTAACTAGAGTGGTTTGCCGCCAAGCTACCATCGTTATAATATAGTTAAAATACGCTTACGCTGAAGCAAACGCATAGCCGGCGTAAGTACCTATCCATAGCGATACTGAAGAGCGAGCTCGCGAAGCCGCTGTTATCCTCCTCGAGCAAGTCCCGTGATAGCGCGGCCTGGCATCACTCACGTTTGCCGACGAATGACTTTGGAAGACTGAGGTGCGTGACTCGTCATTGGGAAAAAAATTGCAAAATTGCATGGATCATTCTCATTGCATAGCACACGGCCGAACGCGAGTGCGACGAAGGATCCGTGATGCCGCTCGCCCAGGTAGTGCGCTATTTCCGTATCACCACTCGGTCCTTGAGAGCTGCTAGTAATCGCACGGTCTCATAATAAGCCAGCTGAAACCCACAAAGACATGAGTATTAAACACGCGGTACGCGCGGACCGCATGCAGCCCGCCGGTTCCAAAGTTTTCAATTTTTGTTCCGAAAGCACGTGACAGCTTCACCAATCGGCTTTACAACTAGACTCATTTTCCAACTAAAATCAAGTAAAAGACCTCTTCCCCAGACGATACACGTTCTTTGCAAAATGAATAGAGGCGTTGTCGCCTTAATCTGACTTGGACGGAGGCTATATAGCTACCATCAAGAGCAAGGCGCTGGAACACCCTCCCTCTTTCATCTTAGAATCCACATTTTATCTTTTAAGGATAAGTGATTGTGGTTATCATGAACTGTTGTATCTTGTCATAGCTCTCCCCGAGCCATCGTGAATTGGCGCCCGTCCGGCGTCAAAGCAGAATCGAGCACGCGTCACGTTTCTTTTACACGAAACGTGGAAGGGTGTTGTCTGGGAAGGAGACATCTTTGTCTTTATTTATTTATTTATTTATTTGTTTATTTATTTTCTTACTGCTCTTATTTATTATTCATATAGTCATCTTTTTGTTATTTCTCGTTCCTGCCACGCGAGGGTCAAAATTTTCTCAATGCGGCCTGTATAGCCGCATGAGTTGGAGACCCTTAGCACAAAGAAGATAGAGCCAACTACAGTATCAGAAAACACGAAGTATGGCGAAAAAAGCACGATCCGGAAGGACGATCGGTTTAGCTGCTGGCAAACGGCGCAGAAGACTGAATAAATTAACTACTTCTGATCCCGAGGTACACTGCTTTTCGCTAAGTATATCCAGACACATCAGAGCTCAGCCATCTTTCATTTTATTCTTTATGGTCTCCTCCTCTATGGCTGCCCTCACGATCTCGATGATCAGCATGACAGAAGTCAACCGGTAGAGTGCTTTAGCATAGTGCACACTGTCTACCACCGCTCTCTAAATAGCGCTTAAGCGTTGCATGCGCTGTCTACTGTAACCGCGGCCACCAGCCGTCAATCTGCATTCACATAACTCCGCGAAGCGCCAGACGCACCAGCAGCTGGCCTCTGCCTGCCTATCGACGCCATCTGCACATGCACAACAGCGGGCGTGGTAACAGACGATATGCGATATGCTAAAGCTTTGTTGCCGCTTGCTATGCAGCACGCAGAGGCCACTGCGGAGGGCACTCAGCAGTCATCAAAGCACAAGCACCGCCACGAGCACTCCCACTGGGACCTGGTCAAGGTGGCGATGTCGATAGACGAGGCACAGCAAGGCCGCGACATCCTGGACATTCGGCCAGCCTACAAGCACCTGCGCGACGACAGCAACTACCATGTGCTGCATGGCGTCGACAAGGACCGCTTCCAGGTCGTGTCCAGGTGAGCGAGTCTCCCTGCAATCACTGCCAGGCCAACAGTGCACGAAGCGTGGGGAAAGCACAGCACCCAGGGCTACTCAAAACCATTCAGTTGTCGTTTTACAGCGATATCCGTTAAAGGACTCCTTCCTTAGGATAAGCATCTTTGCAGTAGACTACAGCGTAACCAGACAGTGGTTACCGAGGAAGAACTGGGTTTTATTGACGACACTCTGACGTCAGCGGAACGCTCTGTGGCTACCCATGACGCTGAATGGTCAGACCCGAGTAGCGACACGTGCGACAACGTTTACCGCTCCCTTCCCACATTAAAAAGGTTGGATGGCGCCATAACCTTATGCAAGTTTTGTCACGCAGTGTCATACAAAAACCATAAAACTGTCGTACAGTGTCATCTATGGGATACTTCTTTGTATTTTGCGGCAATGCAATGCTTTTGTATATTCGTATGACATCATGTGATAAAGACAGCATGATGTTGCTGCATCATACACCTTCCTTCACTAGGGTTGTACCTCCTCTCACCCTTGTGATGACCTCCTGAAACCTATGCACAGACTTAGTGGTGCTAACTAAAACATTCACTTAGCCCCATAGAGTGAGGCTAGTTACAGCCATTGATGGTGGGTGGAGTCATCAGTCCTATGGCTGAGGTCATCCGGCACGCCGGCTTGATAAGCGATTACTGGTCACTCGAGTACAAGCTGGATAAGGCAGCCTGTCGGGAGGAGATTGAAGGGTAGGAGATGAGTGTGCGGTTCCTTGGTGGGTTCGGATACTCCCAGACAGAGTGGTGAAGGTGGGTACGGATTGTTGCACTGCGGTCTTTATTCTGTGTACTGCGTGGTGAAGAAAACGTTGTCGTGAAAAAAAAAAAGCAATGTGGCTAACGCCAGCACGATGGTATCGGCCTTGTTGAATTTTGAGGAGTAACAGAAGTGTCCGTCGTTTTAGTCTGCAATGCTTGGCTACGTGCACATGAAAACCGTTCTGGCTTGGAGGTCCCATAGAGTGGTCTTGTACCTCCTCTTCGTTCTGTTTTCCTGCAGTAGGAGCTAGGCTTCGGTAGAGCACGTATGCGCACTCATTGCCAGGGGGCGAGGCATGGTTTTGGGTTTTTTTTTTGTTAGAATATAGAATATAGTCCCTATAGAATATAGACATATAGTCGAATATAGAATATAGTATAGTCGCCTGGAAGTCACTGATGACTGCTTCGATGGCGTATGTTTCAATACGTATTTCTTCCTACGATTCTAGTGTATTTCAATGTACAGGCTGCAATGCGAGTGCAATGGCGACTTCTCTCGCCTCTTGCGCTAACACTCCTTATTGAGCCTGCTACTCGAATTCTGCCTGTTTCGTCCGTGGCCACAACTACTAGTTCCTATGGCGTCTGTTTGAGTCGGATATATAGCCACATTTGCGTAAGGGACACGAGAATTCATGCCGAACTACCGGAATCAGGCTTGGACTATCACGCTGCTTTGTCACGTTGTGTTTAAAGTGCATGTTTCTTTAGTACTGGAGCTACTTGTACTTTGAGCCGGATTGGAGATGTCAATGCTGCAGTCGTTTAGGGTAAGAGAGTGTTTGGCACAGAGTACGGTAGTCTGCTAAAAAGGACTCGTTCAGTCCTCGTGTCTCGGAGGCGAGCCAAATACCCAACTTTCTCTGTTTCGACAGTTCCTTCGCCGAACTATGTACATACAGGCGAGGGAGCATTTCAGCGGGTGTGTGCGGATGGTGGCAGAGTGCAGTTTTGAGAGCTTTACGAAAGTGTATGTAAGCGAACAAGGATCCTCAACAGGAGTAGCAGACGGGAGCCAACAGCTTTAGAACAGGAAAAAAACAAGAAATTGAGTATAAAGAATAGCGAGGTGCGAGTGCCCAGAGCAAAAGCCGCACCCCTCACCGTTTCACCCAGCATTTTACGCATGAGCAGTTGCGCCCCGCTATTGCCCTATCTCAAAGCCACCTAAACTCTCCCCCCATATCCCTAACCGTTAGGGTCACCCTACTCAACAACTCTCAATTAATTCTGTCGCTTCATGTACTTCAAAACTAAACTAAAGTCCCCCCACCCCTCCCCCCTCATGCAGAATGGGATCAATGCGAAGCTTCTGAGGCTTTTCAAGCTGACGGGTTCAGCAGACACAAAATCTTACCTGCACGAAACCGTGCACAGAGGAGGACGTACCAATCACACCTGCCCGAGCCGCACTTTTCCCACCGATCACGTCCGTTTTCAAGAGGTTAAAAGTGTTCTTGTAATCCTGCGTTGATTTGCAAGCAGGCGAAGACCACTGAGATATATATGCGAGATTAAAAAAAAACTCGAACTTTGCCCATCCACGATACAAAGTCACGTAGTATCTATCTGTTAAATAAGTAGTAATGCCTTACTAGTTGGGTTATGGAGATTCGCCTATGACGCGAAATTATTTTTCCCTTACCTGTCTTTTTTCAAGTTCGTTGTGCACGTAAGTGCACATTTTAGCACCTGCGGCATTTTGATGATTACTTGCTAGTGAGCAGGCCCGGTATGCGGGAATGTAGAATTTGCGCTGTTGCCAAACCTTGAAACTTTACAAGATAAGCGACAGAGACGATCGCGTGGCTTGGGCTTGAGGCCTGAAACGGTGTTGCAAGCAGCATGCATGGCAGCCGTGTCAGCGTTACTCGAACCCGTTGTTCCTTATCGCTTAGGTACGCACCGGATGCGAACCGTAGGTCGACGTCAGAAGCGCTTCTCCTTCATGCGCTGCTGTCGTTATCTATCATTTGACACCGCCAACCCCTGTGTCTCTTATCTTTCACTTTGAAAGCTATAATAAACGAGGCCACATTCCCAGCACTTGGGGCCAAAACGAATCAGCAAACACTTTATTCCCTGCTGCACATAGCAAAAAAAAAAAAAAAACAGAGGCAAGAAATTCCTGGGAAACTGTCAATATATGCGTAAGCATTATTGCAGCGCGTCATCCTTTCCTTGCGATTTTCGCGACATTGCGAAAATCGCAATGCCGTGATTTTTGAAATTTTCGCTATTTTGGTGAAAGGCTGCGAAGTATTTTAAACTTCGCAGCCTTTGGTTTTTTCCAAATAAAAAGGGCTGATCTAAGGCTACCTCACCGGCAGCACCTTGGTCGGATCATTTTCTAATGCCCAAACACCTTGCTGTTTCTACCCGAGCGTTTAGAGCGCAGCATTTAAATGAATAATTAGTTGAAGTCGACTAATTGTTATGCAGGCGGAAGCGAAAAATCTTCGAGGATATTTTGGATAAATCCTAACAACATTTACTCATTTCATTTCTGAAGGACGCTTAGGTTTATTTTTTTTTAACCTTGATCCATTTTAGCAGACGCACTTTGTATACATAATATAAGTAACCTGTGCGTGTTTTCGAAGCATTCGAAGTGCAGGCTCCTCGCTACTTTGAAAATTTCATACAAGTTGATATTCGCGCAGTGCACCGTATCTAATGGGCATTGTCTATGCGCGAATTGAAGGATTGAAATAAGCATCTCTCTTGCTTCCATTTGGGCAAAACCTCGAACACGGGGATACTTCTTCAGCAGTACTTTAAGTACGACATAAACGAATTATATCCAAACCACTACACTTACAGACGATTAAGCGTGTGACACAACCAGCAAAAAATGACAGAATTAGTCAAACTGGGGTAAGCTTCAAAGTAAATGTGAACTATACTTGTTGTAAAGCGTGTTATTTTGTCAACACACACACACACACACACACACGCACACACACGCACACACACACAAACACGCACACGCACGCACGCACAGACGGTTTTTCTTTTATTGCGAGAGCAATACTACGCCAGGTTTCAAGCATTCAGCGTAGCGTGATCCGGTAGTTACGCTTTACACCACGTGACTACTGACGTCATACCAGCGCGAGAACTGGGCTACCAAGTCGGCTCTAGGCGTTTCGCGTTTCTCCAACTAGGAGCGCTGTAGTCTATCAGGTGGTGTCCCGTCATAAGCGAGGCGAAGATGGGCTACCAAGTCGGCTCTTCAGCGTAGCGTAGCTCGTAGCAACGCGGGACGTTTCGGACTTCTCCCACTAGGTGCGCTGTGGTCTAACAGGTGCAGAAAAGTGACATAATGTTAGTAATGTAGAAACAATCATTTAATAAATAGAAGGACGGTTTAGTTAACCAATCTAAAACAATAATTAAGATATAGGGAGAAAAATGAGCATGATAGCTACTGCTACTACCCAGTTTCAAAGGGGACGCTCCTATATTCCATCCACCCATCTATTCATGGTGTAGTCTTCCATTGGAGACACTTCGCCTCTGTTCTCTCTTCGCTAAGTAGAGGAGGGAAGGCTGCGCTGTATAAAGCATGCGATTTCAGCGCTTGTAAGACAATTCGCCATACTGTCTGAGAAGCAGAGGGAGAAGGCGGCTCGCCAGTGTGAAGCCAGGAAGCAACAGCGAGCTACGGAGACAGAGGAACAACGTGAAGAGCGTCAAGCCAGACGTGCTCAAGTGCGGCTCGGCGAATGCGTGCTTCTTCTCAGGCCACCGAAGCAGTTGCTTTCGCAATCTCCTAGGCTTAACTACAGCTAAGCCACTGTGATTTTTTTTCTTTTTAATGCATAACTTTTTATCCTTTATTGCCTGCCAGACGATGACTTCACTACTAAGCTCGGACGCTGCTTCTTGAAACTTAATGCGTCCCAGCGTAGTACGTTCAGCAGAGCGTGCTTTTTGCGATAATCCATGTCTCTGTCCCGCTTCTGTCGCATTGCCTGCGCCTCTCGAGTTCGCTTCTCGGCATTTTTGCGCCACCTAACCGTCATCGCATCAGCAGCCTAGCCTTCGTGCCCGCTATCTCGGCTTCAGACTTAAATGGCTAACACCCCATCGCCGAGGACCAGACGTAGATGCACTATCCGCACTCGTAGAAGGCTGCCAAGTAGGAGCAGTTGGCCTAGATGCACTATCCGCAGTCGTAGACGACGACGACTCATACGGGCGTTCCGCACTGGTAGACGGCAGCGTATCCATCGGACATGTAGTTCAAGAAAGGCATCAGCTCCGTGTCTATTTATACAAAAACACCATACATTTTAAGGTGAAAGCCTTTCTTGCCCCATGCGTGGGTGCGCGCTTGTGTATTGTCTCTGTGGTTTGTTTAACTTGGACACGTGATAGGGAGAGCGCCCGGAGCTGGCGAGACACCAATTCACATTTGTGCCCAGGAAAGAAGTGGTCACAGAGTGAACACATTTCAGTACATCAAGCAATTTCTCTCAGGTCGGCAATCTTTCATCCGAATACAAGACGAAGAACACGGCCCATATAAACTGGGAACGAGAGGCACCCCACAGGGCGAGGTCCTCTCGCCATTACTTTTCATCTGGCCATGATGAAACTCCCGGCTCAGTTGGCGACGGTCGAAGACATCCAGCACGCGCTGTACGCCGACGACATAACCATCTGGGCCAAACACGGAGCGGTTGGAGACATTGAGGCCAACCTGCAGCAAGCGGCGCAGATCGTAGACGCTTACGCCCGCCACTGCGGCCTTCAATGCTCACCGTCCAGATCCGAATTTGTGCACATTCGCCCGTCGCCTAAGTGCACCACAAAAATGGAATTATCCCTGGCCAGCGGTCCGATACCCGAACACGATGAGATTAGAGTACTTGGCCTCCTTGTCCACAAACATCGACGGGCTGATACAATACTAGCAAAACTGCGCAAGGTGGGGGACCAGGTGGGCCGGATGGTGCGCCGGGTTTCCAACAAACGCGGGGGGTTACGGTGCACAGACGCTTTGCGGCTGGCGCATGCATTCGTGACCAGTCGAGTACTCTACTCGACTTCTTACCTCCACCTGCGCAGGTTTGATGAGAACGCCCTCGAAGTGATTCTCAGAAAGATACAATACAATACAATAATAAGTTTATTTCCAGGTTCAACTGGAGGGTTCCCCGGATAAAAGCTGCCTTGGCAGCTTGACAGTGTCCAGGAAACCCTTACAAGCAGCAGCAGACGAGTGGTGAAGGAAATCTCCAAATCTGCCATATATACAGTAGTCACATTCAATAACAAAACAATAAATACACACGCATATTCACAATAAGCTTTAAAGTAAATGGCACAAAGAGAAAAACAGTTGAAATGCGCAGTTTTTAAGGGAAAAATGTCAACTGGGCAAACATTCAGCAATCTACAAACAGAAGCATAAAATCACATTTGAACAAAATATTTGCACAGCTCGGCTCTTGTGTATCCTATTGTATTTTGATAAGTGTTTAAAACATGGGGCAGGTTGTAAGATAGCATTTGTAATTTATAATCAGTGCGAAAACGTGGTACATTCCATGCATTAGTACTTCTAATGCATACACACACAAGATGTACAAGCGTGCCCTCGATCTCCCGATCAACACATCCAACCAGCGTCTTATGGGCCTGGGGATGATAAACGTATTCGCGGAGCTCCGAGAGGCGCACTTGACTAATCAATACACAAGACTATCAAAAACGCCGTCGGGACGCCGTCTATTAGCCCGACTACACATCCACCACCCAACACTTACGGAAGAGCGCGTACGCATTCCTGAAATCTGGAGATACGCCCTGCACGTACGCCCTCTTCCGGCCAACATGACACATGACGACCACAGTGGCAGGCGCCTTGCGCGGGCGGAGGAACTGGCCCGTCACTATGGGAACAAACACGGAATTTTCTACGTGGACGCCTCCGGCCCTCACCATGGAGGGTGGTACACAGCCGCAGTCGTCCATCAAAAAATCACGGTGAATGGGCTAACGTTCCGAGCTCAAGACATAACACATGCGGAAGAAGTTGCCATCGCATTAGCCGCCGCAGACAAGGACTCACGAGTCATCATCACCGACTCGAGAGGGGCCTGCAGAAATATTAAACAGGGGTACATTCCCCTCTTTGCGCACCGCATCCTTCAAAACAGTGACTACCTCGGGGCCCCCGCGTCTCGAAGATTGTATGGGCTCCAGCTCACATGGGCCTCGAAGGCAATGAAACGGCCGACGCCGCCGCCCGCGCGCTCTCTCCGGGCAACGCCTTCCGACTCTTATGATACGGATCTCGAACCCAATCCGGCTCTCACTTTTCGAGAAATTACTGAATTATTTCAATTCGGCCATGCAATTTATCCCAAGCCTTGTAAGGGCCTTACAAAGGTGGAGGAACGCACACTCCTCCGCCTTTACACCAAAACGCTGCTGTGCCTGGCAGTTTTAAAAAAATTTGATCCTGCCTGTACAGGAAAATGCCCGCACTGTGCGGAGGTCTTCGGACATCTTCCACATGGTGTGGGCATGCCAGTCAACCCTCCTCACCCCCAAACCCAACCCCACCCGGGAGGACTGGGAGGCAGCCCTGCTCGGCTGCTCCGATCTAGCAAGCCAGAAGGCCCTGGTCCACCGAGCCCGAGCCGCAGCGGTCGCCAATGGGCTCCTGTAATGATGAGCCCATCTAGTGTTTGCATGAGGTTGCCCCGGCTACCTGGAGCTTCCTCCGAATAAAGTTTTTTACACACACACACACACACACACACACACACACACACACACACACACACACACACACACACACACACACACACACACACACACACACAGAGTGGACGTTGAGAAGTGTAACGTCACACACCGCGTGATCCATGGAGGCTATTGGCACGGAGGAAAAATAAATGCTGAGGCTTAGCTATGGTTAAGCCTAGTCAGATGCGAAGCATATTGGTGGCTAGGCTTGGAAATGCACGGTTTTTCCTTGGTTAAACTCGGAAATACACGGTTTTCTTTGGTTAAACTCGGCAATAGCATGACTCGTTCATCTCGAAAATACGGTAGTATAACTGTGTTACCGACACACAACGAACATGAAGAACCCCGGGCCAACGTTGATCGATTACCTTTACGCGAATATGTACGCGTACCAAAAGCTCTTAGAACATCGACGTGCTGAAGGGATCAACGATTATGAATTTTTCGGCAACAACACGGTCATATGGGAAAGCCTCCCCGTAAACTACCCATGTCCAGCTGGCTTGACATGCAGCAACGGTCGTTTCGTCTTCATTAGGCGTGGATGTGAGGTCACGTCATGTATACCCTTCGAGCCATATCACCGCCACGGTGGTCCTTCAATTACACCACCGAAGCCCATAAAGCGGTCCTTACGAAAACTGTTCAAAACCAAATCACGCAATTTGTTCTGTTACCTAGACGAGGAAACGATCTGTAGCACGCCGCAGCTTTCGCTTCTCATTCCAACGGGCAGCCCTGTCTTCAGGAGGCATCTCAACCCCGTGTGTGCCTAGCAGAAGTTGTTGTTGTTGTTGTGGCTGTAGGAAGAAGGAAAAGAAAATGCACGGGCCTGCTACTGGCTCTGTAGCTGAACCACCTCCGCTGCCTCGTGCAGACAGAAGAGAAAATAGAGAAGAAAGAAAAGGAAGAGGGTAAGAAAGACGCGCGCCGCAACAGCCGTCGTCCACCACCAGCGGTGGCGTGTACAATGACGGCCTACAACAGATAAAAATTCGGTGCCAGGCCAGCCCCCGCCGCTAGCAGCGGTGACACACCTGCACCAGCCCCATCAGGGCAGAGCATTTTACAGTGTGGAACAGACGCACCCCCATATATACCGCCGCTCCAGCATCACGTGTTCACTACAGCGCACCTAACGGTAGAAGTGGGAAGCGCATTGGTAGCGATGCCGCGCTCGACCGCGCGAGCCGGCTGCCCATCTCTCCTCTGCTCTGACGTCACGCATCACGTGGTACTCCTTGGTAGCGACGCCGCGCTCGACCGCGCGAGCCGGCGGCCCATCCCTTCTCTTCTCTGACGTCACGCATCACGTGGTACTCCTTGGTAGCGACGCCGCGAGATGCAGCCCGGTCTCTCCTCTGTCGTGACGTCACGCATCACGTGGTTCTCCTTGGTGGCGAGGCCGCGCTCGACGGCGCGAGATGCAGCCCGGTCTCTCCTCTGTCGTGACGTCACGCATCACGTGGTAGGTCATGAAAGGTCAATGGTGGCGACACCGCCGCGCTCGAGGAGCTGAGGCTTAGCTCTAATATGCTGCGCATAAAAATGCATGAGAGAGCGTAGCACACCATGCAGTCACCTTTCACAAGCCAAGTGCTCATGACATCGGTCCCTCCCCCGTTTTTCGCTCTCCAAGTTTGCCCCTAATGCTTTGGCGTCGGTATGAGTCGGTGCGTCTGCGCGGCACATGACGCAGACGGCTGTTAGTGGCATGCACAACCAGTAATATGCGTTGTGGGGTTAGTTGGTTCACGCTCGTAAACATATAAGCGCAACAAAGACGACACAACATGCAAGAAAGACAGGACAGGGTGCTACTTGAAAATGATTTATTATCCACAATAAGGACAGCAACTACTAAAAGATGAATACATGATCATATCAATAGCACTTGCATGGACAAGTAGTAAGTAATTGGTTCACAGGAAGGGAAAGGCGCAGTATCTGTCGCACTTGCTCTGTGGACACCTGAACCACGCCGTAAGGGAAGGGAGGAAGGTGGGAGTGAAAGTGGAAAGAGAGAAAGGGGAGTCGTAGTGGAGGGCTACGGAGGAATTTCGACCACCTGGGGATTTTTAACGTGCGCTGACATCGCACAGCACGAATTCACTTTCTTGCCTGTTGTGTCGTCTCTGTGGCGCTTGTATAAGTTTACGAGCATGCACAGCCGTTTTTGTTTTGCCGGTCTGCGCAGAGCCTGACCTAACTGTGTGCATGTTTCATGCAGCGACGGTGGAGTGACGTTGCAGCTGGCCGAGACTATAGCGGAGCCGGGCGTGTACAAAGTCAACATTGGAAGCAGAAAGCCAACAGAGGAGGAGTCTCAGCACCACAACAGAGCATTCCGACTTCGTGTTCACGTCGCCATCACCAAATAACGCCCACAGAGGGTCGGCATCCATCTTTCATCTTTGCCCTATAGCTGCACCGAGACGAGGGATAAGCAGCTTTAGCAACTCCAGCCATGCCAACATTATTAAAGAATTGAAACCCACAATTGTGCCTCGATTTGTTCACATAAATGGATCCTCTGTGTGTTCACTTGCACTTCCTGTTTCCTAAGCATCTAACCGGGTTAACTCGCCGCGGCGACGCGGTGGTTAAAAGATGTTCGACTACTGCGCATGAGTTCCTGGGGTCGATTCCCTTCCGGCGGCTGCGCTTCGATCATAGGCGAAGCGGAGAGGCGTCCGTGTACTTTGCGATATCAGTGCACGTTAAAGGTCTACAGGTTGTCGAAATTACTCCGCAGCCCTCCACTATGGCTCCACTTTCCACTTTCACTCCCACCGTCCTATCTTCCCTTACAGCGCGGTTGAGGTGTTCACAGAAAACAAGTGAGACAGTTACCGTGGCTTTCCCTTCCTATAAATCAATCAATCAGTCCACAGAAAACATGTAACAGATACTGCGCCTTTCCTTTCAAGCCAAATCTGAGCACGTGCTCTCAACGAGGCTAGTCAGTTGCAAGCGTGACAGCCAATGCCAACTTCAGTATTCTCTTCATTGAGCGATTGTGGAAGATGTTAACGTCGCTGAAGTTTACGGGGAAGCCACGAACAGAATGACGCAATAGTATGGTACTACAGAAGTTGAAAGGCGGGTCCTGACATTGCCTAAACGACCAGAATATCTCAAGAGGCATGTTGAAAACTTCCGCAGATACCGGTGGCGGACACCCGAAAACAGTTAAGCGATGTGCTCTGACGCGGTTTAACTTTTTTTACTACTTCGGCGTCTCAAGGAACACCCATCAGCGCAATATTTATTTTTATTTCAGGTGATGATTTTGCCTCTGATATGCGTAAAGAAGAAAGTCGGTTGGTTAATATGAATGGTTTCAATGATTTCCAAAAAATCATATGGCGGCACCATGGTTCAAATTGTCGCCGCGGTCTGGTTTCCATACAGGTTGGGATGTGACAAACAACGTAACGTCACGCAAAATTCTGTTCTAAAACTCATTAATGTTATTTAAGAGTTTGGTAAGTGTGATGTTTATATTATTTTGCAACCATTTCTCCATTCGACGCAAGCAGACGAAGTGCAGAAGAAGCGGCGCGCAGGAACACGCGCTCTCGTGATTGGTTGAAGGTCTGCTGGCTACTATAGTGCTGCGCATTGCACGCCTACGAGTGCACATTATTGTGCTGTCTCCCTTCTACTGCCTGTAATAGGGGGAGAAAACAGATACATGCAGATTACCCACAAATATAACGGTTCATCATGGTTTCAAAGATCTTGCAAATGCATATCAGAGAGTCCAGAACGCCTGGAGCGAACATGTCATCTACAGCAGATTCCCGTTAAGATGAATTCTCGCATATAATGAATAGTGTGAGGCCATTTAGATGGTTTCCCATAAGGTTGTATGTAAAAAGCAAAACTCCACTTAAAGCAACCCTCAGCCCTGCCTCGGAGGGTCGAGAATCGTGAGACCCGGGTTCACTGCAGAAGCGGTTCAATGAAGGCGAAACTGCAGGCAGCCGTGCGATTACAGTGCGTGTTACAGAACCCCAGGTTGTTGAAATTATTAGTAACGCTGCACTGCAATCTCTCATAGCTTGTAATTTTCGTACGTTAATCTCCATAAACCACACAACTAAAGAGACCCTGAAAATATATGGACATATTATATTGCAACCTACTTGTAGATGCGGAGTTCGCGGATATTCAAGTCAAATTTAAAAGCTCTGCCTATAACGTGTAATTTAAGAATAATTTTGAATTCAGCATATTAATATCATACTAAGATCATCAGCATAAATAAATCACAAGGCACATCCCAGTTGATACACCACAGAAACACATTGCTTCTTTCGAGCAGAGGTGCGCCTAGTGTATGCTTCGCCGTATGACTGTTGCTAATGAACAGCTGTGCCTTATGAAAGGACTATCACGGAACTAATATTTAAAAGAGTAACAAAACACATTTCCGCTGACTTCCGCTTTCCTTGCATGCAAGTTTAGCGTCAGCATGCGGCGCCCAGAGGAAAAATTGACGACATCATTAGCGTCATGACAAAATATTATGACAAGGATGAGTTTTAAATATAGTGGAGTAGCAGGTCCTAACAAGTGATTGACGACATCACCAAATCATGTCACATCGTCTCATGAACACGAATATTCGCAAAAAAGTGAAGAATTCATTATAGTGTCATCACAATCATAAGACATGGGCGAGTTCTCAGAATAGTAGGAGGGGGGTGAGGGGGTATGTCGTAAATAAAAAGGCGATGTCTTAAGTAACGTGACAGTTACATGGCCGGGTTGACTTGCAAAAAGGTGATAGCGTCGGCGAAGAGCATGCCTACAATGACTTGCAAAAAAAAATGATCACACCAAGTCACATGCGCAGGATGACTTGCAAAAAAAGTGATGAAGGGTCTAGTGTCGCAAAAGCAATAGCAACGCTCAGGATTTCGCGCATCTCCAGTGCTAGTTCTGCAGTGCTCTGTTTTAATTAAAGTAGGACGGATGGTGAATAAGACGGTCGGGTACCCGTAAGCCTTGGCAACCTCCTCGGTCCAGACCACTACTGTCGCTTCAAAGACACGGCTAGAGCTGCACACCACTGCCTCCCACTGCTGGTTGATATTTGTGGACATATCCATAAATGTGGGTGAGGTTTTTTTGGTTCCTCGCAAATCTTGTATTCATCGCTTTGGCGAATAGGGTAGATGTGGGCGTACAGAGTGGGGTATGAGTTGGTGCGCAGGCGAGGCCAGGTATGCTCATGGGCCTAGCGACCACCTGGGGTTCTTTAACGTGCACTAACATTGCACATTACACTGAAGTCTTGCTTTTCGCCTCTATCAAAAAATGGCCGCCACGGCCGGGATTAATAATTGCTTCACAGGAAGGGAAAGGCGCACTATCTGTCGCACTTGCTCCGTGGACACTTGAACCGCGCTGTAAGGAAAGGGAAGAAGGTGGGAATGAAAGGGGGACAGATAAAAAGAGGAGCCGTAGTGAGGGGCTACGGAGTAATTTTGACCACCTTGGGATCTTTAACGTGCGCTGACATCGCGCAGCACACGGACGCACGGACGCCACTTCGTTTCGCCTCCATCGAAACGCAGCCGCCGCGGTCGGGTTCGAACCCAGGAACTCCGACACAGTAGTCAGGCATCTCACCACTGCACCACCGCGGTGGGGCACTACGGCCAGGATTCGATCCCGAATCCTTTGGTACAGCATTCGATCGCCCTAAACACTGCGCCACCGCGGCAGGCTTTTGGGGGGAATACGGTTGGTCTGGTTTATTTTGTATCATGAAATTCTGTAACGCACAAACAAGCAAGGAAGGATAAGGGTTGCTTTCAGCTATTGAATATGTCTCTCATAATTCTCCTTTCGAGCTAAAAAGCCACGGAAGAGGAAGAGAGATACTGGCTTTCGTTCTGATAAAAGCAGGAGGAAAATAGCGAGAGAGTCTCTTTCTCTGTGGGAAAATAAGAGAGATGTAGGCAGGAATAAAAAATGAGGAGAGGAGCTAGGGGAGAGAGAAATTCCCTCTTTCTCATTGCTGATTATCATATCTGTCACTAACTATAACTATCGGTTTACTCCGTCCCATTTCTCTATCTTACAAAGGCAGAAACGGCGAAAGTGGACGCACTCATTCGACAAGCGTACAAAACAGCACTTCACCTCCTGAAACATACTCCTACCACACACCTCCTAAATACGTCGTGCCTCGCTAATATGGCCCCCGTTAATATGAACGACTGGAATTATGGACAGTTTTTCTGAGAACCAAAATTTTTTCATGTATTTACATCTCATTAATATGGAACTCGCTGTTCGAACAATGGACAAGGAGAAAATGCACAGATACCATTAGGGTCCATGTATATTTGTCGCGTTAATATGGCCAGTCATGAAAACCAAATTGTTACACTGCTTCAAAGATATTTCTCTTCTAAATTTTGTAGACAGACCCCAAATGAACATAGTGGCATTGACTGATTGATTGCCTCTTTTCGCTTATGGTTCATATTTTACACTGCTAATTTGCGCAGTCAATGCACAGTTGAGTTTCCCCTTCAGGTGGCCAGGCGAGGAAACACTCGATGATATCGATGTTCTTGATAACTTGGAAGATTCAGACTCGCAACAATCACGCTACTTGATGGCACGACAGGAAGATTAACTATTTATTTACTCATAAATAAAACAAGAAGACACAAGTAAGGAAAAAAAACTGTTTACATGACTGACCCGTTGGTCGGACGAAATCAGCTCTGGCTTAACCCAAAGCACTTACTTTAAGCCATCTGTCTCAGCCCCTGGCGGGGCAGCAACTAATAAGCCATAAGGCAACTTTTCTCACCGATCAAAGACCGGGGAAAAGATATTAACTACACAAACACTTGGGAAAGAAGTCCCAAGCAAACATACGAACGGCACTGACGTCACTGCATTCCGAACCTCTGCTTTCCCGTGTTTTCTTTTCGCACACGTGCATTCGGGACCAACGTTTGCGGCATGAACAACAGCTAAAGTTCTTTATAAAAAAAAAACAGAAAGCTGCCACTGAGGGCTCAAACACTGCGTGGAAACTCCAACTTGACCAAGCTCTTCTCTTGAGCACCTGCAGCTCAATGACCCATCGCGCACTGGTCAGCCACCACACACCTGCTACACCACAAAAGCTGTATGCACATGAGCAGAGGGAAAGACGCGCACGTAACAATACGAGAATGCATACAAAATAAAATGTCTACTGGTCCCCTATATGACATTCAACACTGAACACTGCACAAAGGGAAGGAGCGCTCTGCGTCGGCAACAATAGAGCTGCCACCGCGCCTCCGTCGTGCGCCCGTGGTTCCACCAATTGGGTAACCCTTCGACCGGGGACAGGTGCACATCTCAAAGTATCTACCTCGGTTCGTACGCTCTGTGTGAGAAACCGAATGGTGCGAAGGTTTACCGAACTTCACATGCACGCTACGATTTTTTGTGTTGCATGAATTCACTTGAACAAAACTCTGACAGCAGCTTGCGCTTTGCAGAAAGTTGGATTGAGCAACTTTCAGCCTACTGAATGCTGATTCATAGCAGGGATTCGTGGGAGATGAAAAGTAGAAGTCAAATAATGTATTAATGAAACGCCACCGAGAACAATATGCAACACAATAGTGTCAATTGCATAGCATTTGAAGCATAACGGTGACTCGGATAATATTCGTATAGCTCCTAATGCCAACTTCGCTGGCCTGCATTATGCTCTAAAGCAGGCCTTATTCTTAGCTCTTTTTTTTTTTAGAAAACAATTCCGATTCGTTATTACGGACGTCTCGCTTTATGGACGGTTTTGTGCGGAAACCAAAGCGTCCATATTAACGAGGCACGACTATCCACAACACAATCCAAGAACTAGTGCAAGCTCATCGCACTGCTCAAATTAACTTTCCTCCGCATAGACGAGCAGGTTCATCCTCGCCGCAGTAAAACTCATCCAATCGGTTCATCCTCCGACAACAGCCATCTAGTCCCTCAATACTTCCGATACAGCCTTATCATACAACCACTGCCAAAGAACATGCGTCCTGCTCACCACGAGAGGCTCGAGTACAGGCGGTTCACAAACCCCACGCAACTGACATCGAAGTGACCTACGTAGACGCGGCCGAATACAGTCACCCCGCGGCATATGACATCAGTGTACTTTCCTATAACTTCCATCACAGAGTTTCTGCTTCTGTCAAAGAAAAAAACGTCGACAAAGGCCAAAGAGGCAGTCATAGTGCTAGCCATTGCTCTTCACTGGCACACTCATTCGGCTATTCTAAACCGGCACTTCAAATTATCGGAAGAGAACAGATACACCCAATCGCCCATAAAATCTTAACCTCTGGCTCCACAGCTCCCCGAGATTCACATCACCTGGGTACCAGGCCATGCAGGGAGCCCTGACAACAATGCAGCCCACTCGACTGTTCGACAGCACGTAAAACGAGGGGGGCATACCGTAGTCTAGGGAAGCATGCAAGACAGACTTCTCGCCTATCATGATATAACTATCCACTACCAAGAACAATGACTCTTCCGTATTCCCAGCTAATCCCTCTCTCTCAAAACCTTATCAAATAATCTGGCGAGAGCTACAAGCCAAAATCTTTCCCTCCCCAGCTTGGTTGGCCTTGGCCACACGGGCCGGTACGCCACTTCCCCCCCCCCCCTCCATTCCCCCTATGTGGCGCACCTAGAACCACCTTCGATCATATAACGTTTATACGCAATGATTTCCAGCCACAGCCACATTGGGGCCTCACGGACCAAGAGGGTTGGGTGATCGCAGTTTCCAGCTCGGATCCAGCCTCACAGGCCCCGCCGGGGTGGTGCAGTGGTAAGACGCCCGACTACTGTCCGGAGTTCCCGGGTTCGAACCCGACCTCGGCGGCTGCGTTTCGATGGAGGCGAAACGAAATGGCGCCCGTGTGCTGTGCGATGTGAGCGCACGTTAAAGATAAAAAAATTAAATTGTTTCACAGGAAGGGAAAGGCGCAGTAACTGTCACACTTGCTCTGTGGACACCCGAACCGCGCCGAAGGGAAGGGAGGAAGGTGGGAATGAAAGTGGAAAGAGAGAAAGAGGAGCCGTAGTGGAGGGCTACGGAGTAATTTCGACCACCTGGGGATCTTTAACGTGCGCTGACATCGCACAGCACACGGACGCCACTTCCTTTCGCCTCCATCGAAACGCAGCCGCCGAGGCCGGGATCCCCAGGTGGTCGAAATTACTCCGTAGCCCTCCACTACGGCTCCCCTTTCTCTCTTTCCACTTTCACTCCCGCCTTCATCCCTTCCCTTACGGCGTGGTTCAGGTGTCCACAGAGCAAGTGTGACAGATACTGCGCCTTTCCCTTCCTGTAAACTAATTATTATTATTATTATTATTATTATTATTATTATTATTATTATTATTATTATTATTATTATTATTATTATTATTATTATTATTATTATTATTATCCAGCCTCACAGCAGATGCTGGTTGACTGGGCTGAAGCGTTCGCTGAGGGCACACCCTGACAGACATCAACCAGAATCAGGAACCGTCCCAATCTTTGTAATCTACCTTGGTTCCCTCAACAAGTGTTTTACAACCATCATAACTATCTGTCGCTATATACCAGAACCCCACCGACATACCGCGGAATTTCCCGCAGACACCTCGTGCACAGATTTGCGCACAGTTTCTATGCACACTCTCTGCCGATGCCACTCATGGCCTGTTAAAGACTTTCGCATTACAATGTATGCCATGAGCTTACACAGGTATGGGCCGCTGCTTCAGCTATGCCAACATGCCCCCCATCCCCCCAACCCTATCCCTCATCCCGGTCATTATGGACAGCACTTGCACTCAAGACCAACGGTGAATAACCTCCAGCGCCATGAGAAGGATTGCGATCCAAGGCATTTCTTTTGCATTGTAATGTCTTCTCAAAGTTAGAGAACTCCCAAGTTCATTGCAGGGGGCTTCACCATTACCTATTGTGTATTTGGAAATTAAGGTTTCTACCACCACCTAGTCTGCCAGCAGCGAAGATAGCGAAGACGACGAGGTAGCCGCCGATGAGGATGTGACGCCTATAGTGAACTAGTGACGCCCATGCAGGCGCTTGCGATGGCACTCGGATGCGGTAGAAACGGTAGAAACGAATGTGGTGGAAACGACAAACAATGGCTGGAAGTTTAATGGCAGACCAAGCTAATTAAATTATACCGCGAGGACGTTTTTTTTTATCTTCCTAACGCCCTGATCCAGTGCTCTGTGGCCCATCAAGGGGAAGGGCCCCATCAGCATCAGCATCAGTCGACGTCACTGATCATGAGGGCAGTGGAGACGACAAAGCGCCGCCTCGAGGACTGGTGGCGCAACAGAGAAGCCTGTTAAATTTCTTCTTTCTCTCTCTTTCTTACTTCTTCGGACTATTTGACTGAACATTTAGCATGATTGATTGAATGTCCTTTATTGAATGGGAAGGCTCATGGCCATGGATGGGGATAAAGGGGAGTAGACATAATCTTCATTGTTTAGGTCGTCACTCGAATCACATTGCTCTAACCAGGCCACTAAGCGAGCCATACTTGGCAAATATCATCTGTGTGTTTGCATCAGTTTCTAGAAGGGAACGGTAGTTCAGGCGGTAGGGTTCGATCTCGGGGCGTCCAGTAGAAAAAGCAGGGCATTCCCAAAGTAAATGAGATAGAATTTTCTCTCACTCCTCAATTTTTTCTACCCGTTTCTCCTGGCCTGGTCCAGAACTTTGTGATCCCCCGATGCAAAGGGGAATGGCCGCATCAACATCAGCATCACCGAACACTTGAACGCGGTGATGACGCACCAATAGAAGGAGGAGGACAGCTGATGATAGCTTCTCTGCACTCTGCACATTGCTGTCGCAGCTAGCGTCCCAAGAGTGTCGTGGCCATCACCGTACGTCTAGGCCTGCACGGAAACACCACTGTGGAGACCCGGCTACAGCAGCGAGTAAGCTTTCCCGCGGTACTCATAAACCACCACGATCTGTGCATCGTTATCGTCTAGCATATAGCATGTCCAACCTGAGATGTGCGGGCGTCCCACAGCTACGGCAAGCTGAAGCGGAACGCCTTGTTGCTCCTAAGCTGGCATGATCTGTGCGTCGTCATTGCCGTGCTTGGCATGTCCATCCTGGGAGGTGCGAGCGTCCTCGGCTACTCATCCCGCAACTACGGCAAGCTAAAGCGGAACGCTTTGTTGCTTGCAAACCGGCACGATCTGTGCGTCGTCATCGGCGTCCTTGGCATGTCCATCCTGGGATGTGCGCGTGCCCACAGCCACTGATCCTGCAATTACGGCAAGCTAGAGCAGAATGCCGCGGACAAGAGCCACTACCTCTTGCGACAAGTCCAGGTGGCATGCCAGCAGAGGGGACCGCAGCATTCCCGATCGACTGCGACGACGGCCTCAGGGCCAGCACTCCGGGGGAAGAGCCGCGAGCCAAGCAGGAATGCGGGAGCACCTAACAGAACATCTGCAATGACCAGGCGTGAGGTTCTCAACGGGACGACCACCGTAATGCACGCGGTCCACCCGAACACTGTTCACGGTAACAGCAGCGAGCCAGCCGCAGCTCTTTCTGTTAATACAGCGTCGGCCAACACCACCCTGGTGATAACCTTGAGTTCAAACACCGCAGAGGATGCCTTCAAAACAGTTGCGTAAACCAAGACGGCCACATTCGTTATTTTTTTATTGCCTGAAGGCAGCGCTTGGTGTTCTCTTGCGTTGTTGAAGAGTGCGCAATTTAATTTTCAAGTGGATAAACTCTACAGCTCGTGTACCGTGAAACGGTCGAATAACCTGATGGGGACCTCGGACAACGCCGAGGAAGTATGTGGCCTTACGAAAACGGAAGCGATACATCTTCGCCCGCACTGCCGTACGCGCTTGTGATTGTGTAAAATGACGTCCATGCGTCTAACCTACCCTGTCCTGCGTTTCACCGCCGCGCGTTATGTCGCATACTAACCATCTAACCAATCTTTAAGAACGGTGACGCACAATATTTCCTTATTTGGTGCTTCTCCTCGCCTTCGGATTTCATTTATTCATTCGTTTCGCTTGAAGTATTAAACGTGAATTCGCTAGATGGCAAACCAAATTTGTGTCCCTTTAGGTTGCCTTAAACAAGACGATTTGGGTCACAACGCTCTAGCGTTCTCTGCACATTATGTCATTCATATACCACTTGCCTAATCCGTCAAGTATTGTCGGATTTACGCAGAATGTGTGCGGAGGTAACTGAACTACTGGAAAATAGTTCGAATAAGGCACTGATGACACAGTTTGTTTGTTAGTTGTCGTTGTTTGGTTTGTGGGATTTAACATCCCAAAGCAACTCAGGCTAGAGAGACGCCGTAGTGGAGGACTCCGGAAATTTCGACCACCTGGGGTTCTTTAACGTGCACTGACATCGCACAGCACACTGGCGCCTTGCTTTTCGCCTCCATCAAAAATAAGCGGCCACCGAGGCCGGGATTCGATCCCGCGTCCTTGGGAGCAGTAGCCGAGCACCGTAACCACTGCACCACCCCTGCGGGGTAACAATAAAAACGCCTCTTCATTTCGCCTCCAACGAAACGCAGCCGCTGACGGTCGGGATCGAACCCGGATATTCCGGCACACTAGTCGGCAACCTTAACCACTGCACCACCGCGGCGGGGGTTGTCGTTGTAGAAAGATGGTTAGATGGTTTGGTTTGGTTTGTGGGGTTTAACGTCTCAAAGCGACTCAGGCTATGACGCCGTAGAGGAGGGCTCCGGAAATTTCGACCATCTGGGGTTATTTAATGTACACTGACATCGCACAGCACACGGCCGCCTTGCTTTCCGCCTCCATTAAAAAACGACCGCCGCGACCGAGATTCGATCCCGCCTCCTTGGGCACAGTACAAAAACGGAAGCCAACATAAGCTTGCGAGAGCCAAGTCAATGAATATTCATCTCACAGGGATGATCAGTAAGTTTCAATTATTTAACGCGCACAAAGAAGTGATGCATTTAAGCCAGAGTTTATGGCCGCGTTCACCCCATGAAGGACGCAGACGATGTTTCAAAAAAAGCATTTCTCAGTAGAAATTTCAGATCTTCTTGCTTAACTTTATATATAGCACGAGAAGGACTTTCGTGGCGTCGCAAAAGGAAAAGAATGCTTCTCTAGGAAACTGCTGCGAGCTTTTGCAGCGCGTTATTTTGATACTGTTCTTTGTGGCTACGACACAATATTATTTTAACATAGCTTCGCGCTCCGCCCGGTGGTCGTTTTCTTGAATTAAGGGTTATATTTAGGTGCCGTAAGTTTTATGACGCTATGAACTGTTCGGAACGATACGGGTGTGTGGACCGTGGCCATATTTATTTCAGGAAAGCTGGAGGTAGAGGCAAATGTCGTACAGCGTTCTTGTTGCTGTTCTCTAAATTGATGGCACTTAACCACACAAGGGGATCGGCCAAGAATTGGTGTGCAGAGATATTTTACATGTATAATTACATCGCCAAAAATAAGATTTTTAAGGAAGTGAGAAGGAAACAAAAAAATGAAACACCGAAATAAAAAAAAGAAAGATGGCTTACCTTTGTTATGCCTGGATATACGTAGCGAAAAGCAGCGGCTACCTCGGGATCCAGTCTTCTGCGCCATTCGTCAGCAGCTAAACTCTCCTTGGCTTCCAGGGAGAGTTTAGCTGCTGGCGAATGGTGCAAAAGACTGAAGAAATTAACTTCTGATCCCGAGGTAGTCGCTGCTTTTCGCTACGTATATCCAGGCGTATACCATAGGCCTGGAACAGCTGATGCAACCCAAGACCAAAACCATCGCTGACAAAGTTTCTTTCTCTCTCTCCTTGGCTTGTTGTTGTTGTTGTGGCTGTGGCTTTAGGAAGAAGGAAAATAAAATGCACGGGCCTGCTACTGGCTCTGTAGCTGAGCCGCCACCGCTGCCTGAGCTGAGCCACCTGATTTATTTATAGGAAGGGAAAGGCGCGGTAACTGTCTCACTTGTTTTCTGTGGACACCGCAACCGCGCCGTAAGGGAATGGAGGAAGGTGGGAGTGAAAGTGGAAAGAGAGAAAGAGGAGCCGTAGTGGAGGGCTACGGGAGTAATTTCGACCACCTGGGGATCTTTAACGTGCGCTGACATCACACAGCACACGTTAAAGATTCCCAGGTGGTCGAAATTACTCCGTAGCTCCGCTGCCTCGTGCAGACAGAAGAGAAAATAGAGTAGAAAGAAAAGGAAGAGGGAAAGAAAGACGCGCGCCGCAGCAATAGCCGTCGTCCACCGCCAAAGCGGTGGCGGGTGCAATGATGGCCTACAACCGATAAAAATTCGGTGGCAGGCTAGCCCCCGCCGCAAGCGGCGGTGACCTACCTGCCCCAGCCCCATCAGGGGAGTTCTCCCGCACACGGTGTAAGCTCCCGCAGCTGAGCCACCTCCGCTGGCCTCGTGCAGACAGAAAAGAGTAAATGATTTAGGAAGGAAAAGGCGCGGTTACTGTCTCACTTGTTTTCTGTGGACACCTCGACCGCACCGTAAGGGAAGGGAGGAAGTGAAAGTGAAAAGAGAGAAAGGATATCCTTAGTGGAGGGCTACGGAGTAATTTCGACCACCTGGGGATCTTTAACGTGCGCTGACATCGCACAGCACACGGACGCCTCTTCGTTTCACCTCCAGAAGAGAAAATATAGAAAAGAAAGAGGGAGAGAAAGACGCGCGCCGCTACAACAGCCGTCGGCCACCACCGAAGCGGTGGCGGGTGCAATGACGGCCTACAACAGATAAAAATTCGATACTCATCCGCAGAGCCTACAAGACGGCACTGGGACTGTTCGAAACAACGAGCACCAAACGCCTCCTGCAGCTAGGGGTGCACAACACGCTGGAGGAGATAGCGGAGGCCCGAAGTGCCGCACAGCTCGAAAGACTGTCTACGACCAAGGCCGGCCGGAAAATCCTGGACAACCTGGGAATTGGATATCAAGGCAGGGAGCAGACGCAGCTCCCCATCCCCGATGAGATCAGGCGCAACATCAGAGTGGACTCGGTGCCGAAGAACATGCACCCGGAGTATAACAAAGGGAGGAGAGCAGCGAGAGCCAAGGCGCTGATAGACCAGCATGCGGCCGACACACACGCACGCTACGTTGACGCGGCTGAGTATGCCAAGATACACGGGTTAACGACGGTCGTCGTCGACGCGACCGGCACCGTTCGCACGACCGCCAGCACGGATGCGCCAAGGCAGAGCAAGCGGAGGAGGTGGCCATCGCCCTGGCCATCGCCGACCGCGACTGCCACACAGTGCTATGCGACTCGAGGCAGGCGATGAGAAATTACGCCAAAGGCAGGATAGCGAACGAAGCTGTGCGCATACTGCTGGCAACCAAAAACGATGATGGCAGCAGACAAGTGAGAATCAAGTGGTTCCCGGCGCATGCGGGCGAGGCGTCAGACCGCAACGCCAACCACAACGAGACGGCACACGCCGAGGCGCGCGCGCTAACGGACCGCGCCTCGGTCGACTGGCCGCTGTGGTTCAGCACCAAAGACCGAATGACCGACTACAACTAAATAACCAAGGTGTTCCGCCTGGCTCGCAGAACTCTTCCACTCCCTTGCTCGGGGCTCAGTCGAGAGCAAGCCGTTTTATTCAGACAGCTACAGACGGGCTCACTCCCCAGCCCGTCGCTGATGCATAGAATGTATCCCGAGACGCACCCGACAGACAAATGCAGTCTGCCGAACGGAGACGGCCGGCTCCGCACACATGCTGTGGAATTGTACCAAGTACCAGGAAGAAGCTAAGTCTGGGAGGATCCCGCCGCGACTGGAAGCAGCCGCAGGGAGCGACAATCAAGAGGAACAACTCTGGGCCGTCCAGCAGGTCATCAAGGCGCTGGCGCGGCATGGAACCTGCAGCGAGCTGACCACGGCGAGCGGGGAACCCAGGCCGCGCTGCCGGTGCCCAGAGGACGATGTAGGCCCCGTCCGGAGCGCGCGCGCGCGTTCTACTGCAGGCCCTGAATAAACGTTTTACCAATCCAATGGCAGGCTTGCCCCCGCCGTAAGCGGCGGTGGCCTACCTGTCCCAGCCCCATCAAGGGAGTAGTTCCATGTCGAGTGCATTTGTTTTCCGGCGTTCTATACTTCGTTTACAGGAAAGGCGCAGCATCTGTAACTCGTTAAAAGCAAAATCCTATCGTGTTTCATTATTTTCACATGCGTTATTGCTCTCCATCGGTTATTTTCCTTGCTACTTATCGTTTATAATTAATTCTTAATTCATCAATGCAGTCTCCTGCTACAGTCTCAAATTTGAAATCGTCCGTAGTTAATACATGCGCACTTATTCGCGGAAGACAAAAAGCGCCGCCCAGCGGTTGGTGCTCATAGCTGACGGCAGATTGGTGACGTCACCCTAATTGAGTGACTACTATATTAACTGATTTATTTATTTATTTATAGGAAGGGAAAGGCGCAGTATCTGTCACACTTATTGCTGTGGACGCCTGAACTGCGCCGTAAGGAGAGTGATTTATAGGAAGGCAAAAGCGCAGTAACTGTCTCACTTGTGTTCTGTGGACACCTCAACCGCGCCGTAATGGAAGGGAGGAAGGTGTGATTGAAAGTGGAAAGAGAGAAAGAGGAGCCGTAGTGGAGGGCTGCGGAGTAATTTCGACCACCTGGGGATCTTTAACGTACGCTGAGATCGCACAGCACACGGACGCCTCTTCGTTTCGCCTCCATCGAAACGCAGCCGCCGAGGTCGGGTTCGAACCCGGGTACTCCGACACAGTAGTCGGGCGTCTTACCACTGCACCACCCCGGCGGGGCCGCGCCGTAAGGGAAGTGAGGAAGGTGGGAGTGAAAGTGGAAAGAGAGAGATAGAGAGAAAGAGGAACTTTCGACCACTTGGGGATTTTTAACGTGCGCTGACATCGCACAACACACGGACGCCTCTTCGTTTCGCCTCCATCGAAACATAATTTCAAATTGCGCGTGAATCGCAGTATCTGTCACTTGAGGTATATTGTACTCGCGGAATCCCGCGATCATCCTCACGGATGACAAGCGGAATTATGAAGAGCATTTCCCGTCCCGGGGCATGGCTAAACTCTCCTTGCCTTCCATGTAGAGCGCGTCCAAGTTCACCGGCGTTCTGTAATTATTTACAGGAAAGAAAAGGCGCAGCATCTGTCACACGCGGAAGTCAAAAAGCGGTACCCGGCGGCGTTGGAGCGCACTCGTTGCCGCTTGGTCCTCATAGGTGACAACAGATGGGTGATGTCACATCCTTGACCTCACCCTAATTGAGTGACGTAACTATTTTATTATTTGGTACTTTCAAACTGCGCGCCAATCGCAGTATCTGTCACTCGCGGAATCCCGCTGTCATCCTCACGGTATACCAAGCGGAATTATGAAGAGCGTTTCATGACCCGGGGCGTGGCTGAAGAAGCCGTTCTGGGCGGCCTCAAAATGTTCCTTGCTGTATACTGTCCGCCTTTAGACTAGGCTTTTTCAGTTCGTCTTCCGGATTTTACCCCAATTTTCCAGGCGGTGGCGCTTGCTCTGCGCAAACTAAACCCACCATATTCAACAGTGGCTGTAATTACACTCTTATTCCTTGTACTTGTCGCTTTCTTCGAATATGGATTCGCCAATATTTAACACCTTTCTTTCATTGCTTCCCTCACTTTTTAGCCTCATACATACAATGTGGGTACTAGACCACAGTATGTGACAGCCAATGAAGTTGCTGATAGACTAGCTAAAGAATCTCATGAATGGCCCAGGGTTGCCCATCATACCGGCAACAGCGTACATAACAGCAGCACGATTTCGTAAGCGTTCCTTATTAAGCACGCAGTCTGGATCTGTTTTATCATTGGACGACTACCTGCATCTCGAGTATTCCTGGAATAGGAAATCATGTCAATCAAGGCAGACTGAGGTCTCTCTAACCAGGCTACGCTGTCGTATTCCGCCCCTAAATTTCTATATGCACAGGTCTGGTTTGGCGCTTTCTCCCGTCTGTGCATTCTGCGGGGAACCGGAAACAATAATCATTTCTTGCTATTTTGCCGCCGTTTTACCATGATGAGAAAACGGTATTTGGAGAAGCCGTCACAACAGCTGGGTCTTAATTTGAGAAGCCAGATTTTATTATCGTTCGGTGCCACCATATGCTTGGGTACAGCCACAGGTCCGATTTTAACGCCATTCAAAACTTAGAAACAAAATGTCTTCCTTGCTAATATGCTTTTTTTAATCTGTACATATAAACCTTAGTATTCTCCTACTGCGTGCGTTAGTAATTACCATTTTTTATTTTGGTTTTTCATATTTAATTTCCTTATCTCAAAATCTAATATCTGCACCCAAATTCTTGGCCGATCCCCCTGTGTGGGTGTGTGCCACCAAATTAGAGGAGAACAACAACAACAATATTCGCGACACTTTCGAGGAATGTCCACTTTGTTGCTTGTTCCTCTATCTGACTGCAGTCCCACCCAGCCAAGGATGGCTCTGCCCGTGGTGGTTCTGCTCAATCTTTCTAGTTGCGCCATGCGCACAGCCTCCACTAGTTCCGTCCAATTGTTTTACACCCCCATTTCGAGGAGGCGTTCAGTCGAGGTGGGTATATAGTCCCAGAGCCCTCTTCGCGCATTGTCTGATTGATGAGTGCATCTTCCAATTTTAGTATATGTACTTTGGAGTGCATCTATTCTCTGCTTTTCCTCTGATCTGATGTTTAGGAATGGTGTGGCGTCACATATGCGGCTAGTAATGTAAGCGTGCATTAGTTTCAGGAGGCTTCGTTGCTTAAAGCTCCGACCCTTGAGTGCGATTCTCCTGAACAGACCCGTGACTTGAGTGGCGTATGCGTTCAGCTTCGTTACTGTTGTGCCCATCTGCTTGTAGAAACAGCCCCAGGATCCTAATTTGTTCGACTTTCTCCTGGTGACGTCAGGACCGGATGAGACGTCATTATCACTTCCGGTTATTAGACGGTCAGATATGAGATCGTTATGACGTCACCAGGTTACGAGGCCGACGGCGACGCGAAACCAACGCCAAAGAGCTGCGCTCTAAAAAAAGAACAGGAAAGGGCGCGGTACCGCCTTTAATACCGTCTCTTCAATGCGCCAAAGTTTGGCATCGAGAGGCTGGCACAAAGTTTGGCAAAGCGTTAAACATCGCTTTAGTTTGGATTTAGAGGCAAGACGCAGTATCTTTCTTCTTAGCGGGCACCCTACATTTATACTGAACGGCATATAGAATTGGAAGCACACATGTCGGCGGTTCGAATCCCTCTCACAAATAGACTAATACTTGACTAGCAGGTCGATGCTGAATGGGAGGCGAAGTTGCATGACGCCAAAGACAACTTCTACCATATGATCTGGGCGTGCAAAGCCCATAAGCCTCCCTCAGAACTTTTGCCTGATCCTGAAACTCGGGACAGCATATTAAGGCCGTCAAATGGGCTGGCATCGCCAAGTCTCCACAAAATGCGGCACGCTAGCTGACTTTTCCTATTCCTCCGAATTAGAATTTTATAACTGCTAGAAAAGGCCAAAAAACTGAGTTTGAAAAAAAAAAATGACAGGAATTCATTGCAAGATGTTTTTTCAGAGCTGAGCAAATTCTCCTTGGCAACGCTGCAATTTTTCTAAACAGACAAAGACAACGGGTGTAATAAGGTTTATTTTCATACACTGTTCAGATTATCAGAAGTACTAGGCAACTCCGAACCATAATACCTGCCCCTCCCGATAATTTATCTAATGTTTTAGGTTTACTCTTGAAAAGGTGGTTTCGTTTAAGACATGTATTTTCCAGGCATTTTTGTAAAAAAAAAAAAGCATTCAGCATAACATTCCTATCCAAAACTTCTAGCTTAGAGGGGGAGATGCCCCTCCCTTAAATCCGCCCGATCGCAAAAATGACGATCAAAACTTGGTACAAGTGCCCAATTCTCTCTATATTTCTGGAGGACAGAAAACTGGGCGAGTTGGTTTAGATACAAATGAAACATGATCTAACAGTGCGAAAAGCATGGACAAGCAGGGTAGAAGTGAGAAAACACGTGCTGTCTCAATTCTAACACCCCTTCTACCCTGCCTGTCCGTGTTTTTTGCGCTGTGAGACCATGTATCATTTGTCTCTGCATGTCGTACTGTTGCACACATTATAGTGTTCTTCACATTTCTAAGCTTAAATAGGCAGAAAGGCACAACTATGTTAAAAGTATGGGTGCAAGAAGATAATACAATCCAGGTTTTCTATTTGAAAATAAATATGCTGCTCTGTACACAATGAACAATCCAAAACAAGCAAATCTGGTGCACACACTTCAAACGGCCAACAGAGAAATGTGAGCTGTCAAACAGCATTAGCAAGAGAACATTGGTATGAATACTTTGGGAAGCGTACAAAACATACAAATAAAAATCACTGCATTTTTCACCATTACACAAAAACTATGCATTGTCTTGCTAAATATGCATACCTGCTTGTATTACCATATTTCAAAACAGTATCCTCTGGTTATCCCTTTCACAATCGCAAGCCAAAGACGTTTAAAAGGCATGGCAAATTTCTGAACACCGCTGCACTATTCCTTGCAGCACAGTGTAACGTTGACTCCACACCAACATCCTGTCATAATATCACGGGCAAGGCAAATGTGCAGCAGAAGATGAGTTCCTGAAAAGGAGATTACAGCAGGCATTCATGGAATTCTCTCAAGTGAAAAAAAAAAAAAAAAAGACATGAGAAAAAATGGCAGTGCAGATGCAAGAAATAAGCAGAAAAGGCAAGTGGTGCACCTATAAATGCTACAGTATCTCTTACAACAGAGAGCTCACAAGAGCGAAGCAAACTGACAAATAGTACTTCAGTAGTAAACTCTGCCGTGCCTATGATCCAGAAGTACGATTCATGAGCTATCTGCTCACAATGGCAACAAACGAGGTAAAAAACAAAGGCCAGAATCCCAAAGACTGTCCATCACCTCAATATGCACGCACAGGAAGCTGTGAAAGCATAAGTGGTGTTGTTTGATGAGAGATTAGTAGTGCAATAATTTTATCAGAAGAAGCAATATAACTCAAAAGGAGAAAAAACAATGACATGCCACCAGTGAGATCCATACCCACAACTATATATATGTCACGTATAGTTCTTGACCAAGAGAGTTCTGGGGTGGCTAAAAAAACGCAGTTTTGAGAAGTATTTTTGTTGGGTGTAACCTGACCTTGGCAAAGTGCCACCCTCATCTATGGCAGCAAATGCTGGCATCGAAGAGCAAGTTAATAGCCTCCATGTTTGAAAGACAAAATAAATCCATATCTGTAAGATACATGGTTAAAGGAGATGTACTGATTGGCTGACAGCAATGCTTTAGGGCTGCTTAGCATGAAGCGGTACAAAATCCATTACAAACATGTAAAGTTGAATTCTTCACATGGATTAAACTGTTCTCAGCTTTATCATATAATCCACTTTTTTCACAAAATGTGGCGCCCTCTGGGAGTGGCTAAAAATTCGTCTCCTACTGGTTGAAAACGTCCTTGGGAGACGTAGCCGCCTGCGAAAAGGTGATGTGTGTTCTTGGCAGCTACCGCCATCTGTTGCATACGCCTGTCACGAATATTAATTGACATGCCCGCCAAGATCAGCTCTGGCTACGCCGATTGCAGAGGCCAAGAACTGTGCATGCATAGCTGGGGCTGGTGTTTCGTTTTCAACCAGGGGAGAGGCGCGCATGCGCAGAGCGGCCTTGTGAAAAAGGCAGATTTAGAAAGATGGAGAAATTATTCAGAAACGTGGCTCATAATTCTCAACATGCACATATCACAAAAACCATTACACTCACATTCTTATGATCACAGCAGCTGTGTTAAGACTTGAAATATCTTCAGGAAGTATCTCTGTCCTCTAGGTCGTCCTTTGTTGCTTGAGGGCTGCATGTAAGAAGGAAAAAGACCAGAGCATATACTTAAATATTTTTCTAGTTACTGCAAACATTTTTTTTTTCAGAGCCAAACAGGTAATGAAGAACACTTAACAAGAGGAATGACTGATTATCTTTAAATACAGATATAGCACCAAGAAAACAACAGGACAGTATAGATTAAATGAGAGTCATGACATGAAAATTCTACCAAAAAAAAGTAGCTTTTTACTAAAACTTGAAAAGCTAATTCCTGCTTTTCAAGTTTTAGTAAAAAGCTACTTTTTTTTTGGCAGAATTTTCATGTAATGACTAATTTAATCTGTTGTTTTCTTATCGCTGCATTTGTATTTAAAGATAATCAGCCATTCCTCTTGTTTAAAAAAACAAAAAAACTTGAAAAGCAATTTCCCTTTTGCTTTTGCACGGGCACAGCACGCGCACGGATCGTGCCTCTGCACTTGGAGCTATTCGGAGGCCCGCCCTATGTGCTGAGTGCTCAGTGACCTATGACATTTGCGGGTGGGCCTCTAGCAAGCTACTGTACATTGTGCCATAGTGTATATTTTTTTTTTTTTTTACCTACCCTGTCCTTTCTCCCTATCGTTTACCTCTTTGACTTCATCTGCCGCTTCCTCACTATCCCTTTATTTCCGCTGCCCCAGTTCAGGTGCTTCAGATATCAAATAGCAGATACCAGGGCTGAAAAACACCATTTCCTTTCTTTTGAATATATAATTAAAATAACCCCATACTACTGCTACTACTTTTTCTTAATATCTCTCGGGAAAACATAGTTGACTTCATGAGACAGCCCTTTAAAAATTTTCAGAGAAGCACAAATCTAGGTCCCCGATGAAAATTTACGACAAACATATCCTGCTCAACATTTTTATTAACAATGTAATAAGTTGTACTTTTAATAAGGGAGTAATTACTCACTGACATCCACCCAAGCGCAGCCATACGGCTACAGAGGAAAGCTATACAGTTTTCTCAGAAACTTCGTAGTTAAAGAAAAATTCGTCCATATCAGGGGATCAAACCCGGCCTCACTGCCTTTCCGGGGCAGTTGTTCTACCGACTGAGCTAACCAGGACGGTTAGCAGATCAGACAATAGGGCGAGAGCTAATTAATCTATAACTCGAAGTGGGAATAGTGTTGGTCGAAATATTTAGGGGATCCCCCAAGGTAAAGTAAATTTCTAATAAGGGAGTAATTACTCATTGACATCCACACAAGCGCAGCCAGTTGTACTTTTGTATCATGCACCAAAAAATTTGCCAGGTTTTTCTGCCATTGCCTAGTTCATTTTTAGCCACAGACACTTCATTTTAGAGCATATACTCAACAACTATATGCAAAACTGATAGTAATAGAAAATGTTTATCAATTCTCCATAACATGTACTACTAAGAAAAATCTTTACATTAGACTTGAACTGAACTTTGAGAAATAAAGATGCCCATTTAGGAAAAGTGTGTTATCCTACAATATTCTGCCGAGGTGCTCATTGAAAATATCCAAAACACACTTCAGCTGATAATCCGTTTCAATATAATTTTGCTCCCAATTTTATTAAGGTCTTTTTTGTTTTAGTCAAGGAAAAGAAGTTGTGTGCCACAGTGGGTCAGGTAACGTTCTAATGCCACTTCACTGCAGAACACAATCTAAGCCCTACTCTGCTCCCCTTCTGTGCACTCAAATGTCCAGGCATTATTCATTTGAATGAAGCTGGCATCACTGCTTCTCTCATGTGTTTACAAAAGCAGTGCTATGCAAAGTTAGAATCAAGTGACTTGACGATGAACCTCAACAATGAATATGATTATCTCGATAGACCAGTCTCACTAGCTGAAGTGTGTTTTGCACTTTTGTAATGAGCACCTGAAATATTTGGCTTAATATACAGCAGATAGCAGAACGCATTTATAAATTTGGCATTTTTACCCCTCAAAGAAATTGTTCAGTTTACGTTTAGCGTAAAGATCTTTTTCTTTACGGTTATGAGTAGTTTGTGTTATGGAGAGCCAGTTAAAAGATTTATATTAAAAATTTCATGTGGAGTGTTTAAAATATATTCAAAATTATGGACCTTCAGCTAAAAAATGAAATAAAGAAACACAGAATGATTTGCTGAAAAATTTCTTGATATGTTATGCAAAAATACAACTCATACGCATTGTTAAAGAAAAATGTTAAATGCAAAAATCAAATCACCTTTATCATACAATTTTACGCAGACCATGTTTCGCACTTTTCAAAAAAATTCAAAGGGCTGCCACATGACGGGAAAATTTTTGACAGAGGGATAACAAAAATAAAATGCTTTAAAAGTTTAACAAAAGGCCACAATTTGTTTTTGTTGAAATAAAGAGGGCCCAGCGCAAGCTCTGGTGTGCTTGGCATGAAATGACCCACGAAAGAAGGCATGGTCATCATCCAGGGATGCCAAAAACAGTGCAGAAGCAAGAAAGGGGGCGGGGGGTGGCAGCATCCTCTGAGTATTCTTGTGTGGGGGTTTAGACCACCTGCTGCCTTGGCTTTTTTAAAAGCCTTGTATATATTTTTTTAGTGCGTAGCACTACTAGCCGCAATCACGGATTTTGCCGATGTCTGTCCGAAGCCGCTCACTCTCTCTTTTTGTGAACTTGAAGTGGAGAAAAAGAAGGTCTCTACGCGCACGTCGCACGGCTCAGCATTGAGGAGGCGGAGCGACCGCACAGCTGCAGCATAAGCTGCTCTCTTTATCTCTCTGTCCATCCATGTCTGCTTGAACTTGAAGATGAGGAAGAGGAAGTGGCGACACTCGCATCACGCGACTTACTACTGAGGGGGCGGAGAGGCTGCATGAGATGCACCCAGTGAGAGAGTAAGACAGTGAGAGAGGGGCGTGTCAGCTGCAGACGTGGCGGCGTTGCACAACTGCGTGTTACTCAGCAGTCGTGTGTCGCTTGCACATCCTCAACTTCGACATCTCTCCCCTCGCATCAATCACTCCTCAGCCTTCACGGACAGCAGACGTGCACGAGCGGTGCTCCCTGGACTTTGAGTCCGAGCCGCTCGCCGCATCGTGAAGCAGCTTGTGCTTACCTCCGCACCTGAGCAGTGCTACGCACCTACTTCGCATTTGATTAACTATGCCAATCGGCTGTAATCTTTTTTTTGCTGTGACCTAACTTCAGACCTCCAATTTTTCATAAAATCAGCTGCTACCACAATGTCATAGTAGGCACTTTTAGGTTGATGACACCAAGAAAAAAAACAAAAGTAAGGAAAGATTAGATAAATAATCGCAGTGGCCACTCACATGCAGTCACTTATGGACAGTGCTCAGACACTTGAGGGCAAGTGAAGTGAACACATTCACCATTTGCGTTTTGTAAACAATGTACAATGTACAAAGCTACTCTGTCTTTTCTTGCTATTGCCTTCCTCTCCCTATCCCTTCTCTTTCCTGCCAGCCACAGCTCGGGTGCTTAAGATATCAGATAGCAATTGCCGCAGCCGACAACATTCTTTTCCTTCCTCTTAGATTATTATTGTTAATAAACCACTACCACCACCACCAGATTAGAGATGCTGGCCATCATGTTGCTTTTCAAACAACGGCAATTTTAACAATACAAACAGGCTGGTGCAAGTACCATGCTGAGCACAACTTGCTCGCTGGTTTCGTCGAAACGGCATATAGTGAGAGAGTATGCTTCAAGTATATGTAAAAAAAAATCAAACAAAAAATATTTCCACCATCCCCCACTTCCACCGGAATATATACTTTTGGCATCACTTGAACATCCTAAACAGAATGCTCTTCAATGCCATTACATGAGATAGTAAAACTTTAAAACTTAAGTACCTTCCAAAACCAGTCATTAAAATTTGCATAAGAAGGCAATTATATAGCTGGAAGCATGAGCTATCAGAGTGCATTGAAACATTTTATTAGTCTCGAGAAGTCCATTTCGCCGCTCCAGGTAACCGACACATGAAGTTTAGTGTTGCGGTGAGTTTTCTAACTGGTGTTACTGTAGAGCTCGAGACAACAGCAGCTGTGTCATTTGCTCACAGCAGCAAGTTATTAGCCTGTCACCATCTCTCCTAATTTAGAATGGATACAGTCAAGCCTTGTCAATATGTAAACTTGGGTTCTGAAGCAAAGCTATTAAAGCGAGTTAGACTTAATAATAACGAAACATAACAAAAAAGGGAATATTCAAAAGCGAGCTTAATTAATAAGCTGTAATAAGATAAAATAAGTTATGCCCCCATGCATACTAGTAGGCAGTCAACTGGAATTGAGAAATTACTTCTTCACAGTAATTCCTACAATACAAAAAATGGTTCTGCACACTGGCTGCATTGCCAGTGAAAGCACGTATCAACAACAAACAGACACTATCACTGAGCTGTGTGCTTCCACACCGCCATTCACTGGAAAGTTGAGGTTTGCGACAGAAATACATGGGCCTTTATGGATTGCGTGCATTTTCTCCCTGTGTTTGCTTCCACGTATGAACAACAAGTTGCCATATTACACTGAAGAAATTTAGCCCACAGCAACACTGCCCCTAATTCAAGCTGTCGATATCAATGGGAATCATATTAATGACACATGACCCTATTAATTAAACTAGAAAAGTGCACTGGCAAAGCTGGATTGTAGAAGGCAAGTAAAAAATGACAGGAGCAGTTGTGGCGAGAATATAGCAAGACCACCTTGCAGAAGTAAAGCGATTATAATCAGTGGGCCAATGGGAAAGAGGCAACATAATATGACTGTTATTTTTAACTTTTTTCTTTACCTAGATAGCATTTCCTTGGAAAGTTCCGGAAACTAGAATGTCTGCTTTTTAACCATTATCGCAAGTCAACAAATTTCGCATATTGTGCAAAGTGGCATTGACATATATTTCACTCCATACGTTGGTTGCAAAGTCAAGGCTTCTACAGCTGAACGTTCATCAAATGAATTGTAGCCAGTGTAAATGAGTCAGTGAGTGAGTATTAAGTGATCTGGTGAAATAATCGGGGCTGCGGCTTTGTGAATTAGAGTATCAACAGAGCTGAATGGCAAAACAAGAACTGCTAACTTACCTCAGTGCAGAGTCCTCAGCATCACCGCATTTCGCACAAACTTTCAGCCTTTGTGCGCAAGTGCTACACATTATGTGGTATGCTGACTTCACTGTTTTGCCTTCACACTTGACACTGGCATGAAAACAACAAATACTTCATCAACATCCCTCACAACAACTTGGTTTGATAGGCTCTGCATTGTCATTCTTTCTAATTTAAACCTTAAACGAAGGCACTGTTTGATAAAGCTTAATATGTTTCCTTTTTGCAAAATAGCACAATAACCCAAACAAGCGGCTGAACAGATCAACTAGAGGTCATAAACAGAGCCTCACTACTAAATACTACTAATTTAGCAAAAAGCGGCCAGTAAATACTGATGGCAGCACAAAAATGTGTCAGGCTTGCACAAACAAAGCATGCTGAAAATATGTGGGCGCAAACTTTAGAAGCACAGAGCCCCTCGTATTTCACACCCAGTGCAAAAACCGGTCATGTAGAAAGGTTTCATGCCTTCTCGTAATGTTTCTCCAGGACTTGGATCTGAACTCTGGATGGCGTGACAGCAGGAATGACTATAAATATTATGTGTGGCTGACAGCATAGCGATGAAGTATGCGCCTAACTTGTGGACTTCATTTAAAATGTGTCGCAACGGTGAAGCCGGCAGAATCCGAAATCCAACCTGTAGCTAGCAGCAACCTCAACTCAGGGAGGTCACGGGACATGCAGCCTGTCCTCCTCCTCCTCTGTGCTTGCAAAGTTTTCGCATACTGATTTTCACGAACAGCCTCCAACTAGTCCGGCTTCCTAAGCAGAGCATGCGCTCCTCTAAGCACAGGTCAAAAAGAAAGCTAGTGTCTCACCACTTCTTGGGAACCGTCAGAGGTTTATACTTTTTGTACTTGATTTTCCACTCGATAATGTCCTTGCACCTGACGCACAGATTGTCAGTTTTCGTATTGAGAATCCGTTTTGTCTGCGCACTAGTGTCGTGAAGCGTGTTCTTAAAAGCCGTTGCATTCTGGTGCTTCTGGCCTCGAGTCCTGCTTACATTTCCAGGCTGCGTGCTCATGTTTCAATACATAAACTGGTGTCACGCGGTAAGCCCAGCCAAACAAAAACACTACGATTCTAACATCAACACGCCACAATACGCATTATGGGTGCCGCCATAGTGGGTTGAAGGGGAGATGGAGAGGGCGTGAAAGTGGTGAAGTGAAAAGTAGTCACGTTGGTCACGTGCCAAAACGCCTACAAGTATCCATAAAACACGTAAAATTTCTAATCGCGCATCTGCGCTTCTACAATAAACTAAACTGTTGTAAGCAAAAGAAATCTTTTTGTTAAAATGTTTAGAGGTAAATTAAACCAAACGTAAAGCTTCTCTAATGCGCCGCACGTGGGCAGTGCTGGCAGTCTAAAAATTGGGTTGTTGGTGCGGTCAGCAGTGGCGGCTGCGGCGGCGCGGATGGCTTCATCTACGGCAAGAGTTATTCAGGTCATTTGCATTATTATTTTCGTTTTCTCTGGGCAGACCAATGAACGGCAAAAGCGTAAACTATCACAGCGCCTCATCCGCTGGCCGCTGCTCCTTCTGGTCGGAGCGGCGGCATGCTGGATGCTGAAACGGAACTTGTGTTGAAGGACGCCCTTGAGCTAGCGCCCGGAGTGAATGTCTCGAACGCTTTAATTTCTGATTGACAGCAAACAGCAATCACTCCCAGTGACTTATCTGTGCTGGCGATGAGTCGTCTTCCAGCACTTGGAAGTTAGGGAGTGTTTTGCCGCTTTCACAATGCAGAACTCATTCATTAGAGATATTGCTACTCTCGTTCTTGCAGGCCATCAAGCCGCATAACCCGCTGATAAAATTTCGCGCGGGCAGCGCAAGGCCGGACAGAGGTGAGATAGAGATTCAGCAGCGTCGTGAGATCGCTCGGTAGGGCAACTGTTTTGATGCAGTTCACAATGTCGCGAAGTTCTCACAGGGCCGACGCAAACTACCGCCTCATCCACTGCGATGAAAGCGACGAGCAGCGCCGCGCCTGCAAGCTCCAAACCGGTGGGATCCACGCCGCGTGGGTCCGGCATCGATGAATCTCAGCTGCCTGCTCGGTATGCCAGGAAACCGCTCTCTCAGTACGAAGGCGACTATATCCAGGTAAGCACGGTGCCCGCCGATCTGATGACGTACAGCTGTTATCCGACGAGGCGCTTACCAATGAGCGTAAACCACCAGAGTAATAAATCAAAGTGCAGTGGTTAAGATGCCTGACCACCGTACCGGAGTACGCGCGGGTTGCGGGTTCGATCCCGGCGAAACGGAGAGGCGTTCGTGTGCTGTGCGATATCGGCGCACGTAAAAGATCCCAGATGGTCGAAATTACTCCGTAGCCCTCCACTACGGCTCTTTATTTCCGCTTTCACTCCCCCCTTCCCGTATTGTGCTGTTCAGGTGTCCACGGAACAAGTGTGACAGATACTGCGTCTTTCCCTTCTTTGAACCATTTATGAACAATTATTATTATTACTTCGCTGTGTTCACAGATTTCTGTCCGCAGACCGTGTCCACAGACTGCGTCCGCAAAATCGTGTCCGCAGCAGTTGCGGGTAATTGAGAAATGGTAGAGGTTATTGAGTGGTGTCAATCGATAGAGGCTGACGTAATGTTGCTGCAGAAAAAATAATTAAGCCAGTAAGTTAATTAGGTAATTAGAATAACTGGTTCACTGGAAAGGGAAGGCGTAGTATCTGCCACACTTGTTCTCTGGACACCTGAACCGCGCCGTAAGAAAATGGAAGAAGGTGGGAGTGAAAGAAGTGAAACGGTGCTGTAGTGGATATGACATCAAGGATGTGACGTTACGCAACCGTAAGTAGAGCCAAAAAAGGGCATAGGAAGGGAATGGCACGCAATTTGAAAGTACCAAAGACAAAAAGGTTTGGTTGGTTCGGTTTGTGGGGTTTATCGTCCCAAAGTGACTCAAGCAATGAGAGACGCCATAGTGGAGGACTCCAGAAATTTCGACCACCTGGGGTTCGTTAGCGTGCACTGACATCGCACAGCACATGGACACCTTGCTTTTTGCCTCCATCAAAAAGTGGCCGCTGAGGCCGGGATTCGATCTCGCTTCTTTGGGAACAGTAGTCGAGCGCCTTAACCACTGCGCCACCCCGGCGGGGCCAAAGACTAAAAGGGGTAAACAAGAAGTGAATTAATGTGAGGTAGAGGATGTGACGTCACGCAACCAGAAGTAGAGCCGAAAAAGGGCATAGGAAGGGATTGGCGTGCAATTTGAAAGTACCAAAGACCAAAATGGGCAAACAAGAAGTGAATTAAGCTACTAGAAGCAACCAACAGCAGCGTCCCTGCTTTCACATTACTCCAATGTAGATTCTACAGTGCTCTTTAATTTTTTATTATCGCGTTTGTAGTCTGCCGCGTTAATTTTGCAGCGTTGGCGATGCTCCTCGTAGTGGCGGGGTGCCTTAATAACAATCAGTGTTTCTGCACTCTACTTTGATTAGTTTTTTGCGTAAGCAATATTATATATCGCTCCAAGGCGTCACGAACTTATGCCTGCGAATGAAAATGTAGCCAAAATAGCAAACTGTGCAGCTGTGCAGTGTACGATGGCTACTCCGTCCTTGTAATTTTCCTGTCCTTGCATTCAGTTTGGTGGCTGTGTGGTTCTTTGGGTCAGCTTACCCACTTTTAATCTGCTGTCTGGTTATGGTGTCATTCTGTCTGTGCAGTCACTGGTATATACTTCGTTTGTGTGCGTAACGATGACATCTCATTTCTCACAGAAAAGAATATCCATTTACTTCCTTAGTAGTCGTGTGTGCATGCTATTTCTCTAGATGGTCATTGTGCAATACCTGTCAGCATTGTTAGTACTGTTAGCCTTGCCCTGAATTTCTTTTTTTTTTTTTCAGAGAGGAGGACCAGAGTAAACAGATACCTGCATAGCCACTGTACATAAGGAACGCTCAAATGAAAATCTTGATGCCGTTGTTGAAGAGAACTGCTTCTAGCAGGAATAGATGGGGGGGACCACGGAAAGCATGAAGAGAATGCACCAATGCAACTATTTATTTGTCACAAGCAGGCAGCACAGAATGCCTCATAAGTGCCCACTGCATTCCCATGCAATTAAATATGTTTGTTGTTCTTGTTGCACTTTAATTTAGATATCAAATCTGGCATGGATCCAACTTGCCGCAGCACTGCCCCTGGACTGGTGGGCTCATAATTTACCCGAAGGATTCAGTCTTGATGCACCTTGCTTATGTCGTAGTCAGTGCAAAGTGATTTTTACATAGTTTGGTTAGTTGCTAAATGAGGCAGGGAAAAATGAAGGGCATACCATTTTTCCATCTTGGTATTACATCCCCCAGCACCTATGTGCCCAGGCCATCTACTGTGTTGGAGTCATTTGCTGCAAAGTATTCGCCATCAAGATGTATCTTGTAACAAAGAAGGCGTGTAGTTACCGTATGAGGCTAGGGATCGTAAGGTGAATGTTCAAGAATTTTTTTTCATTAATTTTCAGGCCCCTTTGTTAATCAACTTGCACACGGGCCATCGTTGTAAGCTTTTCTAGTCGGCAGAATGGGCCCATATGTTCTGGACATTTCAGAGTGAACATACTTGTCAAAATATTTACTTGCACTACAGTGGCTTTCATGTGTTTCAAAATGTACAAGTTTACAAATTTTCCAGCACGGTGTGCCTGGATTTTACGTGCCATAAAGTCAAATGAAACCTTTGTTACATTAAGTTAGCTGATGTATATTGATGCAATTGTGCTACTTCTGCTTGCTGAAAGTGACTGATACATTTATGTAAATGTGTTTCTCACTGGCTAGTATTGGGAAATGCCATGCTCTACTCAATAAGTTGCCTGCTGCCTTTACTTTAATAGCTTCAGCAAGCAACTAACTTCACTATGCAAGCGATGTAATGGTCTAATTTGTCTAAGAGCAATAGGCACTCAAGGGTGTAACAGCAAGGCCATAGTCGAAGGCTAACAGGTAATGAAGATAAAGCTGCATTTTTTTGTTTGTGTGTGTGGCTTGGCCATCACATTTGTAAGCTGTGCAGAGAGGCCTTTATGAGACCTTTGGACCACAAGGCAAATACAAACGTGGAAAGAAGGCAATATAAACAGCTAAGGAAGTGAAGGCATTAAAAAAGCAAAGGGAACCAAGGAAGGGAAAATGTCTAGTAGATTGCTACAGGTGAAATCTGTGTGTGAAGGTGTATGGAATATTGTAGCACTGCACCTTCCACTTGTGCATTAGAAAAACGAAGGGAAATGTGAAGGAAGAAAAATCAAAAGCAATATGTCCGTATTTTGCAGTTCGTTCTATGTGAAACATTTGGCTTAATGTAAAAGCATTATGCACTGAACCACTCTCACCTGCAACATTTTACTTTATTTTTAACCACAATATTGAAATTGCAAGGTAGCAAAAGTGTACCAAAAATGTTTGCTTCACGAGATTTCATACCTATTCAACCCAAAGGTGTGAACGCCTTGCACCAAACAACTTCACATTAGAATGCTACTGTAAAAAAAAAAAAAAAATCTCCTATTCATCCTTGATAAAAGCTAACAGCATCTGCTTTCATGTCACCTACACCTATGCAAGCCCCTCACAGCACATTCTGCTCAAGTAAAAGAAAAAAAAAAGTACAACATGAAAAGGTAACAGTATTCATAGATTATCAATAACATAAGAGCTGAGCTGCTGAGATGATGTATTTACAGTGAACTGCCACTAACCCTTCGAAGCAAGGATTCCTCACACATTTGCAGCGTATACAATACATTAGTTGTCCTAAATATCCGAACATCAAAAAGGTATTTAAAAACCTGCAATACCAGCAGGTACCCATTCCAAGCACTGTTCATTTCATAACACATACGGTACTTAACAGCCTTACATTTCAAATATAGGCTGCTTCCCAGTGCATACGAAAAAAAAAAAAAGGGAAACATTCTCCTACCACCTAAGCCTGCAATGACGTTAGCACAGTTACATTCATTCCATTGAGGCATTTGTGAGCATATGAGCACGGCACTGACACTTCAATAGTTGAGGCTGAACCTTATGTGTTTGTACTTTGAGCATGGAGAAAAAAAGGAAGGTGAGGGCCTCAAAATACAAGATCAACACAGTCTTCACTGCAGACAACAGGTGGTTGTGGTTCACAACTTGGCATTCATCATAAAAGTAAAAGCGTCTGTAAAGAAGGCCTGCTTTCTTGCCGTGTATACAAAATGATACCCCACATAGAAACAAGTGAGTAGATTGTGTTGTGCTAACAAATTATAACCCTGACCTCAAGCTTGCACTAATGTCAGCTTTTTGGAGAGGACAAAATCCAGAAAATTAAAACAAGCAAAGGAAGCTACAGTGTAGGACAAATAAAATTGAAGCTGACTTCTCCAGGACCTCTGACAAAAATATAGTAGGCCGGCCATCATGGCAAAAAAGCGGCTGTAGACGTGCGTGCAAACGACTTAAATAATGAAGCCAGGCCATAACAAAAAAAACTTCCCCAGTGGCAACTGTAGTGCATGTGAGCAGACAGCCAGATGACACTGCTTTAAATGAAAAAAAGTGCACAGGTATCAAAATACAAGCTTCGCCTGTCATGGCAGCTTAGATGGCAGGACAGTTGGTCGTCTCTGGCCTCCAAGCGCAGCTAAGACGCACGTGGCTTCGAGCTGTCTGTGGCCCGCTGCTGCTTTACATCTTGCATTCCAGTACATCATTTCCTCTTGCTCCAGAATAAAGCTGGTGCAATTGTAGGAAATGAAAACTTCACTGTATAAGTCGAAGCTGGTTAGCTGGATAAGAACGTCGCAAATTCAGGCAGCATGGAGTGCACACTGCCCCGGTTTCATTGCCTGCGAGCAGTGCTGGCCAACGCCACACACGTTGAAGGGGGAGCACAGCACAGGAGGCTTTTTGGTCAGCAGATCTGCAGGGACATCTGGGACGGCGCTCTGAGGGCACTGCTGACGTGGCCCGGGTGAGTTGGGTACAGGGAGATGGGCAGGTCCCACACCATCGTCTGAACGTCCAGCACTGCCGGCGCTTGCCAGTCACTAGAGCTTGTCAATTCCTGCCCCGGCTTCACTACTGGGGAGGTAGTCATCACAAACTCAAAGTGGAGCTTCCACCGCAGTTCAGCTGGAAACAAATGTGAGGCACTGTTCAATTTTACAGGTACTGACACCAATTGTGACTATGATGGGGAAATGACTGCTTTGAAAATGTTTCTGAGTCGTACATTGGATGACACCGCTGGCCCTTTTTGTTTGCTTCAAACTTTCTGTGTAGAAGTTATCTCATGGAAGAAGAAATTGTAACTGAAAGGAATTTTTTGTCCTGACGTAGTACAATGTTTGTATATGAATCTGAGGTCAAAGCTCCACAAAAAAAAAAAAAAAAAGCGTACGGTTGCCTGCCATCAGTTGTCATTTGGACTGGCATTCGGATAGGATGCCTTGCGAGATAGCATCGCCTGCTGCGCTCTCCAGCTGTGCAGGGTCAGTAATACATTCTCCTGCCACACTACAACCGAACATAGCATTACTCTTCTCTGGAAGATGTCCTGCAGTTGTTGGGAATACCGCACCAATTGAGAAGCATCAGTTAGTTTATGTTCCAACAAGACACTTAACTTACTGCAACAGTGTGTCCACATCTCTCGAGTAATTTGTTATCCACATGCCTTGGCACTTTCCTTCCTATACACAACGGTTACTACAATCTGCTGTGCACCATCATGCAGTGCTCTTTCTCTTAATAACGAAACTTGCTTCGTTAGCTCAACCCTCCTTTTTAATTTTTTTTTGTTTGCTCATAATTCTGAAAGGCACTGCTTCATAGGCATTTTGTGGCTCTAGCCAGCTTGTAAATAGTATATGCACCAAAAATTCCAGCTTACAGCTTGCAGGCTCTACAGAATGAAATGCTCAAATCTTTGCATTTTTTTAATTGTGCATAACTGTGAACAATACAGCAGTTTCCCAATATTTTCCAATATGGCATGAAATGCCTAACATGACTGTGTGTGCTGAGCACAGACAATCTTGCAGGGAAAGAAAGAGAACACCTATTCTCTCAGCAGAAATTGGCCTCTGCAGACTATACAACGGGTGCAGACTGTGCACCAGAAATTATGGCATGTATGCTATATACACAACCAAAGGCACCAGCGTTATAACCAGTATTAATGGCCAGGGTCTGTGTAGATATTTTGAAGCAATAAGTGTTTCCAATATTGCTATTTACATTTGAAAACAATTTCACAGTACCCAAAACCCTATAAATGCCAAGAAGGAAAGGCCTTGTTTATGGGTGCATTAGGTTCAGTCAAATCGGAGCTCGAAATGAAAAGAAGTATTAATACCGTTTCTTGGGCTAGTTGGTTCATACTTGTACTGTGAAAAGAAGTAACCAGTGATTTTCTAGTATTTCCTTGTAATAAGGTACGCTTGCACATCAGATGGATATCTAAGCAATGCCTGCAACAAAATGAGACCCACAGGAAAGGAAATGCTGATGTACTGTCATAATGTGGGCAAAACATTTGCCTAGCCAAACGGCCTTTCTTCCCCTCTTTCTCTTCCCTGTCACAAAGTGAAGGCAAAAATGCAAAATCCCAAACACTGACAGCTGGCCCAAGCCACTCACCAATGTCTGAACCGAAGGTGGGCGTGACGTGCAGTGGCACTGGTAAGTGGAGATGTGTAGTGCGCAGGTGCAGGCAGAAGGCATGTTGCCGGCAGTGTCCGAGCGTTGAGTGCACAGCCTCACCCGTGGCCGACGCAGCTGCGGAGATGTGCTCCTCACTCTGCAGTGTCACCGAGTATTGCACACAGGGCACTGTGGCCTCGGAGAAGTCAAACATGCCAACAATGTCTTCGCCAAGGCGGAAGCACGACTTGAGCAGGCAGAAGCGCACAACCCGTCCATTCTGGTGTGTCACGTTGTAGTAGCCTGCAAGGCAACAGGCAGCGCCCACTGAATAAGCAAACACTGTTCTCAACGTGTAGAAGAGCCCATGTTGCTGCTCTGCAAAATCAATAGATGCAGTACTCAAGTAAACAAATGCGTTGACTTCTGTGCGCAGACTGTACACAACCACAGTTTTGTGAAAACTATTTTTGTCATGGTAATATAGCATGGTGCCACACCAATACAACATTTTCAAGGAAAAGTAAATATTAAGCATGTTACCCAGGCCTGTTGCCCACCTTGCTCATTTGGAGAGGCTCTGCACACTGACCATCCTAAATTAAAAAATATTTTGTAACATGGTCATTGTAAGGAAACCCCTTCGCAACACACGCAAACAATCTTTTTCAGAATACTGATTAATAGCACAAATAGAGCCACCAAAATCAGTCTATATCGTCGTTCTCCTCTCGTTCCCTTCAGTCTCTGAAGAGTTTCTTTTTCCTGCCTAGTCAAATAGCCTCTGCAAGTGAAATTCGCTCTCCTCTTCCGATTTTCGCGGGAGGCGTGCAGTGATGGCTCCGCATTGGCAGGTATTTTTTTCCTTCCTTACTGCTAGCCGAGCTTTGCCTCCTCATCAGGCTCTGAGCTAAACAGGTGGCCGAAGGTCAGACGCAGGGATCTCTCCATCATTTCTTGGAAATACAAGCCTGTTCATGTATGCATGTCTCAGTATGTTTCTGTGCTTCTTCTGTGTGTTTGGGTCTTCTCTGTGTCTGTAGTCGTGCGAGGTGTACGAGCGGCACACTACACAGAACACTCTGAAGCATGCATGGACTAGGACAAGAAACTAAAAGCCTTGTTTTGAAGCGATAGCTTCACTATGCCAAGTTTCAAGCCGTCGGCGTGGCGCACAGCCGTGTCGGTGCCGGAGAGCATAACTGTTGTCATGGCAACCGTCGCAGCTGGGATGGGGCCTTGCCTTGCCTGGCACATTGTGCGGTTAACGTGGCTGCGGCGGCCGTGTCGGTGCTCCGCCAGCTGCGCATGCACGTGACATTACGACACACCGCTCACCACGCCCGGCACTCCACCAGCTGTGCATGCACAATAGAGCAGAGAGGAGGCGAGGCGGTTGTATAAAAGAGGCGTTCGGTGGTGCAGCCCCGGCTAGAGATGAAAGAGTCTGCTCGGCTGAAGGAAGCCAGAGACCGCTGTTGGAATGAAACCATGCGGCGGTGACATGCAGAAGAGACCGAAGAACGTGGCAAGCGCCTTGAGAAGCGTCGCAGGGATAAAGCAGCTAGACGGAGCGGCTTAGTCTCCGACAGCGACTCTACGACAGCCGATGGAGATACCGAGATGAGTTCTGCACCTTTGAAGGAAGCCAGGCTCAGAAGGTGGAACGAAACAAAGAAGAAACGATGTGCTGAAGAAACTGAGCAACAACGTGCAGAACAGCTCGAAAAGAGGTGGAAGAGCGATGCAGCTAGAAAGACACGTTTTACCACCAACGTTTACAAGCAGTACAGATAGCCGCCGCTGCTTCTGTGTCCTCATGCTTCAGCTATCGCTTCACACTAGGTTTAACCAAAGCTAAACCACAGCCAATTTTTGAGTGGTTGTATGTGTGTGCGAAAATGAAAGGCATGCAATATGAGCAGAAGATATAACGCACTTCACCCGTCAATCAGAGAGACGGACAAATGGATGCTGCCTCTGATAGTATGTCATCAGCAATGTTCAATGGCCAGCGTGGAGGGAGGAGGTAATGGCTCTTCGAAAGGCAGCTCTGATTAGTACATTTGCTGCTTCTGATACTTGATTAAGGCACTAGGCTTGTTTGTACAAATTTTCATGCTGTGGGCAGTAGCCCTTTAAGTCGGAATTTTAAGTAAAAATTCAAAAGAGCCACCATGCATCCAAAGTATCAAAGCTATTTACATTGAAGCTGTTCGTGGCAATGTGCAACAAGGTACAAACGGTGCAGCAACACATTGGCAAAATAAAACATACTAGGCCTCCGACGAGACGTGAGGTCTTCCAAGAAATCTACAGCCACTTCGAGCACTGACTGCCTGCTGGCCGTGGGCAAGAAGGGGTTGCTTGGAGCTGCCTTGGCCAGGCGCTCTTTTAGTGCTTCCATCAGACCTGGAAGAAAAACATAGGAAGGATTTGAGCTGCATATCCTTCGTTTAGAAATTCTGAACAACATTTGAGTAGAAAAACCCATACACATAAGATACTGTGCACAGGAACTTAAGGCTAACCTCTGCAATAAGCACTAGCCTATCACATTAAGCACATAAATAAAAACTGAACTCCCAGCATCACCATTCTTCCACCACATCATCACCCAGCATCACTTTCTCAACAAGCCTTCACTTCAACCAGAAAGGCTCAGTTCAGATTACACTGACGCACTAACATTGTTCCACGCAATGTGACAGCAGGTTTCAGCTGCAACTCGGGCAGTACAATTTTTATAACTCGGACTTTAATTTAATGCAGCATTGGAACTGCAAAAGAGTATTTACGTGGGCTGGTTAGCAAGTGGTATGCTTTCTTACTTTCTTTCATCCTGTCTTTGCACCGTTTCCCCAGCCTTGAGTTCTTAAAACTGTGCTGTATGCACACGGTCCAGAATGTATGCAATAGTGGCTGCTTTAAGACCAATTTCAGAGCGAGTCAGCAAAGTACACACCCTCAACTACAAACACCTTGATGGGTATTCGGAGCAACCTTGTCAGTGCGTTCACCCTCTGTGCGCCGATGGTAACCTTGTAAGCATACCGAACTGCCTGGCCCTTGTACGATGGTGGGACAGAAGAAGGAATTGTTTCCTTGTACATAACTGCAGAAAAAGAAGGGATAAAAGCAAAATGTAAAGCATCATGCATCTCACATGCTCATCCATTTCTGGCAAAGCTAATTGCATTCAACCTTGTTCTCAACATTAAACAATGCAGCTGTATTGACAATACAAAATAATTGAGCCTTGTAACTGTGTAACTGATGCAGTTTACATAACTTGCAGTTCGTGAACCATTTGAAGTAATTCGAATTAAAAGGGCCCTTAGTTTACGGCACACTATGCTATGTGCAACTAACAAACAATTACTACTGTCTACAATAGAATTCTAAACATGCTAAGAAGCTGTTAGCGACAGATGAGGTCAGACCTTGCTTGCAAAGATAGTCTGCCTGGATAAAAACACACATACTTGAACGATTCTACAAATGTTTCAGTTACCTATGGGGACATCATACTACTACGAAGGCTCTCAAAATAACTTGCACGGGAATTTGTCACAGGCAGGCACCTTCCAGCCACTTGAGAGAATATGAAAAACCCTTACATGATTTGCTCTCACCAGGCAGTAGACGGAGGTCACAAAACAGTATTTTGGGCTTCGACGAGAACACGACATAACCTTTTTCACCTGCATGGCCCCACAAAAATGAATGTCACTGCACTGTCATCTTGCATCACTGTAAAACTAAAAGGGTGTCCATGCTCTAAAACCAAGCAAAAAGACACGATATCAACCTTCACCTCGGCATGGTATAAAGGAAGTGTCCTTAGAGCCCGTGGCCATCTGCTCCTGAGAAGGGGACTTCGGAAACCGCACTCTGGTTTCATCCACAGAGCAGTGGCAGTGGATCTGAGCACTTGCCCAGGCAATATTCTCGGGCATCCTCTTGATACTGTGTGTGCAGAACCAAAGTGGTTCTATAATACGAGTATACGAGTATACTGACACGAACAATACTGGTGATAAGATCTCACAATGGTCAATGTAACTGAAAATAATATTAATGACAAATCATCTGGTGCTGCAATAATATTAACCACATAGGTTTATGGAAGCTGATAGTGCTCAGCATTGGCCCATTCGCATAACAGAAAGCTTATTAGAAAAATCTGTACAGAAGGGTACAAAAATGAAGTCCTATTGATAGGTGTGCTTTGTCAACATTATACAAGAATATAATCCCACCCAGAGCGCTGTCCCAGGCTTTCAAGGCTTCTATAAACCCAGGCGGAAAATGTCCATGAATGCGATAACATTAGTTGATCATTCGTTGCAGCCAATTACAATGCCCAACTTAAAACTATATGTTTGCTTTGGAAGGTGCAGGTTGGTCGAATTCACCTAAACTTTCCAAAACGGCTTTTTATGTGCAACACATAGTATCTACATATCCACCTTCATTATCATGTGACCAGCACAACGTAGTCCCAAACACACAGTTTTGAGCCAGTCTGCACAAAGACAGGGTTAGCATAGAGATGCAAGGCAGCTTTTTGTGACAGTTTACTTGCAGAGGCGTAGTGACACTTCACCAATCAACTCATATATTTGCTCCATGCCAATGGCTTCATTACAAGGAAGCAATATCCCAGAAGCCTACGAGAACTGTGCAATTGGTATAGAGTGCACAGATGACAGGGATCCCAACTGCAAAAGCTGTAGCTTCAAACATGCCGACAACGTGTATAAAATGAGTACTCATATTCAATCATACTGGGCACTCTCGCAACAATATCATGTATTCAACCCATTAAGTTGGCCATGATGCAAAAAATTCGGTGCAAATACCTATTCTCATTCGGCTCACTGTGGTTGCCATCAGGCTGCTTGTAGGTGAAGGTGACCAAGCATTCAACGCTGTCTCCAGCGACATAGACGACATCGCGCAGCAGCTTCGCTTGCACTTCAATCATCTGGCGGCGTGAAAGAGGCAGTGGTTAGTGTTTTTGTACTTCTTACAGCACATTTTTTACCTGTCGCGAAAGCGTACAAAGATGAGGAAGAAAATTAACAAAATGGTGTGCAAGAAAGGTTAACTGGCTTCCAATCTGTTTCGTCAACAGCACGAACCGTGCCGCCAGGAATTCCTCCATACCCCGAAAAAACGACCAGCGAAGCTTGCGGTGTAATTCTATGTCCGTTACGTGGGACGTCACTTCGAGCGATTTCTCCTGGTGTGACGATGATCAAGGTCGTGCGCCAATTATAAATACCACAGATTGACCTCAAGCGACAGGCTACGGGGAAGGGCGCAGCTGGACACGAAACACAGTGGTATCGCAAATTTCCAACATCATATAAGAAATCAAGAGATGGGTGGCAGCCACAAACAGTACCGTGTATGTAAAAGTCAACTAGATCTCTAACGTTGCGCATTAAAACTTCCTCGACAGGAATGGCCTGCAACAACCTGGCACAACTAAAAAGTTTGTTGACAGCATTAACACAAATAGCGCGTTTATAGAGAGTGAGAAACACAAGGTGGAAACAACGCACATGGAAACTTGCTGAGCGTCGTTTTGCTATATGCGAAAGTCAAGGGTCCAGGTACCAATCAAAGTGGCTAACCTCAGATTGTGTGAGGCGAGATTTTTACCTTATGCCACCGAGAGACCGGGTCTTCCGCTGCTTTGCGACACACTTAGATGTTTCCATATATCAGACACTACGAGATGCTCGCTGATGTTGAAGGAAGCTGATACGCTACCGTGCGCCGCGACCGTGAATTTAACGGGCTAGCTACTTTCATCGTGGTACCGCTCTTCTCAACACCACCCACGTAAGCCCGCGATTGATGCTGCAAGTCAACTGTGTACGAAAAACACATGGTGCGACTCTTAGCAATGGCCACACGTTATTTTGCTCTCGAAACCCGCTAGGTGAGTTGTGGCGCTAGCGTATGGTTAAACTGTGCAGTTCGCTTCGAAATTACTAGCCGCAAAATAAAAATAATTAGGTACTGTATTTGGAGTTACCCACATTACTAAAAAAGTGCAACCAATGTAGTTGTTCTTAACGTTTATTAGTCAATAACCTAAAATAGAGCTATATTTATAGTATTGCCTTAGTACGGATCAAGCTTGTTGAGACAGTATCTGTTTATTTAAGATCCCCCACCAAACCTGTTCTTTGCCACCAGTCAGCTTTTTGCAGTTTCTGCATCGTATATTTTGCTTGTAAAACAAGGCACCATACCCGTGTTTACCTGTGTACTCACCTACAGATACGAAAAAGACAACATGAATTGCGCAAGGATCTCAGATTACGTTTTTTGAACTGAGCAATGCGTTCGAAGTTTCCCGTCGTAGATTATGACGCACAGCAAACTTCCAAGAATGCGCCAGCAACCCGACTCTTCCCACCAACAAACTCGGTTGAAACAACAACAAAAAATTAGGGGCGCCTGGAAACCTAGGGGGCGAAGAAATCAGCGAGAAAAGCAGCGCGAGAAGAAAGTAGCGGAAGTAAGGCGGAAAACGGAGGGACGACTATAACAAAATAAAAAGGAGAGTTCAGAAACTGGAACAGAAACAAACCTCGCGTACTGTGCGGAGGAGTCATCTCCCTCCGGAGAACAGACGACGGCCTTCAGGCATCCGCCCACGTGTGCGAGCCACGTGACTCCCCCTTCCCCACGACCGCTTTTCTCCTCTCCCGCGCTCCCAAGCCGCACCCCAAGCTCCGGAGCGCGACGCACGCACCGTCAACAGCAGTTTGTAACTGCACTTCGTGCTCGTGCCCCTGATTGAAAAACACGGGAAGAAGCCTCGCGACAGTCAGCAGCCTTACAAGTACGCCCAGACGCTGCAGTGTGTGCTGGCCGTATTGCGGCTTCTTCGAGCCAACGCGATTCGTGACACCGTTCACCCTGCAACACCGGTATGGGTGTCCCGTCTTCAATAGCGGTGAGTTGTTTCCTTTTGCGCGCACGCACGCACGCGCGGAGGTATTTCTGAAGGCGCAAAGTCATTTGCTGCGTACAGCCGCCAGCTTTCTCTCATGGGATCCTGCGACCGTCAACAAGCTGCAATCTCCTTTAAAATCTTGCTAAATCGGTTGTTTGGGGTCGTTTTTGGAAGCGGAAAACAATCGTCTGCTACCATCTATACCGCAGCTAGCTGCAGACGACCCGGTTGCTCAATCGGGCGTATATAGCACCGAAAAGTGCATGTTTTGCCTGTAACCTGGAATCAACCAGTCTCACTAATATGCTTCTCGTCATTTGACGTATTATACATGCAGCATAAAATTTTTCCATGCATTATTGCAGTATATAGAGCGACCCTCACGCGTAGGAACGAAAGCATATTCACTTCAGGGTCGCGGTCGTTTCCAAGGGTGATTATGCTTGATCAAGCGTTAAATGCATTCAGGTAGCGACACACCCGGCCGCTCTGCAGGATCGTTTGCAAATGGGAAGTTGCGCATATCGCACGGTGTGTGCGCGGTCGTGTTTCGTGCGAAGTGCTGCAGGCTCGCCAGGTATACACACGCGTGATATGTATCTCGTTCACGAAGCGCACAGGGTCACGCGTAGGGTTTTCAATTTCCTTTCCAGGATATTCCACCGGCCACGTCATTCGCCAAGCCCTGCAAAAAGGGAACGTTGTCTAAACTGGTCGGCCGCCGATGGATATTTTTGCCTGTGTGGAAGGAGCGCTATTGTGTACTAGACGGGAACAAGCTGTACTACTACGATAGCGAGGTGAGCTGCGGGAGCGCACAGTGCAAACTTCCTCGCCATTGCATTGCTGCCTCCGCGGCAGATTTTATTGCGCTGCGCGCGCACCTTTACAGCCTGCATGGCGCACAGGTTGTTTTCAAGCACGAACATATCTTTTCGTCACCATTAAAACCAAACTGTTTGGAATGGAATTTCGCTTGGGTGATATTTTTGAACCTAGTAATTCCTTCCTCAGTTTTGGACTTTGTAATGGCGTTGTAAACAGGCGAAAAATCAGCACAAATATAATACAAATCAACCAATGCACTCGTTATCGTGCCAGTAAGAATATCCTGCAATATCAACAAGGTAACATTGTGGCAGTTCGTGCAACAAACTTGTGGAGTATGATGTGTCATCTGCCGAATACTGAATAGGGCATAGTAAACAAAATACATCAATGAAGCAATTAACAGCCATAAATTTCTTTTCATTTCAGACTAGTAAGGGCACAAACTCCAGCTGTGGAGTAATCAACTTGGACCTTTTTGACCTCTGCGAGGAATATGAAAGCAAGTCTGTCCAGAATGGATTTGTCATCACAAACACCAACAGAGGATTCTTTGATGTAATTGAGCCTCACTCTGACGTGATGAGTGATGCATCCAACAGTGCTGTCATTCTACTTCCTGTTGCAGGAGTACCACACATTTTCTGCAGGAACCTTATCAGAAGTTTGTGACTGGATAGCACACATCCGCACACAGCTGAATCAGTCCATTGTTCAGAAGCGGACATCCTTTTTAAGGAAATCTCTTGCAAAACGGAAGACTAGAAAGTCTCTTGAGAACCTGCAGGTACGACATTCTGGTTTATAACTTAAATCTGTCAATCTTGCAAAAACACGAGCTCAGATTGGGTCATCTGCCATTTTTTTGCAGTATTCTTGCTATAATTTTCTGTCACCTTCTGTGCTATATTTTCAGATTTTGTTAAGGTGGCTTTATAGTATTCCTTCCCGTTCATTTTGTTACCTTTGGGAGAATTGGGATGGCAGTATTGTTGGTGAACGGTTCGAACTTCAGATATCCAATTGAAAGAAGTGTTTTGCTGCACAGCCTTGTGTATAGGTGAAATGAACAGGAACGTTCGTTTAAGCTTATTTCTTTGTGCAGAGTTGGCTGCTTCACAAAAAAAAATATAATGACTGCATCACACAGGGGAAGGAGGAGGGGGAGTCAGATAAGCTTCATGAACTGTTTGGTATCGCTCACTGAACCGAGTATGTGTAGGTCAGGCGAACGTGCAAATATTCTCACGAGTTTTTATTATCTTTCAAACTGTGAAGGAAAGGGGCCAAAAACCACGAAGCCTCTACTGTAACAGCTGGCCCACATTTAAAGTATGATTGTGAATGTGAACATTATAGGTTCATAAATGTAACAGAGCAGACAACACTAGTATCTTGTATAGTACACAGCCCATCTTGCATCTCTTCCATTCTTGTAAGGGAGACAAGTCCTACAGCAAGCCCTATACAAGCCCTGTACTCTGCAGGAATACTAGTGTTACCTGCTGTATGACACAAGTTGGGATACGGCCTATAGTGTTTTAGAATCAGTGGCACATTTTTTTAGTTAATTTAGTGGCAAATGAATCTGCCAGTTAGTTGGAAGCAACATGTCTTGTTGGAAACTGAATGGGAATCTCTAGGAGGAGGAAAGGCAGGGAGGTTGACCGGAAGAAGAAACCGGTTTGCTACCTTGCACTGGGGGAAGGGGGGTGAGTGGATATAATAGTGAAGGATAGAAGGGAGTTGCAGGATAATGAAATCAGTATAGTACAGTCAGTAAATCAGTGAATTCAGTACCACAAAACCTTGCTGCTGACTGAAGATTCCTGTACATGCAGCGAAATATTTACCGTAGCTGTTGCACACGTTAACATGCTGTGCAACTGTTGTTGCGTTCAAATAATTACACCTAACCTGCGGTATTTAATGCATAGCACTTGAACTTGGGAAAAGGATAGGCATGCGTGTGTCCGGGATGCCAGTGTGACAGGTGTGTCTGCAACATCTGTTTCACTTTAAAGCAGTTACGTGCTGTCAGTGCCGGGACAAGCTGGCTCTATAGATCATGCAGATGCATGATGTCTAATAGCTGGTGCTTGATAGAGCAGTGCTTTATCTTTGAACAGGACGCCTGAGCTTACATACTTCCTGTTTTTACGTTCAGGCAAAAACAGAGAGCTCCTATATACCAGACCCAACTCTAGACATCCCAGCAAAGGAGCCCCTGGAGAGCATCACAAAAAATCGAGCAAGAGGCCCCTCTGGGAGAAGACTGCCTCAGCGGAAATCACAGATGCCCAAGGTAAAACTCGTGCTAACTGCCATGAAGTCTAGGGGCTGCACCATGCACAGAGCACAAGCAGTGTTTGAATTATGCAGTTATAAAGCCAAGCTTACTTTGATACATACAACTAAGCGGCACATGTCAAGTTCTTATTTTTGGCCTTTTTTTTTAGGGATATATCTCTTGCTTTTTACTGGACAATGACAAGCATTGTTTATCGATCTCGTCCTTGGTCCCTTACCTGTCCTTTAGGCTGTCTGGAAAGCCTTTTTTGTATACAAGTGAACCATATTCATAGCCGTGACAGTGACATGTTTATTTGCATAAAGGAAATAAGGATCAGCTTCGCTGATGTTTTACTGGCATATTTGGATATAGACAGCATAGTGTTGAGTAATGAATGACTGAATATGAAAATTGAATTTACTGGTGCTACACATAAAGATGAAACTGAGAATTAAGCAGTGCTCCTTTTTCTCCAGTCTTTGTCTCACGAAGCAACAAATCAAAGGCCTGTTCACAAGCCGGAAGTGCTCACCGAGCAAGCAGAGTAAGTTTAGTTGCTTCACCCTTTTGCATGTTATTGTGTAGTATGTAAAAGCTGAGCTGCTTTCCCCTTAAGAACTTCCATTTAATGAATGCTTTCACGCAAAGTTTGCATACCAGCATGTAAAGAGGCCTGATACTATTAGGCATGTCTGCCAGAAGCATAGGTGCTTATCATAAAGATGTAACTAGGCATTCATCTTTCTGCAGTTATGCAAAAGATGTCCACCAAAATGGAGAGTTCAGCTAGTTGGTACATACTGAAGAGAATAAAAAAACATGTTGTAAACCTAGATTTCACCAAAACTTTGCAATTTCGGGTAGGAGTGTTTGCACCAGCATGATCACCTCTGCATTGCTCTGTCACTTTCAGCTGTTCCCAACCTGTTTCAGTCGTCTTCAACCTGTGCAGTTAAGCGTTACCCTCAGTGTTTTAAGGGATGATGGCTTCATAATTTTCTTGCATATAGAAGCAGCAGAAAATGTTTATGTGCATAGCCACTGTGCACACCTGAGAATTAAAAGGCATAGTCCGCTACTTTATACTTGTGTGTGCAGTGAACGTCTAAACTCCATGCTGTACACACACAGGCTGTGAAGGGCCTATGCCCATGTGGCAGGTGATATGCCCTTAGCGATGATTCCACTGTGGGTGCATGCATTTGCATATATAATACTGTGCTTCTATGCGAGTTCCAAGTACCAAAAAAAAAAGAACACTTCTTCACAATCCAGATCAACCGAGGTGGGGGCCAAGAACGAGACAGAGAAGCCGAGGCCAGCGTCTGCCCTCCTCTATCATTACAGTTCCAGTGAGGAGGATGAGACAGACAAGACGAGCCCGAGGGAGCCTGAGTCAGTCAGTCAAACAGAGGAGCACATGGAGTCGAGCCACAAGCCATCTGATGGAACGTGTGTTCCCAGCGCACGCACAGAGACAATGCAGGACCGGCTGAGGAAACTGCGTGAAGAGCTGTCTTGTCATGTGGACGATGTGACAATGAAGTCCCTCCTTGAGCGACTCAGTTACTGCGAACTTGAACTTCAAGTTGCAGTGCAGGTAACCAGTTTCTTCTTGCAGGTTTTGTTCCGGTCACTGTTGTTCAGTAGTAGCATTGCATGCACACGCTGTTTTGTCTCGGTAGCTAATGAAATATACAGCAAAATCGGAAAATAAATGGCAAATCTAAGACATCTTAGCCATGAGTCGCTGTGCAAGCTTCACTGATGGAACCAAAAAGCATCCATGTTTCCTTCTTTCTTCTCTTCCTCTGTGTGTCAAATGCAGTGTAACTAGTGAGGAGGCAGTATGGCACGTTTTACGCTAACAAGAGCACTTCAATTTCTAGATGATTTAGCATGTTTGCATATCTCAACTTTTGCTTGTGAAACAAAGAGGCAAAAAAAGACAAACTGTCTCAACTTCCACAATGGATCAGCCTTGTACATGTCAACGTGTGTGTTCTAGTTGCGCCCACTACGTAGTTCCTGGCACAAAGAAGCTGCTATGACATTGTTTCTGGCATACTTAATTTGGGATATTCCTTTCATAATGTTATCCCAAGTCATTTCTGTATTAGTCGCCATACCATTACAGGTCTCTTTAGAGCTCGTGAGCAAAAAGTGAATGCATCTAAAAGCAGCGGAAAATTTAGGAACGGCTTAACCTAATAGTTTCCATTACCTTTTTCTCAAGTCAGAATTAATACATAGTGAAATCAGCTTACTAACATGCCTACTTATAAAACAAATTTCATACTTCCCATTTTTCCAATTTTCTTTACACTGATTTCACTCAGAGCTTAGGGTAGCTAATTCAAACAGGAATGCTCTGCTTCTTCACCCATTGAAGGCCTTGATACACCAGTGTATCTGGTCACACAAAGAAACAGAGGTTAACAACTGTGGTACAAAATGTAGGTCAAGTGATTTGACAATTATTTCAAAATTCGTTGGGCGGCCCGAGCACTGCTGAAATTAAACTTTCTTTATTTGATGTACCATGCCTTAATGCATTGGAATTTCAAATAACAAATGGCATTTTCAGCTGGCGTTCCACCTCGTGACAGGACTTTGTTTTCACTGCCATGTCAAGATCACAGCTGGTGTACATCTCTCATTACAGACTGTGCAGCAAGTTCTCGACGAAGCATCAGCCGTGCTCGCAAAGACCAAGGGGGCCAAGCTGCCACCACCAGTGCCCGCTTAGTCTCTGCACGTCCTGGTGATGCCCGAGAGCACTGCGCTCGTCTCCGTCAAGGAGAGGACGTGAGCTGCTGCCGGGCCCAGTACTGACTACAAGGCAACTGCAAACGCAATCTCTACAAGGCACGCTGGAGGGGGCAAGCGTGCATTGTTTGTCTTTGTGTGGCGTGCCATTTTTCACGTCCACTGCAATGGCAAGCTGGTATGCCTTGTGCCACAATTACTAGTCAGAGAAATATGTAAAGCCCAAAGCAGTGCCTTGCAACGCGTTTTAGCTTTGACCATTGCATCAGCCCTTCCAGATCCGACCCTGCCACATGTGCTTTCTTGTGTTCCTAGCGTATTGTGATGTATTGCACACATCAGGTTGCTGGATGGTTGTTTGGGATATACACTAAAACACCAACGTGACCAGAATCATAGCAGAAAGAGCAAGCTCGCATAAATGCACAGATTTGGGCTTGAAGCAAGGATTTTATAAATTTCTATATGTTTTGCTTTACAGATATGTGTAATATGTTAGGACGGAAAGTTGTTCAGTTATATATATCTGCCTAAATAAAAAGCAAGGTCATATTGCACAAATTGAAAAAAAAAAAAAAGTTATGCATATTTTCAATTTGGGCTTTTTCCCAAAACTGCACAAGTTGCAGTCTGCTTGCTCCACTGAGGGAATATAATTTATAACGTACTTAAACTGATTTCATATACTAAAGTGGTCTGGAACTCTTCGCTATCGTTGATTACTCAAGCGCTTACTCAGTGAAATTTCTTCACAGCTACATTTAATATGCTTTGCAGGCATTGCATCTCCTTTCTGAAGGTAAAATTTACAGGGTGTAGTTTGTCTGCATAATAGATGCTGTGATTTTGGTACTGCATACATTTATTGCCATCCACGGTTCAAGGGTATGAGAAAGATGATGGCACAAGTTGCTGGCTAGAATGAAGTCACTACTACATTCATAAAGTTGAGTTAAACAATATTCCGATTTTGATGCGGCGGCAAAAGCTTCTGCCTCTTTTAGTATCTGCTGGAGTGCTTACAGACTGCGAGATAAATTCACGGAGTGATATTAGACAGTTATTTCTTAGTATACTCAAAATTTATGGTATAAAGGGGTGATCAGTCAAAACATAGGTGCAACACATTGCAGTATATCTCATTGGGAATGTGCCTTTAACGAATTGTTTCAATTGTGTGGAGAAATTTTTTTTGTAACGGGCTTGCAAGCCCAAAGCATTTTTGCTATAAAAGAAATGTTGCTTGGAAAAGCATGGCAGTACACTGAAAGATGGATGTTGTAAAGGCTGGAATACGATCAATTATTTCTGCAAGCACTGCAGTGCCAACGTCCCAATGGGTGATGTGCAAACGACCAGAAAAGTGACCATCACACTGGTCATGTGCCGCACCAGACAGATGCAATACCCGAATGTTGAAACATATGTTTATGTTGCACGGTACTTTGTGTAGCGAAATGAGAGGCACTGCGTCGGCAGGGGTACGTAACATTTTTATAGTTATTTATGTGTGAATTTGGTTGATGTGCTGTTGAATCAAGTTCATATTTATCACGGTTTGACGATTGTTGTTCTGAAACCAGCAGGGGTATGCAAGCACCTGTGACTGAACTTAAGAAGTCTGGACAATGTTTCTTATGTCCGGTAATACTGGACAGCGCCACTATAGTTTTTCAGTTCGTGCAGTAAACGGCGCGTATATCCACACAAAGTTGCAATGAAGCATCAGTGTCCTCGGTTTTTAATTGCGTTGTGATAAGACAATAGATGCTTTTGCATTTACAGTCCAGTATTACTTGACACAAGTTTACTGATGAATGCCTCCAGACGTAGAATCTACAAGTTCCATTCCCGGAAGCTCCTGCGAACAACAGTGTGTGCCTTTGGAGTCTTCTCCTCTGATTGAATCGAAATGCATTTGTCAGTTCTAGTTTTATTTATAAATAAAGGCATCTCTGCCAGACGCTATTTATTGTACACAAACTTGAATGACTCAGTGCATGACTTCAAACTCAAGCTGAAAGCATGAGCTTGCTGTGGAAATTTTTGCTTTCAACAAAAGGATTTTCTCGATGCACACAGTGAGGAAACACTGCTATACCATTCGTGAGCAAAACATCGGGCAACATTTCACAGTCTGAACATGATTAGGACATGTGCGTGCTAGGACAGCAAGAAGTTGCAAAGAAAAAAAAATGTGTTCCTGAATTCCTAATAACAGCAGAAATCTAAGCATAACCAGAAATCTCACGCAAGCTTGGTAGCATTTTTAAAGAAGGGTGTTTCAGGCTACCAATCAGAGCAGCGTGCTGCTTTTCTAAACTTAAAAATTGAGCACAGCACTTCATTCAGCGCAGAAGTTTACTTTCCCTTATTCACAATGCAAATCTCCAGATCAATTTCAAGAGCCCAGGAAACGGTATGCAAAAACTCATGCCACAACTGATGCCACACTTGCTATACCTCCTGTGCTGCTACATGGACAACTTGCAGCATTTGAACAAAGAAGCAAGAAAAGCAAACTTTCTTTTTTTCAAGTGTGTGCATCTATCTAGTGTTAAGTCGTGCGCAGTGATATACAAGGCTCAATTCCAGCTTTTCTGCAAGAGGTAGGTAAAGGTCATCACCTGCAGCTGGGGCACAGGAAAGCGAAGAGAGAATTTCATACAAGCACATAAGCTATCAACTGGTTTCAAAAGCTAGTTTGTATGATGTCCATCCTAGTGCTTGACTCAACGTAACTCTTGAATGGTGCCTTGCTGCCTACGAGTGCACTATACACAATTCAATTCACAAGGTTTCAACCAAATTTCTTACTGTTAAACACGTTAACAGGTGTAAATTAAGTACTACCAGATCTTTGCAAGCAGTGAATTGGTTCTCAGTGCAAAAAAAAAAATCCTCCTTAATACTGAAATATGATGATAGTACTAACCTAGATCCCAGTTCATCAACAGCCTTGCTTTTACACTGGGTTTTCTTGCATAATGTCAAGCGGCTGGAGAGTCTGCATAATATATTGATGCACAGTAGCATATACATACACATAATATATAAACCAGTAATGAACTCATTCCTTTTAAGTAAAACTCTCCTACCAGGTTGCTGTATATTACACACAATTCAACTTAAACCCATGCGGCAAAGTTATCTTTCACTTGGACTGAAAAAACTCACAAGTCACTCTCTCCTAAAAACATGTCAGGCATCAAGTGGAACACAAGACACACTTTCAATTTCTTTCAGAGTCAACTAAAAATCTCCAGCGCAAGTGAACGTGACACAGTGACAAAACCCAAGCCACACAAGCGCTGCTTCTCACTACAAGTAGCAAGGTAGAAAGCATGTATGTATATATATATATAGACCTGTTTCTCTTCTTCAGTTGTACATAGATGGAGCTGCATGCCTCAATGATTTCAACAACTTTCATATATATATATATATATACATATATATATGTAAAAGTTAAAAAGTTTAAACAACCACTATGATGACTTAGTTCAAGGTTTTAGCCAACGAGAACTCTTGCGCTGCAATTTGTTCCATCTTATAGAGAGTTAAAGTGGCTCGCAATGAGTTGGAATGTTGTCTCAAGCACTTTAAGGAAACTATCCGAGAACACACCGGTGGATCAAAAACAGCACCACAGCTGCATACCCAAGTTTTAAAAGCTGATTCAATCACGGTTGAGTTTACTATATTTTGCCGAGATGCTAAGGCATAACAGAATGGCTCTTTAGAAAATGTGTAGAGGGTACATAGTTACTGGAGCTCGCAGCATATGAGCATTAACTAACAGGACCACCCAAGCATGTTGATTTGCCATTAAAATCTGCAGCCCCACAACAAGGGACAAAAGTTGTGCGTCTCTCGGAAATGCCGCCCTCTGTCTTATTTGCTACACCATAGCAAACAACTCTATCAGAGTTGGGAGTGTGCATGTGACAGCATGACTGTAGTGCAGGAAAGACACCACATACTGCGCGTTCTAGCAGCTTGAGAGGTTTCGGTTCTAACCTGCCGATCACTTTTCAACACTGCAGCAATAGCAGATTTTTAACGGCAATGGCAAAGGAGCTCTAGTGGTAATACTCCTGAACTTACGCCATATATGTTTCTTTAATTGGGAGATGCCACACAATTCATCAAGATCAGTTGTAAACACTATGCGATTTTGGTACTAAGTCACTGCTTTCAAACAGTTGGTCTCAAGCTGCAGGGGTTTGAGGCCTAGCCATTTGCTTTATTACTTGAAGCAACAACATTCTGATGCTTGAAATAGCATTCCAACACACTGCAGCCTTTCCCCTGGTGATGCCAGCAGGATAGACAATGCGCACACCACTAGCTCAAACTGTTCACAATCGCAGAAGCCTGTACACGGCGAGTGCAAATGACATCTACCACGTGGCCGCAATGAAAGCTAGTATTTCTTGAAAACATTACTTTAAAGTGCGTGTGTGCCAACACAAACAATGTTCAGCCCCAACATTCATCGTTAACAGTTTGCTCAAAACGTGCACTGCAGCATTTCATAGAAAGTACATCTCACGAAAAGGTTCTGAGGTCATGTGACTCTCCACTTTAAAATGGATGCCTGTCCTACTAACCTGTAGAAAAGCTAACGTGCATGCTGACAAATTTAGGCAGGTAAGCCCGCGCACTGGCACTTACTTTAAAAGCTTATGAGGTAATAACTCCTTGTTAACATGCAGGCTTTGCAAATATGAATTCACAGTCGGAAAAACGGAAAGCTTTCAGAGACATGTCTAGCACTTTTCATCTCTGCATTGGACACACACCAGCAGAACCCAAAGGGCTTGTCAGAGAAATGACTAGTTACATCTTCTGAAGTCATAGTCAACACACAGTTCAATGCCTCTTACTCTAAGTTCAATGACACCAAGAAAATACTCGATGTGCCTCTCGATTGCCTGCCTGAGAGTTAAAAAAAAAAAAGTGCTGGCCTCCTACACTCTGCCATTTGTCAGCTCCACGGCATTTCACTTAAAAAAAAAAAAGACCTTTGTACAATCGGTTAGCAGCAATGGTAAAGCCATAAACATGGTCAACCAGGCAGGAACGCTTTGCTCAAGACTGCAGTTTCACTGACGGCACCTTCCACATGCACCATCTACAACCACGATGTAAAAAAAAAAGTTGCGCTTCGAGGAGGCTGGGTTACACAGAAGCTAACATAAAGACCCTCAACCACAATGACAAACCAAAAAGCGTTAGCCCCAAACCCAGATGAAAGCTTGGGAGATTCTACTGCGTGCCCACAAAGGCACAAAGCAGCAGAACATCCCATCAGGCTAATAACGGCTGAACAGGTTGGTCAGAAGAGAAGAAGCAGATGCTGTGGCCCCAACTGGCTGGATGAGCAGCAGAAAGGCACTTGTTGCATGTGGGTGACTAAAAGTTGTTCCTGTGCTGGCACGCATAATCTTCTTCAAGAAATGGCATACAAGACTGTTCAGACCCTGTGGCCATGCATGCAAAAAGCTCGTGTCCCTGCAATACGAAAGAGCAGTGGAAATCAGCCATTTGGTTCCGATCTCAAAACGCACACATAAGTAGTAGTCTGCTGTGCCGGCAGAAAAAGCACATGCCTGTGAGGCGCGATGCAGAAGCTCCCAATATGGCGGCAGCTTGGAATGCTAGTCGACCCCGCCGAAGGATTCGGATCCTTCGATCGCCTGCACCAGTTTCTCCCGGAGATCTTGGTAGCTCTCGTACATGGGCAGATCTAACCGGTTGAAGCTGCAGAGGTTTCGAGAATGTGCCACAGTGAATGGTAGTCGAACCATATGCAAGAATACATTAAGAACAAGGATAAATAGTGCGGATTTCACCATACAGGCCTTCTGCAGAAGAGCAAAATCGACATTACAATAACCTAGTGCTGCACAAGGAACAATTCCCTCTCAACATCTCCAAGTACGCAGACAATGTCACAAAGCTTGGCTTGCTACAGCACTTGGCAAGCTTGTACCATTCTCCAAAGCAAGCAGCACTTTTTCCACTGCACTGGATTTCATTCTCCTGAATGTCACACTGACCATCAGTAGCTCTGATAAATTTGAGGGGGGAAAAAATAATCAAAGGCTTAACTCCACTTAAGACATGTGAAAAGCACTGTTTGGCATGGTTTGGCAAAGTGTTAAACATCTTTACACAGTTGGTCTGACTTTTGGGGAAACAAAAGGTGCAGTATCTGTCTCACTTCTCGGAGAATGCTTACACTTACAATTAACGATATACAATGGCAGATATGTGTGTTGGAAGTTTGAATCCCCATCGCAAACTATCCTCCAGCTTGACTAGTAGAGGGGATTTTAAATGGGAAGTTAAATGGTATGCCATGGACAAAGAACGGTCACATCACAATTTTGATATGAAATCATGTTATATTTTTGCTGCTACTTTCTATCCACACTTTCAATCCACACTTCCTGCTCAAATCACTCATGAGGCCAGTAAGGCTTTCGCCTTAAAGTGTTTTACACCTCTGAGCTATTTCATAAACAAGTCAGAATAGGGGAGATGAGAGGCGTTCGAACAAGCGTGAAAGGAGCCCTCGTCTATGAAACCAAGGAAAGAATAAAAATATTGCTATTTCATTTATTTGTCTATTTTTTGCTGCTAAACAAGGAAAGTAATTTGTTGTTATTATAATACACTTGCACCTGGGCATATCAAACCCAAGCAAATTGCAAAATACTTCGATACGGTGATAATTTAATATACAGAAATTTCAATATTTAAGCGCTAACCACATGAGGCGACAATTCACGGTGACATGCCGTCGCACAATGGACTGAAGGCCGCCAAAGCATTACCGCTTGTCGCTGTCGCTCGGTTTCTGGGTTTTTAGAAAATTTCGCATGTCGCCCGAAAGCAGCTCACGAGGCAGCCAATCGCAGAAGGCTTTGGGGTGCTCAACTTCCGTTCTGGCTTTTTTTTTTTATTATTGCGTGTGAAGTTTGTTTTCCTAGTCCGGTTTGGATGAAGAACCTGGTGCCTGCACGCATTCTCTATGTCTGATCCGTGTATATATGAGTGCATCGAGATAATTCAGTAAAAGCTTGCAAGGGTAATAAAAGAAAAAAAAAAAAAGGTTAGCGTGGCTAGATATTGTTAATTTCTGAAATGAGCAGGAGAAAGTCACTGCTTGCAATGCAAGTCGGCATCGCAGTGTATACGCACCGCTGCGCTGTGACCCTTTAAAATACGATGTGTTACAAGAAATTTCATCAGTGTTTTATCGTAATTCATGCTGTTTAGTGTTAGAAACGGGATATAGCGTGATTGCACTCCCCTTGACTAAATGACGAGGCAGCGGTAACAGAGCAACGCTGAAAACGCGCCTATCTGTCGCTGAGCCCCGTCGCTCCGTGCGGTATGCACCAGCGACAACAACAGGCATTGGCGGCAGCGTCGCCGCTAGGGGTTGCCGCCTCATGCGGTTACTGCTTTAAGCTTATCCAAACAAAAAAAAAACATTGCGGGGTTTAAGCATGGCTTGAAACTAGTGAGCGAAAGCTGCGAGTTTTGCAAGGATAGCTTGTTTAACACCCACTTTTCAATCCACGTTTTTTTTTAAATAATTTTTATTTAAATTAGATTTAGCGGAAAGAGAGGAGCCTTATACTTTTGAGTGGACACCGCGGAATTGCAGACACCTACTACACCTAACCAGGTCAAAATCATGTTTTAATATTTTCTTCTTGTATACTGTACATCGGTCTATGTCATTGACCTTCAAGATTGTTCAAGGTGAAAACCCCCATGACACTGATGCTTCTAAATTACATTTTGGGGATAGGAAGGAGCCTTATACTATTTGATGGACACCACTGAATTGTGGACATGTACACCTAACCAGGTCAAGATCATGTTTTCATATTTTTATTGTATATTGTATGTTGGTTTATAAGACAGGAGAGGCACAGTACCTGTCCTTTGACCTTCAAGGTTGTTCAAGGTGACATTCCACAACCCGTTTAAGTTAGGTTTTGGCGAAAGGAAGGCACAGTATACATTTGTGTGCACACCATGAAATTGTAGACACCCACACTTCATTAGGTCAAGGTCATTCAAAGGGCAAATTTAGTGTCACGGGAAGACCTGCCCTACCTAACATAGTGAAGGTTTCACTTCCATTGTAAATTGGTTTATAAGGAAGGAAAGGTGCAGTCTCTGTCAAGGTCACTTGAAGGTGAAAACTGTGCATACCCAATGGCTCCAACTACCTGGCGTAGTAAAGCTTTCGCTTCAAAAACACTGCATTCAAGCTCGAACTACCTGGCGTGGTGAAGCTTTCATTTCAAAAGCACTGCATTCACGCTAGCGACACGCTTTTAGCAGAGATGCAGTGGCAACGCACCGCTCAATAGGCAACCTGCAATGAAGTTTGCTGAGACATGTGGTGACACCTGGCGGCCGACGGGAGCTAATACTGAGGCGGCGCAGAAGCTGACGCCGCGTATGTTGCGGCCGCTGTGTTCCTTCTGCGTTCCCGTTTTGTTATCCCAGTGAGTGTGATTTACTCATTTAGTGACTTCAGGGGTCTCGTGCGAGACTTCAACTACTACGGATGTGAACAAGAATAAAAATAAGCGCAGAGGCGGCGAGAAAGACAGCCACAATCGCGAAGGAAATCCAAGCGTACCGCTTGCTGGGAGAACCTGGAGAGATTGACGAGAGAAGGGTATAGTGGCTGTGAGAGAGTAATGTAACTGAAATTCGTTTTGTTATGGGGGCAATGGCGTACAGACGCCAAGGAGCTAAAATGAGACGATTGCCCATTGAGCGGAAGAAACGCTATAACTTCTGACTCGGGAGTCGCACGCTGGTTGGGGCACTCTCCTCAATACGCGCTCCGCGCTGTAAAATCTGGCGTGTACTAGTATATGCTGAGCAGTATCGAGTGGCATTGTCATTTTAAAGGACGTAACGTCCAGAAAAGCAACAAAGTCGCGCAGCCGCAGCATCGAATTCCAGCCGTGTTTCATCGGAGGCGAAATTTGAAAAATATATACTATATGCTCGTGGATCTGTGAACCGGATTTCTAATGCGGTGTCAGTTAGGAACCTCAAAGCAAAAATATGTTCAAAACTTCCAATCACAGATTTGGATATTTATCTGTAAAATAGTTCTTAAGGTGCTCAAAAAGTTGAAGTGGCGGAGTGTGGAGGCCCGTGATACTGTGTACGCGGAGCATGGAACTTCATTCTATCGTTCCGCGCCAAACATTTCTTGCACCGACTGCTCAAGCTGCTGAAGAGTTTCTTGTCCCAGACGATAGACCTTCCATCATTAGAAGCAACAGTAAAAAATCCTAACTCTAACGACCTCATTTACGGAAGCTTTGCCGTTGAGTACCAGCATTTCCCGCCGGCTTTCCCCAAGCTTGTGGTACAGAGGTATAAAATGCATGCCAGTTGTTGTTGTCGTTAAGAACTTTATTTTTCCACTGAAGTAGGAGGCCCCCTACTCCCCGCCCCCGACACGCATGCCTATGGGACGGAGGCCGGGGCCTCCGTGACCAAATGCCAGTTTTTGTTGATGACGCACGCTATAACCGCACAGTGCTTGCAATCGCCACGACATCCGTAGCGGGTGCAGCAGCATGCCTCCTGTAACCTCCGCGGCACTGTCTAAAGGTGCACCACGAACAAACGTGTTCGTCATGGTATTAAACTGTAAAGCGCAACCGCGAGAAAATTGTTATGCTGCTGTAATCAAACAGCAAGAACAACAAAAAAAAGAAGAAACGGCGATCAATCTCTTCTCAGGTTCTTTCTGCACTTTCAAGGTTTTCATTCCTTTATTCATTTCTTAATTCATCATCACATATCCGACTGATGCCTTAAGGAAATGAATTTCATTACAAAAAAAAAAAAAAAAAAAAACATCGTCTACTCAGGCGAAATTCAAAGTTGTGTGCGCGGGTGTTCCGTCGCGAGCGGCACGCACTTCGACACCATTCACGTTCTAAACTTGGCCATTCTCAAACAGGCGGTGTCCTTTTGCCAGTATTGGTCTTCGGAAGTAGCTCTGAAGACATTCAAGTACCTTAAAACCGCAGAAAATGAGAGCCGAGATGCTTCCCGCCCTACAACAGCGAACGAAACCCGACCGCGCCGGCCGCCTCAGATTAGACGGCGCCGCCGTTGGCGGCGCTGAACGCAGCACTCCACTAGCGCCGCCTGGCCACTGCAGGTTGCCTATAGGTGTTGCTAGGCCTAATATGTTCTCATTAAAGCAACAATGAACGATGCTTTGAAACTAGTAGCTCCTGTCAATCATTGTATGTTTAATACAGTTGCCAGTGCATTATAAGCAGAATAATTACTCATTAAAGCTAGGATAAAGTTGGCTGCCGCGACCATTTCAACAGAGAAGCATGTGAGGGCTGCAGTGAGGCTTAGATTCGCTTCACCGCATGACAGCAATGTGGCATGAAAATTGGGTACCAGTCAGTGGCTTAAGGCCACCCTCACGCACATCCCATGTTCACAGGTCACGTGGTTTCACGGCACATGTACTACAAGCAGGTGTTTCAAGGGCATTCAGCTGACCTGTCTGCATGTGTAGAGTGATGATAGCAGTGAAATTCACTACACAGTCTCCCTTTCCCCCACCTGGCATTTAGACTCCTCCCTAATTTTAATGCCATGGGAAATCACAGCAGACTGTCATTAGAAGAAGTCTTGCAGCAGCATGGTGCACTGCTCGATAAACAGAACGATCCGCGAAACAGGAGTATGATATAGTATTGCATGACTTATCCTATGTTTTTCCACGAAATGTTGAAGGAGGGTAATCTTTGCATTCTATGTATCTGATAATCTGAAATATCTGGGTTTTATGTATCCAAGCTTGACTATAAATATAAGAATAGTGACTAATGTGGGAAACAGTTTTTACCAAGTAAAAGAAAAGACATAATGCTGCCTGCGGTAACCAAGTCCACATCCTCATGTTATGTGTGGTGCTCTGCCAACCTAGGTATGTCAGCGGCTGTTTTCGCTTTTATTAATGGAAAGTGTGTGTGTATCCATTTAAACATTCCTTAACCTTCAGAGCACTCCTCAAAGGGAACAACAGCAGCAGAAGTGATGTATCCCTTTCTTACAACTGTTCCATGTCATCAGTGCCAAGTAGAACCAATTATGTTGTCTTCACAACAGCAATAAAAGACTAGAGAAGGCTCAGAGACATTAGACGCTAAAAGAGAACTTCACTAATCCAAACAAATGTCTTTAAGCAGATCAGATGTGGCCAACAAGGCCTGCATCGTCGTTTAATTTGTTGTAAGCTAAGAAAAAATGGTCTTGCTGCCTAGCAGGAGTCTCAATTTCTGCTTTGCAGATCATCATCATCATCAGCAGCCTGACTATACCCACTGCAGGGTGAAGGCCTCTCCCATATTCCTCCAATTAACCCAGTCCTGTGCTAACTCCATCCCCTCGACCCCTGCAAATTTATTAACCTCATCCGCCCATCTAACTTTCTGCCACCCCCTGCTACGCTTTTCCTTCCCTTGGAATCCAGTTTGTTGCCCTAAATGACTATCGGTTAGGCTAATGAACTGGATTGCAGATGAGATGGCTTAACACTGCAGCCAAAAAAATTGTGATGGACACTTAAGCTCTGCATTTAAGAGTATGACACAATAGTGTTTAAGGTTCCCGTTCCCACCTATGGCTCTCCTTGCGGTTCTTTGTTCACATACGTGCAGTACGGTCTACTGTTAAAGGGAACGTGGGATCGTGTGGCCTGAAAAGATTGCAAAGCGCCGCTGCCGGTAACTAGCGACAACTGGCAATGGCATGTGCATGCTCAGGAAGAGCAGCCAGCCGTGCTTACTATGCGTGACCCTCGTGGGATCATTTGTCGCTCGGCTTCTTGGCAGCGCTTTATAAAGCCTGGCGGCCAAGTGGTCTCATGTGCCCTTTAACAGTGGACCGTACTGTACATGTAGCCTCTGCTCTCTTAATTAGTATTATTCGTACGCAGTCCTTAGCTACCGCATTGTCCAGCTAGTGGAAGTAGATGACCTCCTAACAGAGACATAAAGTCTTACTTTAACCATGCCGCACGAACGTTTCTTCATGGCCTACTTGTAGCACGCCCAACTGGGCATCATAGCACCCTGTTAGGTTGATTCTTATCCCACTATCCCAACTCAAGTGAGCATCCTATATTGGCAACTCCTCCCAACTTCATGATGTCATTAGGGCCCACAACACATGAAAGAATCAGTACTTGGCCATGTCATCTGCCAGAGCCATGCCTGCCAAAAATGCCAGATTTTGTGCTCAATGAGGCCTTTAATGCTGTCATGGCAAAATGCATCGCCAACAATGGAAGTGTTAAAGATACTGAGATAAGTAAAGGAACTTGAATTTCATAGAGATGAGCTCCAATGTTTTACAGTCTAACCTTAATATAACAAACATGGATATCTCAGATTATTAGCTATATTGAGCTCCCTGTAAATATAATGAACAAATAGATGCAATATTCACTTTATATTCTGTACACCGCTAGGCGTGAAGCAGATATACTGAACTTCCTAAGCAGCACTGACTCAGATGATAGGTGACAGGCAACAAAAGTGGTGGTGCGGCAAGTGTCCACTTCGAGGTTCGTGCTTTTTATTGTGTCATCTCGTACTCTTTAATAACCCCTCGGAAGATACAGCAGCAAGGTGGGTTGGAAGCCAGATGGTCATCATGTGTTCACACCCATCAACAGCATCCAGAGAGCATTGGCATTGCATGCGAACTATTGTGGCTTTACAGCTTGCGCTCTGATATGCCGTTTTCCACCTGACATGGCTGCGATGCGAAGTCACACTAACTAATGCTTGACCTTCCGCAACTGCATGCCAAGGTTGCTTTGCGGAGAAGCCAACCAAACTGGTACTTAGATTTATTTTTTTTTGTGGCCTGCAGAATCCCTGAAGAAGCCTCCTCATTCCTTTAGTAAGGGTTGACTGAGTTGCCGTCTCGTCAACATTTACATTTTACTACTCTTGCAGGCATTTCTGACAAAATTTCAGCAGCACTACAAATTTTGGCTATGTCAGAATGTTTTATTATTTTTACGCATTGACTACAATGAGATCTGACTATACTGTCACGAGTTTTTATTGTTCTTGCATTTGCTCAACGGCAGAGTAACATATTCAATTTGTATATGGTAAAAAGAGAAGAAAGGCCTATGTCCTTTAATGACAGATCATAGATGTGCAACAATCTGCAAAGTAATCGACTCGCTCCTCCCACACACTTCCATGTTTTGAACCATGATTCACTGCATGTGGCTGCCACTTGGCAACGCACTCCTTGTGTCGAGACTGACTCAAGCAAGCATCTCCTGACAGACAACACACTCCTGGCATCTTGGCTCACTGAATCAAGAGTGCACTCTCATGTGGTGCCGTAACATGGTGCACACGACAGTGCACATCGAGCTGCACCCCCTCCTTTCACCGAACTACAAAGCTGCACAGTTAAACATTTTGAAAATTACATGAAAATCTTAGGCTCACAGTGCCTGAGAAAAGCAAGAGGCCCTCACCATGTGTGGGAGCGGGGCAAGTTGCTGGGCGAGCCCCATCGCTCCAGCGTGAATGGCTGTGGCCCGTTGCTGCCGTGGAGCTCGGCAAAGCCATTCATTGGAACCCTTGATGTCCCCGTCACAAACTGAAGCAGACGTGACCTCATCTCGTTGCTGAACGAGAGCACCAGCCGCCAGAACCACTGGACCACCACATGGTTGGCATGGTAGCCGCCCTTGTAAACAGTGTGGCGCCGCCAGTCACGCACATCGATCTGCCCAATGCCACACATGAGCAGCTCCAGCTCATGCTCGTCGAAGACACGCAGCAATGCCAGGGGCACCAATTCGTTGAGGCCCTCGAGGAAGGCATTCATCTGGGGCCGCACTCGCGATGCGAAGCGCCACTGGATCACCAGGTCCACATAGCGCGCTTTGTTCTCCTGGGTGACGGCCACATCCGCACCACCAGGTATGAGCTCGCGCTGCTGCATTTGCCCAAATAGGTCCTCGTCCACCGAGAACCGGAGGTCCAGCTCAGCGGGGTCGTTCTCCATGATCCAGCGCAACGAGTTGTAGTACTCTGTGTCCTGCACAACACCAGCTCTGCTGTTGCTAGGCGAGAACCTAACATCAATTCCACAAACAGGTAAAAATGAAGCAAGACAAACAAACTTTACGTCTAAGCCATTCTAGTGAACTACACTAAAAGCTTCTACATGCCCAAATCCCTGGAAAGCATTTTGGGACAGGGCAACAGAAATAGCAGTCCCAAATACATGCCGATCAAAATATGCAGAAATAGATACAATAGACAAATGAAGTGTAGGTGAAACAGTCAAATCCAAATGATACAAAAACGTTGCAAATGGCAGCTCCTGAGCAACAATATATTTGACTATAAATCCTGACAAGCTACGAGCGCTAACTAAAAAGTGTCAATGAACTGCCCTAATATTCATTCACCATAAGTATTCTTCCAAGTTAAATCTCGTTATAAGAGACACTGTTACAAGAGACACTCGGTTAGAAGAGACATTTAAAAATGGTTTGATTGGTTTCCCTATGTCTGCCATGTTAACAACATTGGATACAAGAGACATTCGGTTACTAAAGACAACTTTTTCAGGTCCCTGTATTTAGATCTTCACTATTTAGAAGAGACACAACCCAGGTGCGCTCATGCAATGCAGCTGAAGCATACCAACTCATACATGATGCACTTCAGATTCCCTCAGCTAAATTCTGTTCCATATCAGCATCATTTTTGTTGTATATGTCAGGAACTGAGAAGGAGTGCTTCTCCATCATTGGAAGATCAAAACGACCCTGTTGTCTTAGCCACCGGCATCACATTACTGTCATCTACGAAACTATCAAAATGCATGAATGACATCCAGCATTTTTAACTCCTCGCTGTTAAAATTTGATCACAATATGAAAGCTCAGAATCCTGATGTCTCTTTATGGACACTGCTTCTTGCAGCACCAAAGTTCTCGTGCTCAAAGCCACCAAAGTTATTTTTTCCCTCCAAACTCCACACCCTACCTTCAACCAATAGACAAAGCACTCTGTCAAGTTGCTGTACAAAATAAGGTTGGTAGAACGCCTGTTGCTCGACAAACAGCAAGACTGTAGAATAGTAATTGATGCGAGGTTTGCTGTTCAGGTGTCTGGAATGGCCCGAGAAGTGAAGCTGTGAAAAAAATGTTTCAGACGAGCAGGCTTTAAATGTGGTGACATAATGTAAGAGGGCCCATATATGGATACTGTAGAAAGCTTCCTTGAAGATAAAGCATGGGCGAGCATCCAAGAGACTGCTAAGGTACCATAACGTTTTAAGGAATTCGTATCTGCAGACGTGGACTGTGTGCTCCGGAAGAGCATTCAGATTGTGCAATTCTCGCGCAAGTAAATGGCACATGTGCCTACCATAGAGGTTGCCTACAAGGACATTTTAGGGGAAAAGTGTCAGCATCTGAGGGTGACGAGCATGTAAGGGTGATTCAAAGGTATTACAGCAACAGGAAGGCTTGCAAAGTGAAGTGCTTTACCTCCAGAATTTGGGAAGGAATACACTCTGCACTCACAAAAATACATACTAGTATGAATAACTTCTTTAAACTTTCCTGAACAATTTCCTGTTAATACATGTGAATGCATTTATATGCTGATGTGCAGTAAACTGATCAACACAGTGCTTTTATAATTTTTGGTTACAAGAGACCCTGCTTACAAGAGACATCTTTTTCGGGTCCCTTGAGTGTCTCTTGTAACGAGGTTTTACTTATTCATTTGATCCATGACAGCATTTGAGAGCATTAAGCAAGCATAAAGGTGTAAACTCACCACAGACTCCATATCTTTGATAGTGATTGGCTTCCCAAGCATCATCTTGTAAAATGGCCGAATGAAAAACGCTGCAAGGCAAAAGAATCTAAAGTGGGAGTAGCTGCCTCCAGGTACAGCATTTTCTCTTAAAACTGTGATTACAACTGCACTGACACTTACCGTCAAGAAGTTTTCCGTGATAAACTGCCATGCCAGCTACTCTCCCGATGAACTTGAAATAGGAAAGATGATCTTCATTGCACATTCCAGAGCATGGGTTTATCTGAAGTGTGTAGTTATCCCTGAAATACAATAACCGCAGTTGATTTGCCTGTGAGGCTTCTTTGCTAAAAACTACCCACAAATAAGCTTTAGGTCTTCATCTCCACATAATGTGGCTAGAAAAAATGTGAAGGCTAAGGCATGCATGATTAATAGGTGATTTGAGAGAGAGAGAGGTTCCGCAGCACAGTTTGAGAGCCTTTGCGGTTAAGGACAAGGTATTTGAAGGCACTGGAAAAAAATACTCACGCCGCGGAGTACTCAAAGAGGCCATAGTAAGGGTTGAACATCTCCCGAGACAGTAGGTAAAAGAACTCTCGTGAGGCACCACCGTAGTCCAGAACTTCTTCACCGTCAAACTCCACCCAAAGCTTGGACCTCAGACGATCGACGCAGGTGACATTGCTCAGGATACGATACGAATCTTCCAGAATCCGAGCCCGTGACACCTTGAGTTCAAATTTGTTGGGAATGTTTCCCTGCAAGCAAGGAAAAGACAATGCACGGTGAAGCTGTGAGCTCGAAACTTAGAGGCAAGAGCCTGTGCAGCTGTATCCTGTAATGATTTCTATCCTGATTACATGCTCCAACCCTATGCTACTGGTCAGCCTCGACTATGATACCACAGCCCGTGAGCGACGCTGCTTGCAACCTGCCGGCTGTAAATAAATACTTAGGAGCTATCGAGGATAAGGATGAAAAAAATTAAGAGGGAAGTAAATTCAAATTACGTGTAAAGTTATGAAACATGGACGCCAAGGTTTCATAGCACGTGTCTGCCCAACCAAACCAGTAGGCAAAACACCAGAAACAACTTTGAACAAAGAGACATCGCGCATGCATAATTCATTCCAACTAGGCCTAGCTGACAAGTTGACAACCGCAGAGAATGCGATACAAAAGTTTACTAAGAAAATAAATATCCACAACAAAGTAGCTCTGCCGCCAAAGATGCTCAACATTTTCACACAGTTTGCCAGCGTCTCTTATACATACCCTGGTCCTGCACTCAATCCGAAGCTCATAAAATAAGTAAATTTCTGCCGGGCCACTTTTACACCTTATTATCAGGCAAGCAATAACAGATGGCTCTGCACTGGCATTTTAAACCACCCCAATGCCCTAAGTATGTTGAAATCTCAGTATACAAGAGTTACTACACTATGACTAAACCATCAAAAATAAATGGCTGTTGTGGTTGCACAGCAGATTCACAAGCTTAGGCTTAGCCACTACAGTAGATACAGTCGAACCCGGATATATCGAACTCGAAGGGGATCGCGAAATAATTCGATATACAGAAATCGGCTTGTGACGGCACTTACGATGCAAAAAAACGATACCATATTTGTCGCATAATCAACCCACTCGCATAATGAACCCACCCTCCACTTTTGCACCCAAGAATTTGAAAAAAAAAAGAAATGCGTTAAGGTTAGCTCGCTCACATGCAAGCGACGAGCGGCAGCGACAGAGCGAAAATTTTCAAACTTATTGGAACTGCGTCCCTCTCGCCGCTCTAGCCACCGCGGCAGCTCAAAACAAGGTTTCTGTGTTGCATGTCGATGGCGCGCGTCACTCCGTTTCGGTCGTCTCATCCGCAGCTCACTGGCAGCGCGCCAAGATGCTGCGCAGTGATAACGTCAGGGCGCGTTTATCTTTTTATAGCTCCTGCGGTGGCGGGGAGCGAACTTGGCAGAGTGCCCGTGATGGCTTGATTGCACAAGCCTGATTCGATTTATCACGCCGCGCTTGGGGCGGGCGTCATGATCGCAGCAGCTGACCGCGTGCTTTCGCTGATTCATACATGCAAGGATAAACGATAAAAATAAAATAAAATAAACAATCCGCAAAAAAAAAAAAAAAAAAAATCCCTGCCGCTTTTTAACGTCCGCAGCCGCCATATCTTACGCTACGCCGCGCGTACAGCCCAAACGATAGGAAAAGATGACTCTCGCAAAAAAAAAAAAAAGAAAGAAAAAAAGAAACAGAGAGGTGGCGCTTCTTAACATCTGCAGACGCCATAGCCACGTCCGCCGCCGCGCCGCCGCACGTAGAGGGTTCGCAGCACACGCTGGAGAAAGCGTCCGACGGCTGTCTGAAAACGGGCTGAGCTGGCTTGGGGCATGCGTTGCGCGTGCTGAAGGAGAGATATAGCTCAGCAAAAGAATGGGCACACCCACGCACATGGCTTGCAAACGTCATATGTTGGCGCGCGGGAAACGACAACTGCAGATGCGCACGCCTTTGGGGAATGGGCGCGGCGCTGCCCAGACCAGCCGTCGCCGAACTGTCCCCTCTCATTCCTTCCGCGCGTGGCTTGAAAACGTCAGGCGGCAAACGGCCAAGGGTAATGCGACCGTCTTTGGGGAAGGCACGCTTTCCAGTGCGTGGTGCGGAGTTCGATATATCGAACGACCGGTGAAATTGAGTTCGATATATGACGCGGCTTTCCTATACTTTTACATGGGATTTTCAAGGGGATATTTCGTGAGTTCGATATAACCAAAATTCGATATATCCTGGTTCGATATAACCGGGTTCGACTGTATGCGGTACTCATTGAGAAAACTTCATGCTTTCGTTCAATGTTACTGAGGAAGTTGGCGTTCGGCTGCTGTCTGCAGAATCGCCACCGGGGCGGGTACTGTGTTCCGTGACAACTTCGCAGCTACTAGTAACTCATTTTACTACTAGTGGTTCATACAGCAGCATCAACCATTGCAACTGGGCCCATATTGTTATGTACGTAAACGCATGTGATTCATTTACCATATGCAGAATTTCTTCTAAAACCTGAAAGAGAATTTCAAAAGAAGTGGCACATTTTGCAAAAAAAGAATAAAATAAAAGTTGGAGTACTGCTGGTGGCCACCATGCACTAGACAGGACTGCCAGAAAAAGTCCCAAACGCGAGTTTTCCTTTGTTGTCATTGTGGCTGTCTTTGTTAAATAGATTTTAATACGTCCCAGAATAAACCATAATACAAGAACATGAGCACTTGTACCGCAGGCTCAAATTAGACTGTACTTCCCCTGTCAAAGAATAGCTAGGAGCAGTACGCCGACTTCAATGTGAGTAGAAAATGAGAACTTACGTTACCCAAGCATGCTTAAATTCTAAGAGCAATAACTGCAAGGAATGTGAGAAACCGATATAGCTAAACCCGAATATATCGAACTTGAAGGGGATCGCGAAAAGTTTGTACCGTATTTACTCGCATAATGATCGCACTCGCGTAATAATCGCACCCTGAATTTTTAGGTCAAAATTCCATTTTTTAAATTCCCCGCGTAATGATAGCACCCCGAACATGGAGCCGCCTGGTGGTTGATCTGCAGTCATCCCGCAGCAAATGCATTCCGACGAGTTCCCAACCTAGTCTAGTAACGTTGGAGTTCCCATGATTCCATGCTTTGCGGCGTTCGCCATTTTGCAATTCGGCAGCGTCGTAGCGTGCTTTGTGTTTTTGTGCGAGTTTACGCCATTTCACCATGGAGCGGTATGCCAGTTACACCGCCGCGTTCAAGCTCAAGGCTGTCGACTATGCACTGGAGCATGGCAACCGCGCTGCTCGTAGGCATTTCGGCGTGGACGAAATGAGGATATAATATTGGAAGAAGCAGCGCGAGAAGCTGATGGCTACGAACAAGACACGGCGGGCTTTCCGTGGACCCAAAACGGGCAAGTTCCCTCGTGTTGAGGAGGCGGTCCTAGAATACGTGAGGGACCTGCGCAAGGATGGTTGTGCAGTGTCATTAGAAATGATACAGACGCAGGCGCGCACAACTGCCAGGAAGCTGGGAATCGCCGCAAAGGATTTCCGCACTAGCTCCGGTTGGACGACTCGCTTTATGCGACGGAATGAACTTTCCCTGAGGCGGCGGACGTCGTTGTGCCAGCGGCTCCCAGCCGCGTATGAAAGCAAAGTGATAGACTTCCATCACTTCGTCACTAGGCTTCGCGAAAAATGCGGTTACCTCATGTCGCAAATTGGAAACGCCGATCAAACTCCACTGACGTTCGACATGCCGTGGAATAAAACTGTGAACGAGAAGGGTGTTCGGAGCGTCCTCGTGAAGACGTCTGGCGCAGAAAAACAGCGATGCACAGTCATGCTTGCTGTGACGGCCGACGGGCGGAAGCTGCCACCACACGTGATCTTCAAACGGAAGACTATTCCGAAGGGAAACTTTCCCCGTGGCATCCATATACGTGCACAGATGAAAGGATGGATGACTGCAGACCTGATGGTCGACTGGATCCCACGACGACACTGCCGTTTCCGATGAGTCGTGCAGCAGTGAAAGCGAGGATAGCGAGGATTCAGACTTTGATTAGAGTACTGACGAAAAAAATAAATGGGCATTGTGCACTCCATGTGATGCTTAATGTGCGTGTTTATTGCGAAGGTAAGCCTTACTCAGCTTTTATGTTTGGTTATAATCGAGATATATGTTCTAAGACGTCTGACCTGCAACTTGTTTGCGTTTTCGGTGCTCAAAAATTTTTTGTAGAAAATTTACCCCGCGTAATGATCGCACCCCGAAATTTGCGTCAGTAATTTAAAAAAAAAAGTGCGATCATTATGCGAGTAAATACGGTATATATAGATAATTTGATATACAGGAATCTGCTTGAGACGCCACTTGTGATCACGAAAAATAATACCGTAGTTCTCGCGCAGTCAACCCAATCGCATAATGAACCCACCCTTTACTTCTGCTTGGGAGAATTAAAAAAAAAAAAAAAAAAAGTTAGTCGGTGCCGCGTCCCTCTATTTTGGCCGTTGCATCCACAGCTCATTTATTGGCAGTGCGCTAAGATGTTGCGCACGAATAATGTCACGGCGTGTTTATTTTTAGAGCGCAGCTCTTTGGCGCCCATTCCTGCGTTTCGTGCCGGCAGCGGCATTGGCCTCGTAACCAGCTCAGCCCTCCTCTTCCTCCGTGGCAGCGACCGCACATGTCGGTCGCCGCCATACTGCTAAAAATTTGAGGAAACATACTACTAGAAATTCGATGAGACGATTGCTAACTTTGGCCACAGCATTTTCAAGTCAGTTTCAAATATATTTGCAAAGGTTGTGAGAAATTTTGGTGGCATTTTTCTTCTTGTCAATGATGCGTTAGCCAATCCTGTAAATCAAACCGCATGCAGTTTTTGCATACAACTGCTAAATAACTTATAACTTTTTTTTCTCATCAGTTTCGGTTTCAGCAGCTGAGAGACGGCCGCGACTTCACAATCAAGTCTTGACACGTGGCAGTGATTCCTGTTCTTGAAGCAGGCTGGCTTTATCGTTGTAGAGAATTCAAAAGACACAGGAATGTATAACGCTGTATTTTCATCCCTCACGTGATAGACTTGACTTTGACATCATGGCCATCGCTCAGCTGTTGAAACCAAAACAGGTGAGAAAATAAATTTGATGACATATTATATTCAGCAGTCATAGGCGAATATGATGTGGTGATCCGTGTACAATAATGTCTCAGGCATCATTACAAAGGATAAAGCTCGAACCCAGAAATTAAGTGTCTATAACCACGCAATAACCTAGCAGTTATAGCGAATAAAAGAATGCTTCAACTTTAAGCGTTCACTCAGGATATTTTAACACTGTAGGCATTTGAATGAAGATCATGTGTGTTCATGCAACTATGTATAGGTATAGTATCAGAAAGAAAGCAAGTACATATTTAATTTTATTTAACCATGTAGGTGAAATACTTAGCACATCACAAATGATGTTTACATTTTTCTGTTCCCTCCAAGTTTTTCTGCTCCAACTTTCGTCCCTTTCCTGATGAGAGTTTAGTCAACTATGAAAAGTACACTTGCAGTACAAAGTTACAGATGGCACTAACAAAAAGAGAATAAATTTCCTATGCATGCTGCAAATAGTAAAATGCAGCCTGCCACCGTGGGATCTACACGGGGCACCACTGAATCTCAGATATTATGTTTTGAATATAAATGAATTAGATTCTTTTATTTTGTCAGTCACCTTCCATAAACTTTTTGCGGTAGACACAACTTGACCATCACACACAGTGGGCTTTTGTACGTGGATAAAATACCAACAAGAGTAACTTACAGGTGGCTTTGGAAGCTTGGATTTCAGATATTCATACTTCCTCTTGTAGTCTCTTGAATATGGCACAGCCTATCAAAGGAATAAGAAAAAAATGTCAGTCTATCCTTTATAGTAATGCTTTCTGCACCTTTCAGAGGAGACAAAAATGGTCCTCACTGAAAGCCTCTGCACAATAAGGATGAACGTCAATGCTTACGCCATGCTGCAGAATGATATTTACCACGCAGAAGTATTCAAACAAAATAGAAAAAAGAAATTTTGGAGATGCTTAAACTCTGCCTAACCCAAAATAATATGATAGCAGCACTGGCACCCATCTGTGGTCCCCTTGCAGATCTCAGTTTGCATAACTGCCCTTTAGAGACTCACTTAGTCACCAATCTCTTAATCTATGCTTCTACTATCGCACACATACTGGTTAGCATACAGCTATAAGCTATTACATTAGGTGAAAGGCTATCCAACATAGGTTATAATTCCCTAATTTAACCAAGCTGTATGAACATGCTTGCATGGCCTACAAGTAACATGTTTGATTCGGAATCCTAGGTCCGGGAGGGTTTGACTCCCATCTCAAAGAAACTGCCCAAGTTGGCAACCCCTGTCAGCTCAGCCATGTCATGTAGTCTCGCAATGTCACGCAACTGGCCAACTTATAAGGGCTTGGACATCCTGCCAACTATAATAATTATTAATAATAACAATAATAATAATAACACAAAGTTACGACTGCTAGTTGTAATGGCACAAAGAACTGTGTATTTCTAGCAAACTACCCAACACAGTAGCACTATTCTACGCCTACCAGCTATGGGGGTGTTACTCCCGCAAGAATGCGCCACGAGGGGACTAGACGCTACAGTCGCCTTCTAGCCCCGACGTGCCAGCCCTAGCAGACAGAGCTGTGACCCCCAACCCGCGGTGCGAGAAATCGCCACTGCGGCGGGTTCGGGCCAGAGGGGACAAACACCGAGTTGCGTACTCGAACAAGAGTTTATTGCACTGCTCGAGTACACGGCAAGAGAATAGCAATTAAGAACAACCGCCGTGTAGCGAGCGAAAGCCGCGTACGGGGGTGCAATAACAACCACCTAATGGGGAAGCGCGCCAAGGAGGTGAGAGGAGGAGTCTTCTCACCTGACACAGCTTCTCGCTCACATCCCGTTGCGGTAAGAGCCTACGGTCAGCGGGCGATTCTCGGTGACGGCGGTGGTCTCCTCGGCGGAAATCATGAACCGCGCGCTGCGCGCCCATTCGCCGAAGAACCCCAGCGAGTTGCTACAGTCGCGCTCCTCGACACGGAACGGGAGAGGAGGTCTCCCGGTTACGCCGGCAGGAAAGAGGGAAGCCCGCGGCAGCGTCGCCGCAGTCCCGGGAGGCGGCGGGGGGTGGCCAGCGTGCCCTCTCCTCCGCCAACCTCTCTGCCAGCGCGCGTAATCACGCGTGTTAATTACGCGCGGGCGTTATAATGGAGGAAGGGGATTGTGAATCCCCACATCCCCCCCTCCTTAAAACCGCCGTACGGCTAAAAGTAGTCACGTTCACCGAGGGATATATCGAGGGGGCCGGCTAAACGCCGTTTAACTTTTAAACACAAAGAAAACCGTTTAACCCCAAAGAAAAGTGCCAATATATAAAAAGTTGCAGACAGCTCACAGCCACGGGTGTCGGAGGGGGAGGCGAGGCCGACGACCACAGGAGACGACCTTGGAGCTGGGGGCACACGTGCGGCGGCCGCAGGTCCCGCTTCTTCACCGTCACTCGGCCAGGCTTGGAAGTGTCGATGGCTGCAGGCCTGCTACTGCATTCATCGTCGGTCAGCCAGGGCAGCCTGCCGGGGAACGGTTAGGAACTGCGTCTTCGCGTTGCGTAGCATGCTGCAGGCCCCCCTCAGCGGGTCGTCCGCTCGCTCCCGGTCGGCCCCTTTTCCCTCCGTCGTTGACGCCGCCGATGGCGAGGGCAGCGGGGCGCCAAGCTGCTCCCGCTGGTGAAGCCACGGCCGCGAGCACCGAACGGCGCCGAGGCGGGCTCTTTGCTGCAGCTTTCGTCGTGCTGGACGCAGGGGCCTGTTCCACGAACTCCGGCTGGCTCGCTCCGTAGCCGACCGGAAACCGTTTGTCTTGGCCCGGTTGACGGTGACAGCAGGCTCTGGCTGCGGGAACGCCACTCCTTGGACGGCCTGCTCCTCGATGCTGCAACGGTCGTCGTGGCCTCCGCCGGCTCCCCTCCTTGCTGGCTGCAATGCTGTCTTTTCCCTAGTTACATTTTTTTCTTTTTCAAATCTACCCCCGCTCGATCTTTTCCAAGAGAAAGCGCGTGCTTGCTCTGGAAGTAAAATGCGCTGAATATTAACAGAGCGTCCCATCCATATTCAGCACAAGAAATTACTCCCTGCGCGTTGGTCAGAGTTACGTCTGCCGTAGGCGCAAGTCGTAACGAGGCGCGATGCTCGAAATCCCAAGCCTTGCCTCTCGCTGCAGCTGCCTACTGGTGGGGGAGTGCGTCCTCCTCGGGCCACGCAGCGGGGCTCGGATTGCGGTGCGCTTTGTGTAAAGTCTAGCGCCGCCATCTTTGCTTGCAGCTCTGTCGCGCGTCGGCGTGTGCCCAACGCAGCAACCGTGGCGTTGTTGCGAACTTATAGAGCAAGTTCTACCCATTCGACAACGTCACCATGCACATCACTAGGCAGCGAAATGACACAACCTGAAGAAAAGTCTTGGGGCCGTTCGCATGCTCAGCGATGCACATGTGCGATATAGCTCGTCTCAGCGTGACCAACCTCGAAGGACTCATGTGTATCCTTCGCGTGGGGAAAGGATTGCGCAAGGTGCTATCGGAGTACTGACGGCAGGGATCCAACGCGCTCACAGCAATACAAGCTGTGTAGCGCCCGCACAGGCAGCAATACCAGCGTGCCCTTATGTGCGCCGCGGCCGCGCCGCTCGGCTCCCAGAGCCCGTCGAACACTGGTCGACAGAATAAAATAAACAGGATCCTACCGCTTTCCTAAAGCTCCCTTAAGGCTGACTAGGCTCCCCACTGCACTGATGGAATTAAAACGGTCACCACTCAGAGAAGCCGGGTAGGCCGCCCCTTCTCTGAGGCTGCGAGCTATCGCGACGAACTGGGTAACAGGCGCGGCAGAAAGGATAGTAATAACACTTTTCATGCCATCAACGTGCGCGTGCAAAAGTACATACGCTACAACGCTGACCGTCCTCACGTAGAGCATGGTAAGTCAAAACACTACGAGAGAATGCCCATCACACCAGTATCCGCGCGTCACCCTGCTACAGAGCGGTGGAGTCGTGTGAGATCCTGCTCTCGCAGAAAATTACAAGATCACAGTGGCTAGCGTCAGCTCCTGATCTCTCGCAATAGTTAAGGTGGTTTTGCTTGCTTGCCGTTGTGCAATCACCACTGCAGTATTAGAAGAGACTGAAAGGATAGTCCTGCTCACTGCCATGGCTAGTCTATGTGTCGGCGTCGCACACACACAGACACTCGATTTGTCACACCTCTGGCCCCACGTTGGGCGCCATAATATGGGGGTGTTACTCCCGCAAGAATGCGCCACGAGGGGACTAGACGCTACAGTCGCCTTCTAGCCCCGACGTGCCAGCCCTAGCAGACAGAGCTGTGACCCCCAACCCGCGGTGCGAGAAATCGCCACTGCGGCGGGTTCGGGCCAGAGGGGACAAACACCGAGTTGCGTACTCGAACAAGAGTTTATTGCACTGCTCGAGTACACGGCAAGAGAATAGCAATTAAGAACAACCGCCGTGTAGCGAGCGAAAGCCGCGTACGGGGGTGCAATAACAACCACCTAATGGGGAAGCGCGCCAAGGAGGTGAGAGGAGGAGTCTTCTCACCTGACACAGCTTCTCGCTCACATCCCGTTGCGGTAAGAGCCTACGGTCAGCGGGCGATTCTCGGTGACGGCGGTGGTCTCCTCGGCGGAAATCATGAACCGCGCGCTGCGCGCCCATTCGCCGAAGAACCCCAGCGAGTTGCTACAGTCGCGCTCCTCGACACGGAACGGGAGAGGAGGTCTCCCGGTTACGCCGGCAGGAAAGAGGGAAGCCCGCGGCAGCGTCGCCGCAGTCCCGGGAGGCGGCGGGGGGTGGCCAGCGTGCCCTCTCCTCCGCCAACCTCTCTGCCAGCGCGCGTAATCACGCGTGTTAATTACGCGCGGGCGTTATAATGGAGGAAGGGGATTGTGAATCCCCACACAGCTTATAATAGACAAGACAATGTTACGCACTGCATACATGAAAAGATGGTACAAGTGCATGAATACAAAACCTAACAAAGAAATAAAACAGCACACACACGAAAAAAAAACAAGCATACAAAACAGACGGACAAATGCTGCAGGTTCTGCTTCCCAGCAGCATGGATTGTGCGTCTTTCTTTTTTTTTTAAAGCTGTGCTGATCTGTCAAGCCACTCATATTCACTAACTGCATTGAACCGATGAACCCAAGTCTAATTTCTAAGCAGTAAAATACTAGTAATGTTTCAATGCTACACACGATTGTCTTGCTTTAAAGCTTTCATCTTGAGCTTACACAGACGGCTCACGCTGACAGCCCAAAATAATAGCTTTACACTGTAAGGTCCCTGTGTCACGTCAAGAAAGCTGCCGATGTTCGCATTGTCGTAGCTGTAAAACGAAAATCAACTCTGTTATATCTATGTGTTTTCACGTCAAAATTGTGATGCAACCATTCTTCCTGCAGTATTCTGGTGGCATCAGACCATTTCGCTTCCCGTTTAGCATGTACCTGCTAGTCAAGTCAGGGGTTAATTTGCGATAGTGATTTGAACTGAAGACATATGTACCTTCGATTGTATGCCGTTAATTGTATGTGTAGGTGTCCATTGCAAAGTGGGACAGGTTGTGCAGCCTCATTGCCCCAAAACAAACTTAAAGAATTAAAAAAAAATTGCAGAATGAAAAGCAAGTTTTAAAGGTGCTATAATAATAATATGTACTCTTAGGTTAAAGCTTAAGCATCCAATTATTTTTGCTCGCACACTGAGTCAACTAATAAGCAGAGTGGACAGGGTCTTTTCCATTGTACTCACAGGTCCAGCAACATTGGGATTGTTGAAGCGAGGGTCTTCCCACTGTGTTATCCTTGCGGCTACAAAGAGAAACAGGAATTTAACAGCAAAAATAACAAAAAGGACTGACTGCCCTCATGACACAAAACTGCTACCACAACGTCAAAACTGAAAGCTTTATGCAACTACATAGTCCAATGTTATGAGTTGAACCAACAAACCTTACCTACAGAAGACACGCATAAATAATCTATATTAGAACAACTAAGATATGTGTAAACAATTACAATTAGAAAAGACCTTAAGGAAACTAATCTTTTTTTAGGTGATGTAGGCAACGGGAATTTTGTTAATTACATCACAAGTGCAACTTTCCTGAAATTCTCAAGATTACTGTGAGAAACAACAAAGTATTAAAGAGAATTCTGTTTTTAAATTTTGGGAGGCAGTTGTCACGATAAATGAGGAAAGCAAAACTTTCAATCATGCAACTGCATTTCGCTCCTGAACGGTCTACAGAGCCTTAGTGATGAAAACATGCGCTACTGCACTGATGAGACAAATGTTATCAGGCTCTGTTTGGTATTTTACATTGCTCCTGAAGTATTTCAGCCCCAAAAAGTACCTGCTCTTACCTCAAGTATCTCAGTCCTGCCTTCAATTTATAGTGGCTGATAAGATGTATCATTTGTTAACCGCATCTGGTCTCCCGAAGATGAACAGGCAGAAGGCAACACTTACTGTGGTCAATGAAGAAAATGCGGCCATCTGTGTGGACACGCTCCTCCCAGCCATCCTAAGAGGCAAAAGTGACATTCAATAGAGAAAGGTAGAGATAGGAAAAACAAACTGCACAAAGCCCTGCCACAAAGCTGTGTGATGAAACGTCTTAATAGTTTCCATATTTTTAATGCACATAACTTTTCCTCGGAAATCCGCCTTTTTCACAAGGCCACTCTGAGCATGTGCGCCTCTCCCCTGGTTAAAAACGAAGCACCAACCCCAGCTGCGCATGTGCAGTTCTTGTCCTCCGCGATCGGTGCAGCCGGGGCTGATCTCGGAGGCCTTGTGTAGTTAATATTCGTGACAGGTGTATGCGATAGATGACGGTAGCTGTCAAGAACGCACACCGTCATTTTGCTGGCAGCTGCATCTCCCAAGGACATTTTCAACCAGTAGCAGAACGAATTTTCAATCACTCCCAGAGGGCGCCAGATTGTGTGAAAAAGGCGGATTTAATGCAGGCTAGAGTCTGAGTTCAGCAAAGAGTCCTCTTCAGTGAAGTGTAACCTCTCTGACACCAAAAACGCCAACGCTGATCTGTCTTCGCAGAAAGAAAGGGGGGAGGGAGCGTTGCAAGCGCAGCCCTTAACTCAGCATCTTGCCATCCACAATCTCTAATCAGTACCTATTCCATTAACCTTTGGAGACTAGCGTATGACTGATCTTGCTACAATGAACCGCACACTAAATTACTTTCTTGCACTGCAAAAGCAATTGCACAAGTCATACAATGCCACCTAAGTGAAGTCTCCACAGCCGCAAATATATTGTACGCCTTATCCAGTCAGTGCTGATGCATTTCATAAAAATGTTGCAAACAAAATGCAAGCTTCTGAGACTAGGCAATCAATAAGGAGACGTTAATTTCTATTTGCTTGGAAACCCGCACTAATATTCAACTTGTAATAACAGCAGCGATCACTTACAGGTAATGGTCCCAAGTCATCCATGGTGTTCTGTTGGCTGCCTGGAAGGCTGCCATGCCGGGGCAGGTCACTGGGCTTCCCCGATCTGGGATCCACCTGACATGCCAAAAAAGCAAAGGGCACAAAACACTATTCAACACACAATGCTTGCCTTCAGTCCTGAGCAAACACAAAAACCAAATATTCAAAGCTTTGAACACGAATCAAATATGTTTGTTACTTGATTCATATTAAAAAAAATTATATTCGTAATTTTCAAATATTTGAAAATTCGAATATCATTTTTTGAAGATTTGAAGAACGAAGATTTTCAAATTCACTGCAGTTTCACCAGAGAGTGGGCTTCACTGCTATGCACAACTGCGTTGACTGTGCAGTGAAGCTTCAACACGCAATGGGGCCGTTTTAGAAAGGGAGACCTTCCCTTTTGAGGGACCTGCCCAACAGTGTGCGCAAAGTGGAGCCCTTTAACAAACCAGGAAAAACATTCTAACTTTGTTTCATCTCAAATGCTGACAACCATCATGCAGCACTGTTCGTCAGATAAAGTTACTGTGATGCACATGGTTTTCGGCAGTTTTTCAGGCCCTTTCAATAATTCAAGTTTTCAGTTAATCCGTAGATTTTTATGGTCCATTGAAGGCTGAATTAATGAGAGTTTACTGCATTCAGCAGCAATATAATAGCTCCACCCAGTCTCATGTAGGTCCTTCCTGTACCAAAAATAGTATAGAGAGTCCTGTATAAAATTTTATACTGGATTTTTCATCAGTGATATATATATACTCTTTTGTGCATTTATAGTTCAATTTTATTCACAAATACCACGAGAATTCTGAAGTAAACAGGACAAACAATGTTTGCTATATATTTAAATTTCTCAGTTTTTCTCAGATAGTCAACATTCAATTCAATATTCAAAGGCAATTTTTTTCAGTATTTGTATTCGATTCATATTGGAAAATTTCAATATTCCCATTCCCCTACTTAAAATGCATATCGCAAGAGGCTACCAATTATGATATGGACATTACGGCAGCAATAACCTGTCACTGAATAGATTCAGCCTAGAATTCAGCTTCATGTCCAACATCCTCTTTACCATGGCTGCTGGATGATAACCGCTTGGATTTACACAGAAAGGAAGCTATGTGCATTCGATAAAATTAAAAATGTTGGTTTTGAAAGCTTTCTTAAATTCTCCTCTCATCTCCCTTTTGTTGACGTTCACATAGTACTTAAAATTTATGAATTATGTGGATTTTCAACCCGAATCATATTGCTGCTTACATTTCAATGTCTTGCAAGCTTTTAAAAATGCATGCCTTAGTTACAAGATGCCAAGCATTTCCTCAGCTTTAAAGCAACTTGCTTGGGTACCTATGCTATTAGCAATTTGATGCCTTGCATGGTAACAAAGAAGCTGGCAAAATTTATATACTTCTGTCTCTCTATCTCCACCTTAGCCACTAACAAGAAGTCCTGCAATGAATCCTCAAATCAAGAACTGCCCTGACAAGTTGGGCCCAAAGTAATGGAGCTTCATCATCCAAGATTCGGTTTGGTTAGGTGTACAGGGTTTGACACTCTAAAGCAACATTGGTTAAGAGAGGCAGTGCATGAGTTGAGAGAGAAAACACTGAGGCTGTTTTTAATCGTCAATATCTCTAGTGACACACATGCACTGGATTGAACATTTTTTGCAGGAAGATGAAGAGTGATTCCGTACCCATCAGTGTCGCCGGCTCTCCTTGCCCTCGGCGCACACCTTTACAGCGCACCTTCAATATATTGCAATAGATGGGCAGACTGTCTTACACTATTGGTGCCTCTTCTGTTGGTAGCAGCACTTTCTTTAAGGACAGCTGGAATTGGCCTCACAATGATAATGCCAACAAATACTCGCTAAATGAAACATTTCCTAAAACTTACCACAATGCTTCTGTAAGAATGTTATAAGTAGCCTCGCTAAGTGTGCTTTAGATGGATGATAATGACGAATTGGCATGGCACAAGGACAACTCCGGCCAAAACAGCCCCCTGACAGAAGGCATTTTTTACTTCATTTAAGGAGGGGGCCACCGCTGTGTTGTAAATGGCAGACCTTCAACAAACTCAAAACGGATGACAATCTTTCAGCTTCACAGCCCACCCCACTCAGGTTACGAAGAAATGTCTAATGCTTCTTGGTATGCCATTAAGTGTAAAATATTCATACTGTGAGAAAATGCTGCAGACCTCTCATAATTGTAATGCCCGTGAAGCTCACCCAAGTGGTAGTCTTGGTGTTGTGGTCAATGAAGAACAAGCGACCGTTGGGGGCCACCTGAAGGGACCAGCCGGCTGGTAGGCCTTCAGGACTGGGTTGCGGCGCTGCGGTCAGCTGAGGACGCACGCTTGCTTCCATGGGCTGCATGCAGGTAGGTAGTGCTCGGTCAATGCACAGTTTGTGCTCTCTGTCACCTACCAATTCCTCTGCCACATTTCCCAATGCTTGAAACTATCATCCCAATGTCAACATCACAGAAAACAGAACAAATAGAAGCGCAAAGGAATTGGTTATATATTTCTTTTTTTTACACGCTGCCAAGCTTCAGCATATCGCAGCTCTACTGAGATAGACTTCCCATGCAACAGATCTCAACCAAATGGCAACAGTCACCAAAACCAAGGACAGCATAGGTCAGTCACAAAGCTTGAAGAACGACAACGAAAGCTAGCCTACGTGGCTCAGATGAACATATAGCTTGCGCTTTGCAACCTTGGTCAGCAGAGTGAAACTGCATTTGCCAGAAAGCTCGATCTTTAATGTCTGTAAAAGCTGCTCAAGCAACAAATGTAGAGCGAGAGCTCTCTAGCATTTGACATTCAGCTAAGCCTCAACATCAAAACTTTGAGTCAAGCTATACCAACACACGTGTTTATATCACACAAATGCAATGTCGTGGATAGCTAATGTCGAGTGTAATTGAAGTGGTTTGGTCTGGCTTATGGGGTTTAATATATAGAGCTACTCAAGTTATGAGAGACGCCATAGTGGAGGGCTCTGGTAATTTCGATCACCCGAGGTTCTTTAACATGAAGTGACATTATACAGCACACGGGCACCTTGCTTTTCATCACCATCTAGCGGCTGCCGCAGCTGTTACTCGATCCGGCATACTGGCACAGCAGTCAAGTGCCCTTACCACTGTGCCAGCACAGGAGGCTGAGTGTAATTGAGCTTTACTGATTAACTGTGCATGGAGACTGGCTGACTACCCAGCTTTAGGCATCTGCTGACAGCACTAGCGCTGTGAAACTGTGCGATGCGATGAACATGGCATGCGCTCGATGGTAACCTTTTATCCTTTAAAATCACTTTCCATGCCATATTGCTGTCATGCAGTGAAGCAAAGCTAACAAACCCCCATCGACAGCACCAAGTTGCGTGCTTCACTTGTTTCGCTGTCAAAGGTAATGCGGAAATGAGCTGTACTAATGCTTTCAGTATGAGCTACACCGCCCTAGCACTTCCCTGAGTGCTCATGTAATGTAGCACGTACTAAGAGTGATCGATAGTACAGCGATTCCAACGGTGGAAGGATTATTCCATCTAGAGTGTACTAAAAATAGGATTAGACATCTTATGATAGGAAGTGGGTGGTTTCAAGTATCGGCTGCAACTTCGATTTGAAGCAGATACATCCAAGTAACGCTTGAAGACCGCTGTGCAGCCAGCATTACGGCTAGCGGCATGTTGCTGCAAAACCTGCATCACTGACCTGAGTGAACTATACTTTTTGTTTCTAGCTGACAGATAAACTTAAACACCTAGACAAAGCATAGCAGCGGAGCCAACGTACCAAGGTAAAACGGCGCTGTGCGTTGGCAACAGGAGGTTGAGGGAGAGTACCATTCTGCTGCGCGATAGCCTCCACAACACTGCCCCTTTGCACAGGAGATGCCGCCTGGAAACAAACCAGCGGTACAAAATGATCAAGCAAGCATATTTCTGCTTTGTAAAACTAGTTATAGCTACACCAGACTGCTGCTACAAACATATGGAGTAGACTCTCATTAATTCATGCTTGCATATCTCGAAATATCTGCTCAGTAAACAACTTTCACGAGTGAAACAGCTGCACGTGTTTGTCACTGCTTCATTCTTCAAAAGATTCTCGTAGAATTTCAGATGTCTCAATGTTGATCCTTAAAATATGGGAAAAAAACAACAATAGAAGCGCCATCAAATTATGGGCCATACTGTCCACCATGCCACAACCTAACACTAAAGTCCGCACTAGTTCTGGTCAACATGCACAGCTCTCCCCAGCTTTCAAAAGAGTCAGAGCAAGAGAGGGAATGTACAGTCTCTGAGGCACTTCCTGCAGCTTGTAATGTAATTTTGAATGTTCTGAATCTCTTGGTGGTTATAAGATTTTTTTGTCCTACACTCTCCAATGGGAAGGATGTCTGCTAATGCTAAATCAGTGCCACTATGCGGCTCAGAAGCAGACACCCTGGGCTCCACATTTTTTACAAAGACTATATAGCATGGAATGGCCACTTCTAATCTCCCAACCCTGCCTTGCAGTCAGTGTCCCCATATGAGCTGTGTTGGCACTACCATCCTTGCTTATTAAGGCGAAAGCCATTTTTAATGCCTCATACTGTCGTTAGCAAATGTGTCCGCATTTCGGGTGCATGCCTTATATGGGCATATGCCAATCACCATTGAATAGATACTTAATAGCAATTGTATGATATCAGAACATGAGTTAAGGCATTTTCAAGATATATTTCATGATAATTTACAACTAATAATAAAATAGTAAGCAGATGCCCATAGGAACCCATGCATTTGGAGGTCATTGTAACTATCACTAACCATCACTTACTAGTTAAGGGGTGTTTACCTAACACTAACCAGACATTACCTAGTACTCAGCAAGTCATGGTTAACTATCACTAACCAATAGTAATGGTTAGACGTTTTGAGACATTCATAGCAGTCACATGGTGACGTCATAGACCGTGACATCATGACCGGATGCAATAATGGCGTCACATCCGGTCATGACGTCATGACTGGTGATAACATCACCAGGAGAATCATGCATATACGAAGCTGACCCCACCGGGCGTTCGATCCAAGCATCCGTGCAATGCCTTTCATTTGGAGCTTCCTCGAACGCTGCACCACAGAGCATATATAGAAATAGACGCAGTACAGCAGGCATCAGCGGCCTTTAAAATTGGTTGACAGCAAAGAAAAGGCGCAATATCTGTCACAATTCTAGCCAATCACAAACAGTGTCGCAGTTAATGCCCAAGCAGCGTGGCAAGGACGGCTTCCGCTTTGAAGCACTTAAGTGAGCCAAAGTGCCCCCTGAATTTTTTGCATAATTAAGTGCTTACTTTGCATAGCAGAGTTTCAGTTGCAAAATTTTCACACTTTGTTCATGTTAAAATTTCCATTTCCCTTCAAAATTTTTCATCGTTTTTGAACTTAGCGACTGCTTCACTGTATGTTTGTATGTAGGTTTGACAAGTATATTATACCTAGTAATGAGCAACAAAAATATGAGCCAGTAACTAATATTTATAAGTAACTGTCCTTTTCTTTGTTCACTTGGGAGCAAACAGAGGCAGTTCCTAGCGTATCATTCATTAACATGCATCATACTAAGTAGACTGCCGCTAACTACATCAGAAAAGCAATACAACAACTTCATACTATACTGCGCTGGTATAAAGGAAAAGCGCATATGCTAGGGCTGCTGGTAAGGAGGGTGGGAAAATGACCTGCGGCTCTTCTGTGTGATTAGAGGCAGTTGAGTGGTCCGCTGTCTCATCAACGCTGATGTGGACTCTCCGTTGGAACTCCTGCGCCAAGTCGAGGCTCCGCTGGTGAGCTGCTGCCCCTTCTTCCCCATCACTCCTGCACGCATGTTGCATGAGGGATCAATTAAGTATGTGGTGCAGTTTTTTCACAAAACTATGTGAGCTCTGCCTGTAGTTTTTGTGCTAGACGAGCGCTTTAGAGAGAAAATGAGGAGAGTCTCACATGTAGCGAGCCCAATAGTAGGCTTGCACAAGTACTTGACAATTTCAAATATTCAACAGTAATGTAAATACTGCCATACTCAATTAGATCTGTATATCTGGTACTTGAAACCTCAAAATATTTGTGCCACAGAGATAATATTTCCCGCACACTTGTTTAGTGCAATTTAACCTTGACATAGATCCTCCTGCAGGCGTCATCACAGCATGCATACAGCTAAAAGTAATCTAACTGCACAAAGACAATTGCAATTAAGGGCTACAGTCAAAGGAAAGCAGCCATCAAAAGCCATAACATTGTCTAACACTGTTAACATTGTCACATCAACCGCCTTAAAACAGCTGTTTTTCATTAACAGACGCCTTAAACAAGCACCATCGGAAACAAAGCTACTCGCCTATAAGACATTTGTCAGGCCAGTTCTAGAATATGCCAATGTTGTCTGGTTCCCTTTCACTAACAAGCTTACTAAACAAATAGAAGCAGTACAGAGGAAGGCGGTCAGATGTATATATAACAAACACAGGTTGACAGACTCACCAACAGAACTACTCAAACAGGCAGGACTACTCACCCTTCAAAACAGAGCAAAACTAGCTCTCCTTAAAACCATGTACCAGCTAATACACAATCACTTAAAAATCGACACTTCAAGATACATATCAAAATCACAAACACGACAAACACGTAATAATCAGGCTCACACTCTAAACGAGTTTTCATTCCGTACTGACACTTTCAAATATTCATACTTCCCTCGTGCTATACGCGGATGGAACACCTTACACACATCCATTGTTAATAATTCATCATTAAATGCTTTTAATACACGTGTGAAACATAAGCTACTTACATCTCACTAATTACTGTGTTCTTATGTCATTACGAATTTTTCTCCTTCCGTTTGTGTTTCACTTGTCGTATTATTTGTACGCGAAAATCTTGTCATACGATCCTCAGTCTGGTCTTATTGCTATAGTATAATTTGTTATGCATAATTTTGGTATCATATTCTTTCATGTACTTGATTAATTGCCATTACTATATTTTGTACCTCTGTATTTTTATGCCCTTCCTGTTACGATCCCTGATGGGATTGACAGTATCGAATAAATAAATAAAACAGTGCAACAACCATGTATATAGTCCGTGCGCGTGTGCTTGCGTGTGCGTGCATGCATGCATGTGTGTGTAATGCAACTCTTGTATGTAATCCACTTGAATAAGCAGCAAAACAAACTGCCAATGGGATTAAGGTGTGAATTTCTCGCACGATGCACACTCCAGACGTAACTGAAAGGATCAGAAGCTCGGTCTCATGCTAGCTAAATTCATGAAAAGCGAGTGCTGGTGCAATGAAACTAGGCATTAGTTAGGGGGTGTGCAATTATAGAAATTTTCGAATATGAGGAAAAAATGCTTTTGAAATCAAATATCCCATCAGTGAAAAACAAACCAAAAATTAAAAACAATTACAGAATAGCAAACGTTGTTGGCCTTGTTTATTTCAGAGACCCACCCATTGTACTACCTGCAAATAACATTAATCCTTTCGCTGTCATGAACATACCGGTACATTGTTGCGCTCCACACCCCCCCCCCCCCCCCCCCCCACAGTGTCACCAACGTACCAGTACGTTCTCTATCGTGTGTTCAAAACTTCGCGCCTGAGCACGATGCTGGCGTGTTTGTAAAGGATGCGCCATCAGTCAAATCTTTCTACAAGTTCATATTTTCACCCCGCGCTGTGTTGGTACTAAGTTTCAACAGGTCAAACCCTGACTGATATGTTCATTGTCAAGGAACCCAGCATAACATAAGCCTACAGCGCTGGACCAAGATTATGTAATACACCATGTCAATAGTTGACAACTGAGTCCTTTTTTTTGTGACTACATACTTATTGTACTATTATTATAACCAGTGCTCACAATACATATTCTTTTTCGAAAACTGTTTTTGATCCATAAATGCCCAGCATCCAACATGTAGGACCCTGCTTTTTATGCCATGACTGCAAAAGCTTGCACCCTCCACTATAAGCTCAAGAGGCTCTAAACTTTTTCCTGTTCCTGTGCAAGTGTCTTGTTGTGTGCATCCAACTTTGTGTGTTGCGTGCGTTTAAGTCTTTTTCTGGAAACAATAAGCAAATTTTACACCCTCAACTACGATGTGATACTGCAAGAAAAGCGATCAAGACTAGCGTACCATCACGATGAAATCACCATGCGCGAGGAGAAAAGTTAAAACAAAGTGAATGTCAAATTTACATGTAAGAGATAAATCAGACTCTAATTTAACAATGTTACGTCAGAAGCGGTGTCAACCCACATTGTTTAGTACACCACACATTGTAGAAGCCTCGAAAGTTGGTGTTCAGAAAAATAATGAAATCAATAAAGGGTAATTTTAGTAAATTCTTAATTTTACCTTTTTGCTATTTTAACAAACTCTTAATAGAGGCTAGTTTCCTATACCTTACTTCAAATGGTATTTTTCTTTAGTGCTTTAGCACTAAAGCTGCCACCCGACCATTTAGCCATTGTGATGTCTGAAGCATCCCGGCCCATGCTGCGATGAAGTTCATGTAACGAGCTTACGCCTGGGTCGGTTGTTTGTGTGACGTCACGAGACCACACGATATGGCCATATTGGTGGAGGCTGCCAACGTGGGCAGCACTCTTGAGGTGGGTATCGAACTCAATGGGACCCCTGGGTCTTGAGTAGGACATGCTACTACTATTCCTAAGCCATGCAGGCATGTTCACACGACTCTGTTAAATGTCATTTTACATCTATGTCAGATAGTCTTTCATGAAATGTGGTAGATTGCAACTGTATGTTAATGAGTATGTGTGACCCGAAACACAAAGGAAAAAGAGAGGTGCTAGTGCACCTACTTCACTTTTGGCCTAACCATGCTAAATTGCTCATTATTTGTTTTTAAACAAGTTGTAGCAACACCTTTTTGAAGAAGCTTCCTTTTCAGTGCAAAGTGGCATCGTGTAGCCGACTGTTACCCCAAACTTTCACTAAGTGCACTATAAAAATATCTCTACGGATACTGAATGTTTAAGTTTCAGAAGCACGCGCACAACACATGAAATTCATCATAGTGTCTTAAGTGGTACCATTCTACACTCAGTGCATGCAAAAACTTGTGCCCACCTGCAATAATTAAGTCTTGTAATGATGGCTACACAAAAATGTGGATAATGAGCTCTAACATAACTCAACATCACCAAAAAAAGTCTCGTGCTACTTTTAAATAAAATGCACTCTCTCTCATGGTGGAAACAAGGTTTAAGCATGAAAGGCTTCGCAGTAACTGCATAGCGCATCATAGGAACTGAACCTCACTGGAAGGCAAGGGGGCTCGTCTCAGCAAAACAACCATTCATCCGCAGTGCTGCTTGAGTGGTAGAGTGCAATCTCCTCATTGTTTACAATATGATTCACAAAAGAGTGCAGGCATGTGGACTGCGCAACAGAATCTTGATTTCAGTTTGCTCAAAAATAGTGTATTGCATGTGTGTCACTTAGGCTTGAGAGTTGGCTCCTTCACACTGAGTGCTGGCTTCACCGACCAGGAAATAAGAAGACACTTATGTTGTTGATGCATGTGCTGTTACACTGGCAGCACAGCTCATAGGCATGGGGGGCAGACGTAAAAGTTTTGGCATAGTTCGTTTAAGAATGGCCCGCATGGAGCATTTTTCCAGGCAATTCGTCGGCGTCGACGGGAGCGGGGCGTTTTTTTGCTGCCAGAGAGGGCGACATTGCCAAATGGTTGGGATCTGGCGGAACAAAACAGAAATGCCGACCCCGGGAGAGGGCAGCGACAGAGGGCCAATGAGAGCCGCGGTAGACGTCACGTGGTTCTGGTCGGAGCCACGCCGGCCCAGAGAGACTCGCTCGCGAGCATGTTGCGCTCAAGAGCATCAGTTCAGCGGCTTCAGTTCAGGGATGCAAGAAGAGGGGCTTGAGCTTGAGAGTGCAGCTGTAACTTGGCCCACAAAACAGCGTCGCGCTTCCTGGAAAGACGGGGGTTTGGCACACCGACGATGCTGAGGCTTGGGTTTCGGGTTTCTCGACCCAAATGGCCGAAGAGCGTGTTGTCTTTTGGAGTCGCTCCGTGCACGAGGCGACGACAGAAAGGTCCGGGCATCAGGCACCATGCATTTCCTTTTTTTTTTGTCTTAGGTTAGCTAGCCAAAGCGGTGAGCAGTATTGTTGGTGTGTGATATTGGGTCCTGTTTTTCTTTTCTACATTAAGGGCCTCTTCCAGAGAACAGTGCATTGCGCCCTCGACACATTGTCGATGGGTCAGTTCTACAGCATTTTCAAGTCGCAGTCACACAAGTTTGTTGCAGGAGGAAGAGCGGGGGAAGGTGGGCCACCCGCTGGGACCACGTGCGAGTGTCTAAGCTGAGCTCCGAGACTGTTTATGAGCTACTAGCCTTGCCAGCGGATCTCAGATACCTCCCTTGTGCTATGGCTTCTATATTTAGATTCATAGCTGTTGGAAGTGATGCCTGTGCCTGTTTTCTTGACACATCTGACCCAGAAGAAAGAGAGAAAACCACAGCTTGAGCTCACGGCAACAGAGAAAACAAGATGCGCGCGACCTCGACGCACGCGCCCAGGAGCATCGCAGAACTGAGCGGCGAAAAAAACGCCGCTCGGCTGCTGACCATGCGGAAGTGAAATTGTCGACGCCAGCGCGAGCGTCAGGCATGCGACGTGTTTTCGCCTGCAAAAAACACTCCGTGCGGGCCACGCTTTAGATTCGTCTCCCATTCGGCGGCGCCCTCTCCCTCTGTTCTTGCACCAAGGTCACCCGCGACACACCAACAGCAGGAGCTAAAAAAATTTAACATTTAATAATAGACCCAGCCCTGTCACAAGCTAGCTGAAGAAAAGCTTTGGTGCAACTTCACCCTAGAATGCTTACCCCTGCACAGGGCGCTCCCACTGAGTGGTGCGTGCCACGTGGTTGACATAGTAGATCCGTCCGCAGGCATCTTCCCGTTCCTCCCAGCCGGCTGGCAGGGGCGACGGGGGTGTCTCACCGCCTGCAAACTCAGGGCTGCTGCTTCCACCTCCACCTTGAGAAGACGGCGGTCCACCATCTTCGGCATCCACCACCTCCCAGCCCTGCGACAATTATCCAGAGGGGTGCAAAAGTAACCTCACTGACAATATATATGCGACAAAAATAAAATTTGACTAAATGCCAGCAATTTCTTTTTCTTGTGTTGCTGTTGTATAATAAAAGTGTCAGAATTTAAGCAGGGTGCAATAAGAATCTGAGGACCGTTTCTATACTGCTTCATAAAAACAGTACTCCTAACCATTTCAACTCTAAAGGTTTGGTTTGGTCAAAGCGACTAAGGCTATGAGAGATGCCGTAGTGGAGGACTCCGGAAATTTCGACCACCTGGGGTTTTTTAACGTGCACTGACATCGCACAGTACACGAGCGCCTAGCTTTTCACCCCCATCGAAAAATGGCCGCCGAGGCCGGGATTTGAGCCAACATCCTTGGGCACAGCAGTCAAGCGCCTTAATTAGAGTCACAGCAAAACTGCTTTTGACTCTAATTCCTCATTTTTCAGAAGTGACCACCACAGCAGTGAATTCGGCAGGCATAACCACTTTCCAAGCAAAGAAGCAACCACAAAACAACACCCATTCACCCAGTTTGCCAGCTCTTTGGACCAGTTTCCACATGGCCTAACAGATGGCACTGCCTGTTAAATCCATCACTATGTTCACTTATCTGCAAAGGGGAATCAGTCAAGAACAGATTCCAAATAATTCTCTACAATACAGCCAATTCCCAGAATTAAATTACTTTTAAAATAATAGAATCTATATGTGCTACTGTGTTTATGGACAATATATTTGGGCGCATGAACAGGGCAGTAGTTTGTACAGTGAGCTTTCATTTCTTGAATCCACCAGCAAAAGATGGAAAACCATGAAAGCAGAGCATAGTGATGAGCCTCCAACGGGAACTGCGTTAGTTTGACGTACCTCGTCAGTCGAGCTCTGGTTTGCATTCTCTGCTGCCTGTTGCTCCCCATCTGGCAGGAAGGCATGGTAGACTTGCAGGTGGCCCTTGACCCGGGACTTGGCGCTGCTGAAGAAAAGGCAAGCTATCTCACAAAGGGTACACCAACCAATGCCTAGCATACAGAGAAAGAAATGACGGCTTGAAAACCACCTTGCAATTTATTGGACACAGAAACTGCTCACTAATCCATGCTGGGTAGAACACAGAGCAAAGGGACAACGGACAGAAGACCAAGATGCACATAGACATCTTGTTCCTTTTGTCCGTCATCCCTTTGCGCTGCATTCTACACAATATGAATCACTACCAACTAACCCAACTGATCACCCTACTGTCATTTATTGGCTTATTTCACAGCACCAGCTGCAACCGGAGCAAAGAAAGGCTTAGTCAATTAATTCTGAAATTGCCCTCTGTGTCCCAAATGTCTGGAACTACTCATATAGTGATTGACCCTGCACAACGCATATATAACTGCAGCAGTCCTGTGAACTGGCATCCCCAAATCGTTGAAATTTTTTATAATCCGGGGTCCAAAATCGCAAGGTTCCAATTTTTAGTAATAATAAAATAATCTGCACATATGCAAGTGGCCCAAGACACAACTTCTGGGATATTATGGATGAATAAAACTCTTCATTAGCTTCCAAAAGGCTATTTTAGAGCCATGATGGGTGGACCTCCTGAGAAACTGATCAATGGACAGTACATTCCCAACTGCCCCACAGGTCAACAGTGGAATTCACTATCAGTAACAACACCATGTGCCATCTAAGCAATGAAGTGGTAACCAGGTTCAGAATGTTCGGCATTCAGAAGTCTACACAGCCCTTCATGTCAGACCCGAAGAATCATGAACTCAGGCAACAATCCACATCAGCAATAGGCCTACTTTAAATCTCAATGTGTGAAATAATGATGGCAAGCTGCAGAAACAGCTTCTCATTATTAGTTTTAAGATAGATAAACATGTATGGTACCATGCTTATAAAACATCTGTAGCATTTCACGACTGTTGTTCTAGTAACTATACAATGCATTTGTGCCCTTCCTTACCTTAAACTGTGTTCCATAAGCAACATACTATGCAAATGTGCTGTGCAACAGTACAAAAGCCCATGATACTGGTCATCAGCCTTGATTATACTGGCTAGAACGATATTGCAGAAAACAGCAGAACAGGATGGCGCAGAATTGCTTTCAAACAAAATGCCTGCAGGCCACACATTATTGTCTACACCTAGCATTACGGAGTTGTCACCCCTGTCAGGCTCAGTACAGGCCCTGGTACAAGTAATATAAAAGAAAACATGCGAGCGCATGTCACTCCATGTTACTAATTGTGTGCCTGTTGCTTTCTGAAACACTGGAGATACACTGGCGCAGATTCTGTGCAATGTGCACCAATTTAAGTAAGCCTTATGGCAGTGTAACATGTGCGGGTCATTCAGCATGTACAGCAGTGATCAAAAGTACCAGGCCCCAGAAATACTGCAGTAGGTTTTCATGCCGTCAGTGTGGCACTGTGTTACCATGCAAGATGAAGAAGAAAAGAGGAAGAAAATGAAGTAAAAGAAAATGTAAATGAAGAAGAAGAAAAGAAGAAAAATAGGAAAAAGGAAAAGAGGAAGAAGAAGAAAGAAGAAAAAGATAAAGAAGTAAAAAGAAAAAAAAAAAGACAACTCGGTAATTAGTGAAGCCAAACGACAACAGCGAGTTGCTAGGACAGAAGGTTCATTCGAACATTGTGATGGCGGCGTGCCTCGGAGTTCGACGTAGAGATGATGTATTACCACTAGAAGTCTTCTACGCCCGAATGAGAATGGTCAATGACGAGAGGCAAGGGGTGCTCATACGTGAAGTAATTCCCCTACGGTATAAATAAAGCTGAAACCATAGAGTAAACTACTCTGCGCAAAAGCCATGTCTTTACTTCGAAGCTGAACCTAAGCGTAGCCATGCAGATTGCTTTCACATAACTCCAGGTTTAACCACAAGCTAAACCACAGCTAATTTTATTTAGCAGCACAGTCAAGCAGTTACACCACCTCCAAGGCTGAAAATCTCTGTACAGGGTTGAAGAACTGTCATATCTCTGAAAGCCTTGATAGCTTTATTGGCATCTTAAGAGCCAGAATGGTGAGAAAACAGACACTATGGCCTGGAAACTTGTGAGCAACACCGTACCAGTATCCCATTTCTTACAGCAAAGGTCCTAAAAGCATGACAGGCCATGTTCCAACAGCTGGTGCAAAGTGACACATGCTCGTGTGTTATCTTTCATGACTCACATCTAAGATTGCTTTTTGATTGTTCTGGCAATGGAATGCAATTAGCCAGACAAAAGATAGTCACAGAATCACAGCTAAACTATTTGGTTACTTCATGAGATGCAAGCGTCTGTGACTATCAAATATGCCACCCACATGGGGACAAAGTTGAGGCGGACCACATACTAGCAAAATCTCGTGAATTCGACCGTTATTCTGAAAATTCAAATAATACGAACTAGGAGCGTGGTCATGGCCAATGCCCATGTAAGTCTATGACGTCGGACGTTAATAAATTCAGACATAGAAGGGCCCACAAAATATTTGCCTGCAAGGTGTATTTGTTTAACACATGCATCTTGAGAAAAAGACAACAATTACAGACTAGCACGAGAACTGACTAAGTGCTACTATATCAGAAGAATCAGTACTGGGTATGTGAGCTATGCTGCTTTGATTCTGCACACAACCAAAAGTGCATCTCGCCAATGATGTCAGAAAACGTGGCATGTCATCTCCTTCCTACAAGTCACTGTTCAAAGTGGCATTGTTGCAGTAAGCTTTTCTCTTAGGGGTGGGCAAATACTGAAATTTTCAAACACGAATCAAATACAAATATGAGAAAACTGAGAAAACTATCTGATCATTGGATAAAGAACGGAAAATTAAAAATAGCAAAAATTGTTCGTCTTATTTATTTTCAAATTCACGAGATGTAAAATTAAACTAGAACTGCACAGCAGCGTACCCTACTGAAAAATCCAGTATGTATTTTATAAAGGACTCCATATGCCAGAGTTTTGCACAGGATGGACCTGCATGAAACCAGGTGGCGCTGTCATATTGATGCTGAATACAGTAAACTATTATTAATTCGGCCTTCAAAAGACAAAAAGCAATGTCCGAATTAACCGAAAGCTTGAATTATTGAATGGACCTTAAAAGCTGCCAAGAACCGTTGACACGTTTACATCATAGTAATTTCATCTGATGAGCACTGCATGATGACTGTCTGTATTTGAGATGAAAGTAAAGTGAGAATGATGTTTTTCCTGGTTGCGTTAAGTGCTTCAGTTTGTGCACAGTGTCGGCAGAGTCCTCTTCACAAACGACCCTGACACATTTTGAGGATGCTTCTCTGCACAGTAAAAGCAGTCAATCATTGCGGTGAACCGCGCAGTGTAGTGAAACTGTGAGGAATTAGAAAATTTTCGATGTACTGGGAAATTTTTTGGTTTACTCAAATATTCGAAAATTACGAATAATACTGTCAGTTTTCTGAATACGAATTAAGAAGTTGTGGTTTTAACTCTGGTTAACCCTAGTTATTGTAAAATCAACGGCGGAAGCTTCTTTTGCCTGCTACAATATTTCCCTATCACGCCCTATAGTGTAAGGTGCTACATTATTGGGGACATTTAAGCTTTTCCTTTAAGAGTATGACGTGAGAGCATAAGCTACCAGCCCACATATAAATGAGAAGGGTTCAATGCTGCTGAACCGAATGTGGAGCGAAAGCATTAGCTGCCAGTGACCGAGCGTTCTTCATCTTCTTCTCCTTCTCCCTCTTCTTTCCCTTCTTTTTCCTCTTCTTCTTCACGGCTGTTCAAGGTCAACCGTTGCGACCGGCCGTGAGCTACGCGACGGCTCAAAACCTGGCGCAGTATTGCTATCGCAATAAAAACAAACATATTCAATTCCTATTCAAATTTCTAATATTCAAACACCCCTACTTTCTTTAGGTGAATTACTAACTCTACAGCAAATGTTCTCCTTAATGTATAATGGGAGATAAAACAAAAAAAAATTTAGGGAACATATAAGCTTCTGCTTCATGTAGTAACAAAAAAGTTAGAAGCAAAAGAAGAAAACGACTGATTGCTGTGATTAGAATTAATCACGGAATCATACTTGATAGCAATGCTTTGTTTGCAAAAAGAATTTCCACATATACACGCAATCCCAAAAGCAGATGACTGTTTAGTGAGTGAGACTTCTGATCATTTTGTTTGTACAGGGGAACACGTTCTTCTAAAAGATGCAAGTAACCTGCTTTCAATTCCTACAGCCATGTGCACACTGCAAAATGGTCACAACTGCACAAATCTTGATAATCAAGATTTTTGTACAACTTTAAAATTGCTTACAGCCACACTTGTACTTAAGCATTTATTCAAGTTGCTTCTGTATGTCTCATTGGCTCATGCGATGACTTTTCTGCTTTTATTTTCTGAAAACTTTGCAGGCTTTTCAGTGTTTATATCAGAATGCAACGTTCATTTCTTTTCTTGTTTCAATAAATATTGTTTCCTATTGTCAGGTTCCCATTCTGCTTCCCATTCTGTTTTATTGGTGGTCCCAGTGCTGTCAAAAGTGACATCAAATTTATCTTGGCATTTACTCTATTGGCCCAAGCAGCTCATGTAGCAGAGCGTATGCCACAAATGGTCATAATGACCTTCCCTTGCTGAAGCAAGTCATACAGTAGAAAAAGAAGCAAAAATGTGAAAGCTAAAACCTATTCCGTTATGCCCCGAGGCAAAAAACAGCATTAAAAAAAAAAACAATTTGGCCATGAGACTACAATTAGGTGGAAGTTTAGCTCTGAAACCTCGCTTGTCATGTTATGATTGCACTCTGTGATGAACAAAAAGTTTTAAGCACATGTTGACGGCAGCAAAGACACTCTTGCTTAACTGTCGCAGAAGCCAGAATACGGCTCTTCTGTGCTCTTCACATAAAGTTTTGTGTAGGTTATTACTCGTTACAGTTCTAAAAGTGGTCAGTGTAACCTGCAAAATTTAGGAGACACTTGAGCTCTATCTTTAAGGGTATGACGCAACAGCATTAATGGCCCCCGCTTGCGACTCCCTAGCAGGTCTGCATTTGTATACATGCATTTGTTCTGTATGCTCTGTACATGCATGAGACTCTATTATCTCAAACATCTCATTAACGTAGTCATAAGCTACTACATAAAGTGAAAGACCATCTGACATAGACATAAAGCCTTGCTTTAATCAAGCCGCAGTATTACTCCTGCATGACTAGTAGTAGTCTGCCTCCAGGTACAAGCGCCCCTGTATGTTCAATTCCCAGCTCAGAGGAGCTACCCGCGTTGGCAGCTCCTGCCATGTCATGTGGTCTTGTGTACTGCAAGTCACCTGCCCACTACCATCTGCCAAAGCCACATTTGTAATTTTTGCTCACAATGCCAATGGCGACAATGCCGGACTTTATAGAGAACGGGGTCTTTAAAGTTACTGCGTTAACACACTAGTGGTGCACACAAGGAATCCCTCCCCATATCTCAACAGACATTCTGTCCTTAGATACCATTGAGGAACTTAATCAAGCAACAGCTCTAAGCCAGTGATAAGCATAAACGGGCAGGGCTACGCTGGTCGATAGCACTTGGCTAAGACCTGAAGCCTCCCGATCTGCAATGCCGTGTCTCGGGACGAAACCTCACAACACACTGCTGTACTAAACTTTAAAGATATTAATATCTTGCCTCCTTCCTGGTTCCAGCGCGTTCGTCATTTTCTTCTATGACTTACTGAAACTAGTACTGAATTGCCAGCTAGTTATGACATGCACAAAATAGCGTCTCTTTTTGGTTAAAAACCACTTTCAAAAAATAAATTTGTTAGTGTTATAGTATCTTACAGCTTAAACTGAATAGACTGAACTGAAAATAACCACTAACTACAGTAATAACTATAAGCTATTAAAGTTTAGCATGCTGCAGTGAAGGACTCACTTCCACTGGTCTAAAGATAATTAATTTACACATGTGCTACAAAACAGAATTGAGCAAATACACAATGCCAAGCCCTATCAATGATGTGAGTGTATATGAGTTATGTCATTTCTAAGAAATTAAAATGAATACAAATGTTTCCTCCCCAAGAATGCCATTTAGTAAAAACAATAGAAACTGTAAATGTATATGCAAACTCGGTACTGACCCTATCATGTCAGTACAATGACAGCATAATTTCTATCATTTTACTTGGCCTTCATCCTGTTTGGTAAAGCAAAATATTTGTTTAAGGCGCTTGTTGCAATTATAGAATACCACGGTTCATAATTAGCATTACAAAAAATATGAGATTTTCCAACTGCTGCAGAAATGTGCACAAGCTCAGATTGGTTGCAACTGTGGTTGTTTATGCAAATCTGGGTCATAGCAACTTTACCTGTTGTGCCTTGTACTCACTGCAAATATTCTTCTTCCGAATCTTACATATGAGCACATTCATGTACCCATTGTTTCCTGCCCGCATTTCCCCTGCTTTTGCATCTTCCTCTTCAATATTCACAATCTGCATGAAACGCATCTCTGCTATGCGTGGTTGTTCTCGTAGGTCACTGAAACATCCAGTGCTGGCAACCTAAAGCTGTCAGCCACTAGCAACCAGAGACAAAACATACAAGACGGGACAAACAAGAAAAAAAAAAAAGAATACTGTTAAGCAAATCAGGAATTAACACTTTACAAATGTCTCTCTTAGCTGCAGGTGGCAGCTTGACTGAAATCACTGAATGGCAGTTCCAAGCAATTTTGCACAGCGCACTACCGAACCTATACTCTTAACAAATAATACATAATTAGAACACGCCTGCAAATTCACAACGACCAAGAGCATAGCAGATGTGCCCACTTCCTCTGCTGGTATTGGCTGCTGTCATCGTGGCATAAAAAAAGAGAAACAAGCAACAAACTTCCATTTCCTAGCATTACCACAGGAGCAAGCAGTCAAGGGGCCGTCAACAACCTCAGTTACTTAAGCCTTCCCAAGCAATAAAAAACTTGCTACCGGTCATGCTTCGGTTCACATTAAGCAGTAATAACCAGTCCCTACTTTCCTGATGAGTGAAGTGAGATTATGCATGCGGTCTTGCCACTAGCCAAGCCCAGCTCACCTGCGTGGCCTCAGCAGGTAGTATTTGTGAGGGATGTGTCTGCCCGGTCGTTCCACAGGTATGGCCGCCAGGGGCAACTCCACCAGACCCAGGAAGTCATCGCGAGTCTGTGGCATTGCGCGCACACCAGACACTGTGACAGCAGCAGGCACATTGTTCGATCTCATTCCTCGCCATAAAGACTGTGGAGGATCCAAAATGCACAGGATGCATTGAGAAAGCATCAGAGCAGAAGGAAAGAAAGAAAAGCCGCACAGCCGCGGCACCTACACCTATGGTGCACGTAAAGAACACGCAGCGTGCACTCAGCGCTCAGCAATGGAGAGGGGTAGCTCACCAGCCTGTTTTCATCAAAGACCTCCATGACTATCTTGTGTTCTTGAGGATCAACCTAGAATAACAGCAGATACAAGGAAAGCGAAAACAGGATGTTAAACAAGCTCTCACGGGCTAGAAACTGAGAGCTTACCTTGATCACAAACTCTTCGTCCCATTTCGGGTGCAGCGTCTACAAGGTGTACAGAGCAAATGGGGATTATGCACAGATGACAGCATTCAGATGCAAACGTGAAACAAACATAACACAGCAACATCGAAAAAATGACCAACTATGCCCCCTGTAACATGTCTGGCAAATTAGAAACCTGCCATAAGCCATATGCACAAAGTTAGTGGCTAATGATACAAGTCAAGACACAATGTTTCCTGATCACATTTCCTTCCCCTAGTTAATTGTACAGCCACCAAAATCTTTGACTAGCATGTGTGATGGCTGCCTTATCTGTGCTCCTACGTGTTATAAAGCAGCCAACCTGAAAAAAAAATAAATAAATAAAAATAAAAAATAAAAGAAAAAAACAAGACAAAGTGGTGGATGACTAAGCCCTTGCCTAATCTTGGCCTTTCTTGATTCACCCTAAGGTATAGGTCTGGTTCACCCTAAGGTATAGGAGCACGAACAATACTGCCATCGTACATGCTAATTAAAAATTTAGTGTAATCCGTTGTGTAAACTGTGTGTGTGTGTGTGTGTGTGTGTGTGTGTGTGTGTGTGTGTGTGTGTGTGTGTGTGTGTGTGTGTGTGTGTGTGTGTGTGTGTGTGTGTGTGTGTGTGTGTGTGTGTGTGTGTGTGTGTGTGTGTGTGTGTGTGTGTGTGTGTGTGTGCGTGCGTGTGTGTGTGCGCATGTGTGTGTGTCATTAGGTTTACAAGCCCAATTTACAGAGCAGCGAGAATGATAACGAAACTAGAAGTGTCAAAATACTGTCCAGCAGTTGCTGAATGCTACCACGTGTACATTCAGGTATTAATAGCAGTATTGTGCCATTTTTGCAGTTCAAAGAAAGAAGTATGCGCCAAGAATAAGTCATGATGTCATCAGTTTCTTTTACTGTCATCAATGAATGCCAAAGAAAAACACCCGCACCTACCATAACGCAGAGAGCACTAGTTTATTTGCAGTGCCAAGGTGCAACAAAGCCATTTCAATATTCATCACTTCTGGTGCTTACTATAGAAACAAAAGTTCAAAAAGCATGTTCAAGAAGTGTCTTTATCTACAGTGTATTGCCAAACCTTGTGCTGTTATTACTTTGATAAAGAGGTCATCTTTTTTGGTAGCAGTCTCGCACCATGTAAAAGTAGTAAAACAAAAACAAAACAAAATAAAATTTAATGCCAGTGATGGTGATTTTTTCTATTGCGTGCACTTGTTTGATTAATAGCCAAAGCCACTAAGCTGAGTAGCTGCTGAAGTGTAGATGCATCCAATCAGACACCACTCTTACATCATTAATGCACTAGTCAAGGCAGTCAGAGAAACAAGAAACTGACCTTTCTCGTAACGTGGCAGATTACAACTGTATGCTAATGAGTATATGTGGCTCAAAACCTAAACCGAAGAGGATACCAAAGTGCTAACACACCTCATTCACATTTAGCCTAACCACGCTAAGTCAGCTGTCATAATTTTCTCTTCAAACTGCACAGTACGAAATTATTTCCAGAGTATACCTCTCGGCCTATACCCTAAAGGTGGGGATCTTTTAGCCACATTATATTTGGAGTTACCACAAAATATTGGGAGTTTTATTAAAGCACAATGTCCATTTCATAAAGACTCTATATACAGTCCAGTTGTCTGATTTGTTGACGGGAAATATCCACGTAAACCATTTCGAGAATGACAACTGTCACGGCACTGATAATCTTATAAAGACTAATCATACAAGTGGTACATAAGTGTTGTGATTTTTGGTAAAGCACGTGACATCACAATGAATTTTCACAAAGTTAATAATTTTACATGTTACTAAAATGCAACACTTCCAAGTACTACAAAATATATTCTCAACTTTAATTTACCCTATTTGCTAGCTGCCGAATGACAGTATACATGTGTGCACTGGCATTTATTAGTGCAGTTAGGCTTGAGAGCAAGGATGATTCTTGTTAATATACTTTCAACCCACACTTCACCTGTACTGCAGCACATAAAGCCCCCTTCACTGCAATTTTCTATGCTGCACAACCCCAAAGAGGAACTTACTTTCTTTTTGGTTTTCGTGTAAAGTGAATCCAAAACTGTGTAGCTGTCGCCCCTAGCCTTGACGAGGTCAATCCGCACATAGGGGTCACTGAAAAAAAAAAAAAAAAAATTAAGCTTTCAGCATTACTTTGAGAACAGCTAAGAAAGAATTAGTGCATACTGCATTTTCTAAACATTTATGGCCTCTCTAGCACTACACCCAACAAGGCAAGCATAATCGCGTTAAGTCATTGGTGCAACTAAAGGGGCACTGCAGAACAAAATAAATTTAATTTGTATATTAGATTACTGCAGTGCAATATCAAGAACGATACTTTCACTGAACACTGAGTTTTAGACAAGGCAGAAAATGCAAAAAAATAGAGGCATCACTATCCGCAGCCAATTTCCCAAGTAAACTTCAGCAAGTCAGTAATGATTTTTTTTTTTCTCGGGAGGGGAGGGGATCACTGAGTTCTTTCTGAAGTAGCTGGTCATGAATTTAAATCAAATGGCAGGAAAATACTTATTCATTTTCTCAACAACCAATGCAACTTTTGCTACCAGACAAGCATTAATAGAGCCATAAAGAGATATACAATCAATTTTTTACTGAGAGCAAAAATTTGGATGGAGTTTCCAACAGTGTCCCTTCAGACACTGCTAAAGTGCTGCTAAACATCCATTGCAGTATTTTAGACCCTTCTTGATTATCATGTACATAGCTGACATATGGCTTAGAAACAACAATTAAATGCAATTAATGCACTAACATCATGACAGGATAGAGCAAAATTCTATGTCAACACCATTAAATATTTGAAATGTTCACATTCACCAATGCAGGCACTGCACAGAACTCCAGTGCAAGGCAACCAGTTTTGCAAAGAAATTTATGAAGTGAAACTTTAATGGATGCCCAAAAAATATGTTCTTGTATCCAAGCTGTTACGATCAGGACCTAATGGTGCCAAACCGAGCAAAAATAGATCACTTAAACAGTTGGTGCTGTTGGTGCTCCTTACAAAAGAACGAAATCTCGTGGGGTTTGTACAGTCAGAGATATTATGGTGAGACAGAAGTGACCCATCAAAAAGTAAAGTAAGACCCTTGCCTGGCTCCAAAGATATCCTTTTTGGCCAGGCTGTGGCCTGCCACAATACGCAGCCGCAGTAGTTTTGTAGGGCTGCCTTGGCTTGTGCCTTCCTGCAAGACAAGAACAGCGCTAGAAATGCCTGTTAAATGCAGTCGCCGAATATCTATGCATTCCAAGAGCCGCACAAGGATGAGCTAATCTCAAAATTGTACTGAAGTGTGCTGAGGCCTTTTCTTTTTTTTTTTTTTTCTTTTTGTCGAAACGTGGGAAAGAGTGAAGATAGCGAGAGCAAACAGTGATGACCTTGTCTTCATCCCACCTGCGCACTAGCCCATAAAACGTCTAGTGTTGTGAGGTTACTTAACCGGATGCGAATAGACAAAACTATTTACGCACCATCGATGATAACAGCTCAGCAAGTGCTATCAGGGAGCGTTACCAGTCAGTGAACGAAGAACTCGAGATTGGATTGTGAGACACCAATAATATGCAAGAAAACCGCTGCTCTCGCAAAATTATTTATTTTTTTTTTCCAAATCGCGCGAAGTCAATCTGTGTCGTTTTCTCTCCAACGTACATTACTGGGCTGCCCAATTTATTTGTAAATCGCATGCACACGTTCCTGGCTCTTCTAGACCGGAGCTATCGCCCCAGTAAACACAGTGCCGCCTAGAAGTCAACGCCCGTCATCGGCGCCGTGATCAGCTGAGAGGATACGCGGGTATTGAACCGGGTTTTCAACGAACAGCACACGCTTCACCAACCAACATAAGGAATAACAACAGATATTTACTAAATTATGCGACAAATAATCCTTCCTGGGATATCGCAGCAAATATCAAAGCGTTTACGAAGCTGCTGTTGAGTTGTTGACAAACGAAGTATCATGGTGATGCGCCAAACGCGCTCGGAAATGTCCTTGTTAAATGCACCCCACCCCGGTCGCCACCGCATGAACTTTCAAAGGCCTCACGGTGCTTTAGACGATGCAATTCCAGGCTGTTCAAAGCTAGCACCAGAAACTAAAGAATAAAATAAAAACATGTCAAAATTTGACTAACCTCGGCTGATGTGTTCTCCGCAGACTGGCCACCGTCCGCCATGCCATACGCAATGCTTGATGCGCTCCGTGCTGTGCCCTATTTTCCGGTTCTTTGACGCGCAGCAGCTTTTTGACGAGTGGACTTCTTTCTTCAAGTAGCAACCACCTCACAAGACACACACGACGCCCGAAACTTGGTTAAAACCGCAGACCATTTCAGCTTACTGATATTTCCGCGTACTACACAGCACGGACCGAGGACGATCACCATGACGTATTCCCCCAGATGCGTATACAGCAGGACACGCCTCTCCTACAGGTACAGGCTTTTCATGTGAAATTTGCAACTTTGGAATATTCATAGGACGATTTGGAAAGCACTGAATGCCTTCTAAGCAAAACACATAGTCTTGACCCAGGCCTCGAAAATGTCACGCAAGCGCACTAAATTTTCGATTTCCCAATCAACACGAAGTGGAAACCAAAACTACCAAATCCTTCTGTGTAGTACAAACAGTTGCTTCTACTTCGTGTAAAATAAAAATTTCAGGAAATATCAATCAATCTTTCAAGCTTTTATTGCTGTAAGAAAGCCAAAGAGGTAACTGTTAAAGCTGCTTTTACAGCCACAAGTCAATTAGGCTCGCGCTGAAAGCGGCAAAAGATCGCCAGCCGCATCGCTTTCATCGCCGCCGCCGCCGCGCCGCAGTCATGGCTGTAGGAACGCTGAGCCCGTTTGTTTACTGGGCGCAGAATGACTCTAAACTCTTCCTGCGAGTTGATCTGCGTAATGTAAAAGTAGGTCCTAATAATGCATGCTAGTCTGAATGTTTTGTTTCCTCTTACTTAACTGCTTTACTCGAAGTAACGGTGTCCTACCGCAACGTTGCGGAATCGGCCGGCGAATTTTTTATTTTTTTTTTCGAAGCACAGATAGGTCGGAGAATCAAATTTTAATCCATCGCACTTGTGTTCTTAGCATATTTCGCTCATTTTTATAGTGCTATGATTAAGTATTAGTGTCTGTTCGTATGCACTTTTTAAGGTTCCTGACATTGAGGCTACCAGCCACAAGTTATCCTTCTCGGCTTACGGCGCTGGAGCAAGGGGAGAAGAAAAGTACACTTTCCTTTTGGATTTTTACTCCACAGTGAACCCAGATGTAAGCAATTTAATATTTTTATTCGCACATTTGCCACGCAGTGCTGATGGTGCTGCGGGCGCGTCGTGAACCTTCTAGAACGTTAGCGCTGCGCGCCATTGATGTCGCCGCATCGATCGCTCGTAAATCGGACTCCATTTACTCTAGTGAATTTGCATTGTTTGTTTTGTCTTATACATGACAGCGCGCAGTTCAAAGATTGGAATCGTTTTTAAATAATTGATAATAACCTGGCCGGCCACCGTTTTCTTGTTTCCGTTTTCTACAACTTTACGGGGTACCACAAGATTCGATTCGTTCTTCGAAATATTTAAATCGCGCCATTGTCTGAGGAAGCCTGATGTATGTTGGTAGCACAGATTTTTTTAGAACTGCCGACGCCGCTGCATAGTAATGTAGTTTAGTATTTGGTTTATTCAGAGTTTTGTTCGCAAAGGAAATGCAGCTGCAGTGTCTTTACTAGAGCGTACTACTGTGTGAGAGAAGTCTTCACCGGCGCGTCATTCAACTTGGTGACATTCATCTTCATTTCTTTGTCTGGAAAAGCCATCCTTATTTTTAGACATAAAATTTCTCTGCCATTCTCTCCAGTAGGGATTTCAAGTACAGCTAACATCACTGACTTTTTGTAAACAACGCTAGACAGCGTTAGAAAAGTTTTGCAAAGTGGGGTCCACAAATTTTGATTTCAATATCTCTGCCGCAGTGGGTTAGGTGTCCTCGATTTGGCTGCACTTCCCGTGCCAGTTTTGGTGGTGTGGCACACTCGCACTTGATTTATCAGTGCAGCTAGCGCCATGTGCACATCTGCACTCAATTTGACACCGTGCTGAACGAGTTCTGCACTTCAGGCACTAGCCTTCCCGCAAGTTCTCTTCTCGTGCAAGTACGAGCTGCTTGCCACACTCCACAACAGACAAGTAGCGGAGAACTCCATAGCCATGCATGCTTGTTTCAGTAAACGGCATTTCCTGTGTTTGCGGCATTTCTCGCATGGTGCTCACAGATAGCATGACAGACCGTAATTGTATAATAGGCAGAAGGTGAATGCTGCTGTTTTTTAATGCGTGAAGGGCCATGACATTACTCGCTTGCCTAGGTGGACTCCACATCAACATTCAGCACTTGGCAGTATTAGCAGCACCTCTGCTTACAGGAACGGCTGGTGGTTGGCCTGCACCACTTCGCGCAGTGCAACAGAAAGGGCAAAGTCAAATCCTTAGTTCATCACCTTTGGAGCTGACAAGTTTCATGTTGCTGCTGCTATTATAGATATGCCACTTTGAACTACATGCACAGCATTTGATAGAACTAGAGCTAGCACAATCTATCACACATGTCGAAACATGCGACACACACGCCTGGCCGCAGCAGATGAACATTTCTGCACTTCCACACTGTATTTGGCTGTTGCAGAAAGAGTGCAACAGCCAAATTGCGAGTGCTACTGCCAGGTTGCACCCTCATCTCAAGAACTGGCTTAGCACTGGCACAACACTTTGGTGAACTAGTGCAGAAAGTGCGGTGAGGTCTGGTATGTTATATTTTGGAAAAATAAAGGGAAAGAGAGAATTCTGGATAACTCTGAGGACCTCTTTTGCAGGGGTGTGAGTACCGGGTGAATGATAGGCAAGTAGATATCCAGATTTCAAAGGAGAAAGCCGATCTCTGGCCTCAGTTGCTGTCGACGGATTCTCTGAAGCCAGCATGGCTTAAGGTTGACTTCGACAAACTGCAGACGGAGGACGATGATGATGACTTGTCAGAAGATGACAACCAACTCCGAGACCTTTATGTAAGGCATGCCTTGATGCTGCAGATTTGTCACTTTAAAGGTTTTTTCTCTTTCTTTATTGTACAATGTATTCAATACTATAAAAATTGTCTAGATGCTTAGTTCAGTTGTGGAATAGGTTTTTCTGTGAATGAATGTTGTCTGTTATTTCTTGAATGATTCATTTTCACACTGCACTTATGTATTTGTGGACTGTTGTGTGAAATTGTCACATGTATGAAGAAACACTAAATGACCAATTAATTGGTGACAGATGTTGACCTCTTAGCTCCGAAATAGGTGGTGAATGTTTTGAACTGAATTATATCTGCCCTTAGTTAAATCAGAAGAGTAAGTTTATGCCACTTTGTAGAATCACGTCAGTTGCACTTTATTCCATTTTTCGCTACCGTTATTGATAGTCTCATTATTCTTGCTTCTGTATTGCTCTTTAACTCTGAAGCACTTTCCACCATGTGATTTGCATACTTGGTTTACATTTAGGAGTCTCAGCGTTATTCATCAAACTCTCGAGCAAGCCAACCTTCATGGAGCAGAAAACGACGAGGGCAGGAACGAAAAACTGAGGAACTCCGCAAGGTGTACCTCTTTCTCTACAACCTCTTCCAGTTTGTTGGTTTTCTATACATAGCCCTTGTCATGCTCATCCGCTACAGCCGTGATGGTGAATGTAAGCAATTTCTTTCTGTTATGATTGTCTTATGATTATGATTAAAAGGACTGTGTTTTGGTTTTCACTTGCCCAGTATGGAAGGCAGCACATCTTATTATGAAGGCAGTGTTGCTTAATTTGTGAAATATGCCTTGTCTCTGGAATCCTGTCAACTTACTTTCTCGTAGGAAATTGTATGGACGCTTTCATGAAACCTGAGCTTGTGTCTCACATATGTGCTTATCCTTTTCATGCACGCAGTTGGCTCTATTTTTGTTCAATTACTATGTTCGCTTGCATTTTCCTAACCAGTAACTGCTCAGTACATCTACACGTTTTTGCCTTGTTTCCTTAAGCAGTGAGTGATTAGTCACTATGGGAATGATTAGGCACCTACATGTTACAACGGGAGCGGAGGAAGCAGTGGGCGGGTGCCTAAAAAAAAAAATATCACAGTGTTGGAATGTGCCAGAAATATTGTTTGAGAGTTTCCATGTAGCCTTTACATATACTGGAGTTCAGTGCTGCCCATACAACCTCAATATGGCAGCAAATTTCACTGAAAGCTGCTGAAGTTGTTAGGCAAAGTTAAATATGACATGAAAGACATGTTTCCTGTGGTGCAAATGTGCACATGCATTCTTGCCTGTTCGTTTTTTGACGTGCTCCTTTTATATGCATGCAATTGATGGCAGATATTCTCACATTTATAATTTATGGTTTCACTTTCAGTTCTTAAAGAGTGTTTCAAATATGTATTTTGGCAAAGGGATTACACTTTTTGCACTTCATCGCAAAATTATGTTTGTTGCTAGTGTGGTGATTCTACATTCGTTTTCTTTCAGACTCAATGGCGGGCACCTGGGAAGCTGTGGGCAAGGCCATGCGTCTAGTCATCTGTCTACAGTGCCTTGAAATTTTGCACCCACTTCTTGGCTACACCAGGGGCAGCTTCATTCATCCATTGGTGCTGGTAAGCTGTGTACTGTTATGTCTTAATACAAAACTGATGCTGTCCTGGTGAAAGCAGTGGCAGTGCATGCTCTTACCTAGAACAAAATGTACGAGTTTCATATTCACTGAGGCAGATGCAATTATTGCACTTTTTTGTCGGGTTGGGCATGCTGCTATGTAGATTACAAAAGGATCACCAAATAATATTTGGCATGTGATAGATGCCGTGGCTAAAAGTATTGTGATTTTTTGTTCATGGCATGCTGAGACAACAGTCATGGTACACTATCCTTTTGTGAATGAGCATTGATATAGTCGGAGTTTATGTATGCAGTCAGTGCATTTACAGGTCATGCAGTTGTAATGTAAGTTGGATTAGCATTACTACATTTTCTGCAAAAGAGGAGTGCTGTGTGCTGCGAAGCTACTTGTGCAAAGAGGAAAATTGTGTGCCTCGATATATATAATTTTGGTATAATATTTTAATTGCCGTTTGCACAGTCAAGTGGTGTATGTTATGGTGCTTGTCTGTTTTGTCTAATATGTATAGTAATTGGGTTTGAGGTCAAGAATTCTAACCTTTTTTTTTGTCCTTCGTTTTCTTCTCGGTTGTATCTGCTCTTGTTTTACCTATCAGTTAATTTTTTCTATATATATCTTCGTGCTTTCAGTGTTACCTAACTTTTTAATGCATAGTAATAGTTCTTTGCTGTCGATTTGGTTATTTGTCAGGACTGCATATTAGTATGCGTGGCTCAACTACAAAACTAAGCATTGCATCAGCGTACACACACAGATCAGGCAGGTAGATAAACAGATTTAACCCCTCGTTTGTTTAATGTGTAGTTGACCTGCATGGGCAGTTTTACCTTTAATCACTTTATTCGTTTGGAGTCAAGAATATCTCTGCTCATATTAAAAGCAATATGACAATACTGACATACCATACCACTTTTCAAAGAAGTCCTAACACTAATTTTAAAATAAAGTCACCTTAATGTAAAAAGATGGCTCTGCAGCGTAATAAAAGTGTGGGTGGGCATCACAAAAGATGTTAATAATATTAGCAAGTAAGCCAGTTAGGCAAAATCTTACGACTTTTTAACTGCAGTTAGACCTCGATGTAACAAACCTCCATGAAGCATCAGGAAAGATGTGACTAATGTTAGCAAGGAAGCTGGTTAAGTAAAATTTAAAATCTAACTCAACTACTTTTAAACCTGGATATAACGCACCTCCATTTGTAGTGACTTCCTCGATATCACAAAGTTTTTGAGTTCCCTAATGCGGCCCCGATTGAAGCAGGTGTATTTGATGAAAACTCCATGTAATGTACATGTTGCGGCGATTGACTTGGATATAACAAATTCTTGCCGCCGACTATCTCTTAGCCGGTGCTGAATTACTGGAAATTTGGCAGAACCGCGCAATTTTCATGACGATAAAACGTGAACTGATGTGGGAAGAGCATTCACGATTGCAGCGAATGTTCACATTTGGTACAGCGCGTCATGTTTGACCGCTGGCAGTGTCTCTACATGGCAAGCGCAGCAGTCTCCACTCATTTCGCTTTTGAAACTTGGCACTACAACTGTTATGCTCGAAAGCACGGAAAAATAGAACAAAAAAAAAAGAGAGAGACATGGGGCGAGCAGTCTGCACCCAGAGCTGCCATGTGGTTGCTCGCAAGGTTTCGGTACTAATAGCCCTCACACACCAGTAGCAGGGTTTCTTTAGGCAAAGGTGGTGGTTGAGCAGGAACTTATGTGAAGACGCAGGTGTCTCCTTGCTTGGCGGTGGCACCGCACGACCACATACACTCTCCCCTAGACAGGCCATGGTACCTCTGGCGACTATGACTGATCCAACACCCCCCCTTTCCTCTCCCCACTCATCGACTAGTCATGTGAGGTGTGAAATAGTCATGCCCCGCCCTCAGCACGATCACGAAACATTTCACCACTTTTATAACTTCGAATAATGACGACATACTTTCAAGATGGTTTTTCTAAGAATCAGTTCTTTGTCTGGTTTCTGTTCTACATTGTCACTTTGAGCCTTCACACGAAGACTGCATGTAATGAAAACCGAAATGTAACGAAAGTCAAACATTTTACAATATCAGAATCAGACTTTATTTCAGCACTACATACCTTGTGTTGCGTTGTGATTCTGTATTTGAAAATCACTCTCCTCCTGTGTGCGTGATACCATCAAATCACTTTAACCATCAAAGCATATTAGTACTCCTGCTCGCTGTTGCGCACTGCTCATGTCGAGGTGAGGAGGAGCAAGCTGTACGCGTACGTCACAGATAGGCACTTACTGGTGGGCAGCACTTGGTGTGCGCAGCACGTGCGTGTTTAATTTGAAACGGCCGATATTTGTTGAGGCTCAACACCAAAAGTAATCACATCTTCGATATTATAAAAACCAACATGGCTAATACTAAATAGTTAGCTACATATCTCTAATTACCACCTTACTTGTTCAACTGAAACTGAAAAGATGGTTGTGGTCATATTCTAATGCAATAAATCTGTAGAGGTGGTCTTAATGAGTGCTGCAGTGAAATTTAGAAAGCTTTGCATGGACCCTATAATTTGCAGATATTTTTGAAAATTGCTCCAGGGGACTGGTCGGAGTCTATTGTGGCAACACCTCACCATGAGTTTTTGCCCTTCTGAGCCCATTGCTGTCAGTTGGGCATCTGGGTGCGCCCTCTAATTGGGCGCCAGTGAGGTCCGTCCTGCACATGATACAGGATGGCCTCACTGGCACACCGCATGCAAACTATTTTCTCTATCTTTTTTGCACATTAGCTTGTGCTGAGCTGAGGGATGTTGAGAAGGAGTGTCATTTTTGACCATCATTATCTTTATTGTTAGTGAAGGTAACTAAAAAGTTTTGCATTACGGAGATGGCTGACTAAATGCCGATTGCTCATGTGCATCTTTAGTTTTAGGAAATGGCTTTCCATGGGGCCTTAACATTTTTCATCGATTACCTGACACCTGCCAGCACTCATATTAATGTGCTACAAAAGGCCCTGTTTTTTACATTAGTGGCGGGCTTTCTTGAAGCTTTCGGTATATCCAAAGTGTCTGTAAGAAAGATATTAGTTAAATTTAGGTTGGTTACTTTCCTATGGTGTATATATGAATACCATTGGTACTGAACTTGTGTAGAAAATAGTGCAGTTATTACGTATCCGTAATTACTGGTTATACTCTTATCATACTGTAAGCGATGATAGTTTTTCAATGAGCAGTTTGGTTTCGGCACTCAGACGTGCAGCTGAAAACCTGTTAAACTTATTGGTCGTAGTGATGTGTATTGCCTTTTTTGACACCTGAGCATGTATCTGGGGAATGAATAGCTGCTAAAGACTTTTGGATTTTCCCTGTCTTTCACGTCGTTTCAGGTGGGTGGTCGAATGTTCATGGTGTTTGCCATGATTGATGCAGAGCCAAGAATGCATACCAAGCCTGTGGTCTTCTACCTGTTTGCCGTGTACACATTGGTGGAATTGTGCAGGTTTGTGATGCTAGGTTGCTGTTTCTTTCCTTTTTTTTTGAGTGATTTCATCTGTTCTGGCTGATTAACTGTGTATAAGTAAGTGCTTGCCATTTGATATTTACATGTTTGCTGCTCATGAAAAACAGTGAAGCAGCTACAAAAAATTATATTTCAATAGGGGCCGTCTGAAGTGGCGCCTTGGGGTCTTGAGGACTAATATAAGTGTGCAGTGACTACAAGCAGATAAATGAAGGGGAGATGAGGGTGCTTGTTATAATACATGAAGGAAAAAAGCCAACAGTCGGCGAGGCCAAGGAAAGCATTGGGGATTGTACTTGGTCTTTTTTTTTTTAATTGTGACTTCAGTAATCACATAAATTAGTAATGTAATCTGTTGAGGGGAAAGATAAACACAAAGTAGAAAGAAAACAACGTGCCGATGGTGGGAACCGAACCCACGACCCACGACAAAAAAAAAAAAAAGACAAAGTACAATCCCCATTGCTTTGTTTGGCCTCACCGACTGTTGGCTTCTTTCCTTCATGTATTATAACGAGCACCCTCATCTCCCCTTCATTTATCTGCTTTTAGGTTACGGGGGTCTCGGTTCTGGCAGTCTTGAAGCCATAGGTAGCATAACAGGGTTCTAGCACAGCTTTCGCCCTCGCTCTTGATCACGTTCTACGTGACGCTGGCGGTAACACAGGACATTCCATGTCCACCGCTATGGTTAAGGGTGGCGCTGGTGAATACCCTCAAGGTTAGTATATAGACAACATTAATACCCAAGAAAGTAGCAGGGGGGACAGCGGCCGATGTAGCTCAGTTGGAAGAGCACCGGACATGATATTCGGAGGTCGTGGGTTCGGTTCCCACCATCGGCATGTTGCTTTTCTCTCTACTTTTTGTTTATCTTTCCCCTAAATAGATTACATTACTAATTTATGTGATTACTGAAGTAAAAAAAAAAAAAGAAAAGACAAAGTACAATCCCCAATGCTTTCCTTGGCCTCGCCGACTGTTGGCTTCTTTCCTTCATGTGCAGTGACTAGTTATTCTGATGTCGCGAGATTTGTTAGGTCAAACATGAGAACCGCTACAAGAGAATCGTGTGTCCTGTTCTGCTTTCACAACGGCAGTGCTCTCATGCTGCGTGGTGTGGTGTGACACAGGTACCCATACTACATGCTGCGCACCTACGACAAGAGCATTGGCTTCATCACCTGGCTCCGTTACACCGTGTGGATCCCCTTGTTTCCCCTCGGATTTCTGTGCGAAGGTGCAGTACCAAATGGCACTGGGGGTGTTCATTGTTTGCTATTTGAATGTACCATTGCTTGTTACGAAATGTGACTTGCATGAGCAGCTTGCCGTGGTAATTTTAGCTTTGGTTTGCAGCATTGTCTTCTGCTTGACAATACCGCTTCAGTGGGTGTTGTTGATTTGCGTGAGAATCTTAGAAACCCATAGAAACCCACTAAAAGAATATCGTACGGTCGATTCCGGATGCATCGCATCATCGCATTGCCATCCATGCCTTGGGTGGCAGCTCTAGCGTTGTAAAGCTACGTGGCAAAGTGAATGTAGTGCGTGCTTGAAAGTAATCTTCACAGTAAGCTTCTGTCTGGCATGCTTATTTTCAGTCCACCACTACGTATTGTCATGTGAGGGAGCCGACTTCAGTGCACCAATTTTCTTGCCATGATGTCGGCCTAGCTGATCTGCAAGGGCTGTCGCATGGCCTTATTATGGAGTGCACGCCACCTATAAGTTGTAAAAAAAAAAAAAGGAACGCACTTGCCGCTCATTTTGACAGAGGGGACGAGGCCAGTTGCGAGGGATGTGGGGATGGAGGGAATGCTCCTCCCCACTCCCCTTGTGTTAACGGGTATAAAAAGACCAGGAAAACCGTGACTGAGCAGCCTCGTCAGGGAGCATACGAGAGCGAGAGCCTTGGGTTAGCCCTGACCTCAAGGAAGCGCCCGAATGAGTTGCCGATGAAGATCAGCAACCCCGCTGTCCTAAGTCTCGGTTGTCTAGGCGCAGCTATAGACAGTAGGGACAATTTCTCCGCTGTAAGGTGTAGCTACACAGGTGATATTTAAAGCTGAAAGTTTGTCTCTCTGTTATTCTCCCTTAAACATCTTCATGGGCCCTCATACTCCCAACAGCCTGATTCATAGCTGAAAGTGAAGCAGAATTTAGCGGCACTGTAAATTTTATTTGAGGTAGTTTTGTGTTTATAGTCTATATCTTATGATTGAAGGTGGCATCTGCCCAAAGCATCATCTGTTGCAGCTTTGGTGCTAAATGGACTAGGCCTAACGGAATTCGATCGCTGCTCTGCCAGTACATTGGCCAGCAGTATGTTGCTGCACAAGCATGGCACTAGCGTGGGGGCAGCATATTAGTGCTTATGGGTTACCAGTACCTAAATTAATTTGTTTTCATGTTTTCTATATCATGTTATCAGCGTAAAGAACTAAGTAATATAAAGAAATCAGCTGTTTTGGAATCACCTTTGGGTTTGATATATCTGGGACCAGCTGTATCTGTGTGGCTCATTTATGTCTCATTAGGGTGCGAAACTGCCAGGAGCAGTTTCCTGGTATAGGTATATTCAGTTTGGTCTGAAATGTGTTGTCATTGCTAACCAGCTTGATATTTGTGTCAATCCTGTTATCTTTCTGCCCAGGGGTGATCATTCTTCGGAACATTCCCTACTTTGAGGAGACCAGTCGTTTCAGTGTGGCTTTGCCAAATGCCGTCAACTTCTCCTTTTACCTCCCGACATTCATGCGACTCTACCTCCTTCTGGGAATTTTCCCAAGTGAGTTATGTGCGCCAGTCATGCTTAGAAAAGGGGGGCTTCCATTTCTCGTTAGAATTTGCCTCAGCTCCTCTAAACTGTGACAAATATATTGTTTGACCAGCTTGGTGCCTTGCTTGTCTTTGCTAACATACGTGAATGCAGAGCGAACGCGAGCTCTGGTTTGCCAGTGTGGCAGCAACACCACATCACTCCCCTGGTGGCTAGAAGCAAATTTATTGGGAGCATGGAGAGACAGTGGAGAGGTGTTTAGCTACCTAAGGTGCACTCCTTGCATGATCTCTCTCTGCATTTCGCAATGGCATCAACTTCTGCACCTTCAAAGCTTAAAGTCATTGCTGCAGCAACATGATGCGTTTCAGAAGCCATTGTTGCATAGGCCATTTGCTTCCATGGCGGCGGCGGCTGCATTATTTTGGCACTGACCTCTGAGGAGACGCACACTTTTCCTGAACTTTTTTTTTTTAAACTGGACCTGCAGGACATCTGCGCTTTTTTGGAACGAACAATGTCATTCAGATGGCACTATGTTGCACTGGTGAAATGAATGGCGAGGTGCAGCACCGCTAGGACTATTTCACGCAGTGCAGGCAAATCGCACGAACGTTATGCGTGCTCAGTATTTAATTACAGTATTATTCGTATAATATGGGTGCTATTAAGCACCTGCGAGGCACTCTGATCAGTTCTTTTCAAGTAGGGGTGTACGAATATTTGAAATTTCGAATACGAGTCGAATATGCATGTTATTCAACTCATATTTGTATTCGAGAAACTGATATTCGAAAATTACCAAATACAGTGGAAATTTTCTGTTCGCAATTCGTATTTGTATTCGAGAAACTGATGTTTGAAATTTTCAGTGAACACTGAATTGCTGTGGCAGTCAGCACGTCGTGCTTTTGCTTTAGCGCTGAATAAATCAGCCCAGCTGTGGCAGCCGATTTCAATGGAGGCAAAGCACAAATATGCCCATGTGGTCAAAATTAGTCCAGAGCCGTCCACTACAGTATCCCTCATAGCCGGAATCACTTTGCGATGTTAAATGCCACATATATTAAGCCAAACGTTTTTTGTGCAGTGATTTTTTCTCCCTCTTATTAAGGTTGGTAAGCATTGCTGTTACTTCAGAAAATGCTGTTAAACTTGGCTCAACTCTTGAACCAAGACAATATATGGTGCATCGAAAGGAGAGTGTCAAAATCACTCAACACATTTATTTTCATGCTAACACCACCTTGCAAAGAAGCCCTGATACCCCACTCCGACTAGATGGTGGTGTTTCCAATGATGGCTTCCAATGTGCCGCCTGGCTGAGATTGCAATCCCCATTTGTTCATGTGTTGCATGTATCATATGTTACAGATATGCAATACCCACTTGTTGCACATTTGCTGCTAGATAATGTGCGTCGGTAAAAGCAGTTTTTGTAGCTCCAATTTGTTATGGTAACAATCATTATGATAATTTACTCTATTTTCCTGTCTCATGACCCGTGCCTGTGTTGCACCCCCTTCAAGCAGCAGTTTTGCTAAAAAATCGCCTATAAGTATGCACCGGTGCATAAAGTGTGTTTGTTCATTGGGTAAATGCTATAAGAACATGCTGAGGATTCGTTTATCAGAGTTACAAATAGTCACTTGCGACAGCTGCTATCTGCCTTCTTGATTAACTTCACCGACTAGTGCTCTATTGCAGCTATTGCGCCAGTATTGGTAATTTTTAATTCACATTGAACCGTCTTCTGGTGCTCACTTCACACAGATGCTGCATCCAGCCTGGTTGCGACAAGATTATGTTTGTATTCAAAATATATAACACAATATACTAAAACATTTGAATAACATCATGTCTTTTTTCTTTCATTTTTGCACATTGATTTTCTTTTCAAATAGTTACTGGGAATGGGAAACAGTGAAATGTAATAAGCTGCACCATTATATATATTGCACTTGTGAAAAATGGAGAAAAATGCTGCAACTTATGCACCAGAACATATAGCATGCGAATAATCATTCGAGGAAATGACTTGGCTCTAGTAAACCGCCATTTGGCCTTGTAATTTGACCGATGCTTTCTTTGGTAACTATGTGTATTGTGTTCAGTTGTTATTAAGCATTTGTGGCAGTATCTATCATGAGATAACATGTTGATATTTTTTGTTAATGAAATTGTCCACAGCCATGGTTATAAAAGGGTGTCATTTTCATGCTGCTATTTGAATGTGTTTATAGACATAGATGGGAACTGCAATCCCTTAATTCAAGCAGATAGTCATGTTGTAACCTCCAAGTTTTACTAGCAGCAGCCATTCAATGATAGTGCTCTCATAATTTAGTAAATGTGGACATGAAGAGAGAAAGGTAGACCATTGCGTGAAAATCTGCAAAGCAAGGCAAGGCTCACATTTCTGTTAACAAGCAGATTTCCATCTTCAGTCCTTTTACTTGAGATTTTAACTTGCAACAACAAAAATGCAAGAACTTTTTCAGTTATTTTTGTATTACCAATTACCAATGAAATTAAGAACACATCATGCAATGACTAACAGTTTCGCAGCTTGCAAAGTCACTGACTGAATTTTAAGTTTCAACGGAAAAAAAGAGGCTGAGCAATCAAGCAGTAGGGAAAAATGCACCTCTGCAACGGTGGTATGATGTTGCATGAGGCTGTCTAAACAGTTGGAATGCCTGATGTGCCGCCATCCAAAAAAATTAGCTGCCGACTGGATTAAAGTGAAAATATTTCGTACAATCGTCCTGTTACAAATTTTTACTTTTTGTTTGCGACTGCCTTACCCAGTACTGAGAGTCAATGTAACAGCTTATGCTTTCTTTTTATGTCTCGCAGCTCTAGCATTCATGATGACTCACATGTACCGCCAGCGCAAGCAGATCCTGGGCCCCAAGGACAAAGAAGACTGAGGACTTGTCATCTTCTCGTCACTAGTCTCTGTTCATTCCATCATTTGTTCCTGTCATTGTTTTTCTCATCTTCTTCCTACAGAGCAGCTACAGTCATTAAAGTGCACATTATGAACTGTTCCAGCCTACGGTTTAATTCTTTATATAGCTTACGGAAGGAATTTCAGGCTGTAAACAGGCCTTTGAAATATTTGCTCTTCCGTGCCTATAATAATTGCTACTTAAAATAATTTTACGGGGTACAGTTCTAACTGCTGAAATTAGCACACATATTTCAAACATCAGAGTGCCGTTGTCTGTATGGCTAGACTTGTCTTCACCACTGCAATAATGCTAGCATTAAGAATAGTTTATCCTTTTTTTTTTTTCCAGAGAGCTACATTAGTTCTTGTCTTCTTCCCGGGGTAGTTGGCAGGCATACCGAAGAAGTGCTCAATATTTTTTCTAGTAGAAGTTTGCAATTTGGCCTTTTTGCAGCACTTTTAAGTTGCAAAAGATCTTTTCTGTTGAGAAAGTAGATAGAAAATTGAATGCTTCTTCCACTGGATGTTGATGATGTTGAGAGAATTGCAGGCACTGATCACTGACTGGAGGTTGATGATGCGGCCCGGGACACGCCACTCACGCAACTTGTAAGCATTGTAGACATTGAGCGCGCCAGCATGCTCAAGGTGCATTTGTGCCCATGAGCAGGGAATCACTGGACATACCAGTGTATATGCACACAGGCAAAGTGCGAACAGTGGCCGCCCGCAGTGTTAAACTGTTCATCTGATCAGACAATAGTGGATAGGCTGTGCACTAGCTTTAAGATTATTTTTGTTATTTTGTGCGGTGCTTTATATATCCCTACCTGTCTTTTCTTCCCATCGCTTAGCCTCCTTCCTACCCCCACCACCCTCTCTTCCCTGCTGTTTCACTTGTGCCGGCCACAGCTCTGGTCTTCAGACTATATACAGTAGAACCCTTTTATAGTAAAGTCACTGGGACCAGCAAAACTTTTTACTATATCAGGGTCTTTACTGTATCAGTTGTTGGTGATGACATGGTCCTGAATATGCTGTCTGGTAGTTGAATGCCCACTTATTGAACACATCTTGTTGCTTAATGAAAAAAACACTATGAAATAGCTCCCATCTCTCTCTTATCTATTCATGCAATTTTTTTCACTTGCAAAAATTTTTTACATCTAGTGGAAGTATCTTTCAAGCATGAGGATGTGGCTACGAATACAACCAAGTTTGATTTCATGTGAAAATCAAAGCCTTACATAAACATGGTATCACTTTCTGCTATTTGTGTCTTTTAAAAGGCAATAAATGATAAATGTGCGTAGCAGTCAAGTGCTACACGACTGCACACGCTGCACCTCCACTTCTTGCCACCACTCCCTCGTGCTTTATGCTGCACAGTGCTGGGAATGTTCGCCCGCTTCTTCCCCTTAACTATTTCTTGGTGCACTTTTACTTTCTGAACGGACCGCGCCGCTTCCTTTCTATGTTTGTAGACAGCTATTTTCTTTTTATTCCTACGCGTTTAGTGCTTTCCCTCACGGCTCCAAGGCCTTCATAAAGTAGGCTTCTCCAGAATGCTGCTAAGCCTGGTGGTAAAGCCACTTAAAATGACACTGTGTTATTTTTGTTTTGAAATACAAAACATTCTTTTCCTCGCGTTTCTAGGTAGTGCACTGGCAGCGATTCCATATCGTGAGAAACGTCGCCGTGGCCAGGAGCACTTTACTATAACCGATTTTTACCAAAAATATCTTTACTATAAAGGGGGGAAAATGTACAGTTGTCTATGGAAGATGAACTGGGACTTCAGTTTCACTTTACTATATCCGGGTTTAATATAGCGGGGTTTTACTGTAGTAGCAAAAGTAGAGGCTAGTAAATATTTTCCTCCGTATTGTTGTTAGAATAAATCCTTAAGAAGTAATACTGTGGAAGTAGCAAGTCGCTCTGAGATGGAAAATTGGGAGCAAGCCCCACAAAGTCCAGCAGCAGTACAGAGAACAAAAAAGTCTCTTACAGGACAGTCAACTAGCGTGATCCATTTCAGCGAGGCATCAACTGCACATCACTGCCAGTAGGTGTGAGCACATCTTCTGAAGCACAGACGTACTTGGCATTTTACAGAAACGAATTATGCTATGACAAAACTAGGAAGCTTTAGTTCAGGGTGACGCGCATATGCTTTTCTGAAGTGCTAATGAAAGGCGGAGCCTGCTAGCAGTGTAACCGGATTGAAGTAATGCATCACAATGTGCTAAAACTGTCCCAGAAGGCAGATAGGGGTCGGATGGTGTGAGCATTAAGTTTGTACAAAAAAGTTATAGTTAAGCTAAACCAAAGTTTTACATGCAAAAACTAAGTACTGTTTCAGTGCCACATGCACGTTGCAAAATACTTTTCTCAGTTCTTCTCAGTGAAATTCGGTGCATAGATGATGTACGACCATCTAATTTTCAGTACAGAGTCTGGATCATATGCTTACCTTGTTTGATAAGAATTGGAAATGCGCATCGCCTGCAGTGCTGCCAATCCAAAACGAGCATTTTTGCGCAGCTGATTTTGTTGGTGCCATCTGTTGCATATCTGTGGAACGATTGTTTTACCTTGAAGCTGCGGTGATTGAGCCAATGCTCTCAAGTGGCTAGTTTGAATGTTATTTCTCGACTGCTTTAAAAATACTGATCACAGAAAATGTCAGCATCTTTTACTTTCCAAGTTCAACAAGTTCAATTCATGCCTGCTGAAATAAATGATGTAATCATTTTGTGGGCACGTCTTAAACGGCGCCACTGACATCATCCGTGCAAAAGTTGTGCTGCCGATATTACAGACTACAAGGATTTCTAATCAATTCTGATCGAACCAAGCAAGTGCATTGGCTAAATGTGGTAAAGAAATTTATAGACTGCTGTATGTGATCTGTGTGCCATATTTCAGCGCGAATAAGGGAGAGGTTTAACTGTGAGAAACATTTTGCAGTTCACATTTAGCATTGCAGCTGTCTGTGCAAGTGCTTTGGTACTAAATAGGCATAGTAAGCCTAGCATGCTGAGCTAGACTTAGGACGGCATAATGGCACCAACGTATATTCAGACTTTCTTTCGCTACCTGTGCTTCACACAGGCTTAATTAGTGCTAATTTGGCCTAATAAGCTTCGACTTTTGTTATGGTAATCACAGGTACTCAACAAGTCACAGAATGGACCCTTGCAAAACCCCATAAGTCAGCTTTGCTGCATAGCAAAATCCCTTGCCATGGTGGTACGGCCATTGTTGGGGCAAAAGTTGGGTACAGTGCAAAATACTTCTATATCAAGCCTGATCTCATGTACAAACTTGGCGAGCAGCATTATTTCACTATTGAAAACCAGGAGCTGGGGACGGAGGGAGGTTATATGAATAGTTTCTATAATGCACTGGCTTCGCAGAAGTGCTCTTTATCTCAATTGCGACAGCAACACAAGAGAGAGACATGCAACAAACGGGCACGGCCATTATTATCACTGTAGACGTCGCCTGCACTGCACCCAATTTCTAGCCTGAAAATATGTTTGGCTGCCATGATGAAGGGATTCTCGCTGTGCAGAGAGGACTTCCAGAGTTTTGCAAAGGGTCCATAGCCATGTATAGCAAAGCTAGGCTTAGCTGTCGCCATAGCAACACTGTTAAGCAGACTGAAATCGCAATACGAGAGTTGGTGAAATCCATTATACTAGGCTAGAAGTGAAAATGCACGATTGCGGCACGCTATAACAAGCTAACATTCTTTCATGTGGTGAAAGCCACTTGTCATGGTAGTACTTGGTCACAGCAGAACATCAAGATGGCAAAAAGTGAGTGGCAACCCATTATGTTTCAAGAAAAGTTTGCAGCAGAGTGTTCATGTTATCTACCACCACAGAGAGGCTAGAAAGCTCAGTAAGTTCATGGCTAGATATTTCTGGGCACCACTATTTAAAGGGGCACTGAGGACAAATAGAAGGTGGCTTATTCAATAGTGTACCACGTAATGGTTGCAAAAAGGCTACTGTTGACCAAAAACAGAGCTTTTATAAGCTAGCAAAGTCCAGACAACAAAACATCTAGCCATCGTTGACCAACTTCATAAGTAAAATGTGCCCACTGGCATTGAGTTTTGGGCTTGGATCCCAGAGGTTACATTACACCACCATTCAGTTCAAAACATGTTTCTGGCAGTGATGTTAAGAGTCTGAATCACTTGATGGGAAAGTCTTTAAATCTTACTTCCTTGGTAACAAATGTATCTTTTGTTCCTAGACAAACGTCAATAGAGACAAAAAGAGCCAGCAAATTGGCTCAAAACAACTGGATGGAGTTGTCTTCACTGTTGCTTTAATTTATGCCTTACCCCAAAGCTACAATGTTTACAAGCAGCCTTATGAATGTCTCGCCACTCATATGAATGTGCATTGCACAGTTCACAATTCAGTGGTTATTTGCACCGAAGGCATGACATTTTCCAAATGAGACTCAGTGTGTAATAAATACCGTATCATAAGAACAGCTGGATCTTTTATGTTCTTTTATATGTAGCTATTTTCACAGCATTTTTGTCTGAGCCACTGCACTAACTGAAAGAAGCTACCTATTATAGTTACCTGGTGCAGCGCAGCCAGAATCCACTACTCTGCCCACTGCATCATGCTAGACTGAAGTGATTTTGCATTATAGTGTATGCAAACAACCAGCATATGTGCTGGAAACTTGGTGCAATTAACAGCAAGAGCCAATCAGGATTTGTTCTAAAAAGTGGCTAAATATCATCACCAATTGGAAAGCTTTGCGGGCTAAAGAAAGGAGGCATAAAGCACTGCAGTTAATAAGAACACTTCAGTGACAGGTAGCTGTGCCAGCAGACTAACAGTGCGATTACCTATATGACACTAGCATGACTGTCAGCAGTTTGTTGGTAGCGCAAATAAGTAAGCTCAAAGTAAAAATGCAGTGTCAATGCCAGCACAATATCAAAACTGTTCAAGTTGTCACATGAAAACATTCAACTGGGAAAAGATACAAATGGCTGAAGGAGAGAAAACCATGTAACATGAGTGCTGCACCACTTGTGCTCAGTTATAAGCTATGAACGTTAGCATGGATCACCCACTGGCTCAAAGCCTCCGTGTGTCAAGCTGCCATGATATGGCAAAACAAACAGTAAGTTCTATACACAATTGAAACTGTTGTCACAAATATGCCTCCAAAGCCAACGGCATAACAATTAGACATCAGCAGCAAGGGTGTCTCTGTTGTCGTAGGTCCAGAACTCATTGACATCAATAAGTATACTGACAACAGTACTTCCTTTGCCACAACGTATGAGGTCCTTCAAAGTAATTTTGCAAGGATCTTCTGGCTTTACCATATCAAAAATTTCATCTTTCACATCTTCAAATTTCACAGGCTCCTGTTTAAGCTTTCTCATCTGCTCCTGAATGTCTCGAAAGAAGTAGTTCAGCGAAAAGACATCAAGGTAACCATGGCCATTGACATCTAGGATGCGAAAGAAAAACTGCAGAGCTTGCGGCTCCTTGCGGTTTTCAAGGGCTAGGACAAGGTCAAGGTATGTTTTGTAGTCAATGTCCCCATCATATGTTTGACACTCCTGAAAAACCCTATCAATAAATGTCTGGGTCAGTGTCCCTTTGCCATACCTAGCAAGCTCCGTCTTGCTTAACATTCCATTACGGGTAGTGTCCAAGTTGAGATAGTCACCATAGACCTTAAGAGCTGACCTGGCTGAAAACCAGTTTGTGTCCAAATCAGTGCTGTTCAGCTTGTCGCAGCGCAGCTCTGTAAGGTCATCAAGGAACGAGCAGCACAAGATATCTTGGATCTTTATCCTTCCGGTTCTCAAAGGATCTAGAAAAAAGCAAAACTTCCGGAGGGCCGTGCACACATAAAAGGAGTGAAAGGATTGTTCGATGGTGTTGATTGTAGGCAGGCTGGGGATTAGGTCCTTGATATAAGCTTCCAGGTCTAGCTCCCTTAGAAAGCCTTGGCCCGATACATCGTAAAATGAAAGATTAACACGAGACTGCTGCATCCACACCTTCTTCATGACGTAGGTGAAGAAGTCGTCCCCCGATATGCGACCGTAAGGGTCTTTTTGAAGCAACTTGGCAAATACTTTGGCAGTAAAGAATGAGCGACACTTTTCACCGCAACGTTTCGAGACTTTCTTGAAATCGGTGTAGTTGAGCATCGGCTTATCTGGAGCAAGCGGCGGAGAGGACACATTAGACAATTCATCCATGAGCGTCTTCAGCTCGTCATGGTCCAACAGTTCGGCGTTTCGACGTTCTAAGAATCGCGCGCGTGACTCTTCCCTTAGTTTCTGCGACAGGACGTTGTCATCGGTGGCCAGTTTGTAGTGAAAACGCGGGATTGGAGATCCTGAAGAAACCTCTTCGCTGGGAGAGATGTACAGTTCGGCGAACACTTCATCTTCAGTTTTACTGTCTTCAGCAGTTGTCGGGGTGCCACAGGCAGCGCGCAAGGCTTCTCCTAACTTTTTTTGCGCGCCACAAGATTGGGGCGCGACGCGCCTCATTGCTTAAATTAAAATGGCTCAAGAATGGACGTTTGATCGTATGGCTTAGAAGCTTAGAAGCACATCACTCTATCACAACTCTAGCCTCCAGTAGGCTGGTAGACCATGGGTAGACCAACGTTTATAGATATACTTCTATAAACGTTGGGGTAGACTTCGTCACTCGTGGATTCAGTTGGCTGCATAAGCATAAGCATTTGTTCAAGTCAAGCCAAGCCAAGACAAGTAGTGTTTAGAATTAGATATTTTGTGTCCCATCCCATCATGCGTCCGATGGCTGCGTTGGTTGCTTCTGTTGCAGCTGCCCGATCCGTCTAGGAAAAAGTCTTGATGCATATCGATGTATTGATATATCATCTCTCTTCTATGGCACTTTTTGACTGCAAAGACTCTTACACACTCAATTGAAACCGCAGTTGAAAAACAAATCCTGTTCCCCGATTTTTCCGCGTTTGCTTAAGCGAACTGCTGACCACTTCGACAGCGTCAATTTGCGTGGTCAAATTTATTGCGCCGAGGCGTGGACGGTGCCTGTTCATCTGTACTACTTGGTTTCGTGGCTTGTTCCACCGTACAGTAGAAAATGGTGAGTCATTATGTTTTTGGATTGAATTTTGTTATGTAATATGGCTTTGGAGAAATGAGTTTAACCCTACCGACCTCGGCTTTCGTGTCTGGCACCCGAGCCTCATCGCACGCCTCACATTGACGTTTTCACGCCACAAAACGCTACCTGCTGCGGGAGCATGTTTCAACGCACGCTGCTTTATCACATAAGATTTAGAAATCTAGTTTGCGCACATTTAGTTTCTTATGCTCGCGACAATGCGTTTGTTGAGTATGGTGATGGCTGCTGCTTGCTTCGACGTGTCGAGGCGTCGAGACTAGCGTGGCAGCGATGCGTGGCCTTGTGGCCGTGATACAGACCGGTGCTGTGCTTGTGTGACCGGAATCACTGATGCTGAGTCCGAATGTACTTTTCGTGCCGCGCTGCTTCTTTTAGGTACAGAGTATCGGAGCAAAACACTGCTGTCTTCTGAAACCTCGTTCGCGCAAGGCTCAACCATCGCGAAATCATTTGCCTATCTGTCTCTTGATCCTGCTCTATGGACTTTTAATGTATTATTCTAACCTACCCGGCTTCTTTACTTCGCATAAAGGCAGAAACGTAACGCTCGCAAACGTTGTTTCTTTGCTCCCGGTTTCCGTCGGACACTACGATAAGATAGGTGGGCTCATTCATCGCACGATGTCTCGCGTGTTTGAGTCTCCACTCGGTGGGTTTTTTGACCTGTGGTGATGACAGTCGCAGGTTTCTTGCAGTACGCAAAAGTGTGCGGATGGTCGCAATAATAATAATAATAATACTCCGCGTGCTTGCAAGTGGTGACGTTTGTGCCTGCCAGGAAGTGCGGCATTAAAAAGGGGCGCCGCATAAGCCCTTCCTCGTTGTATTTGCATGTTTTCTTTTTTTTTTTTTTTACGTACATTATTAACTGCTTTTTGAAATACTTTCGCATTGAATAGCAAGTTAATGCAATATCGTCACCAGCACATAACTTGAGGGCACTCCTATGCAGCAATTCAGAGATTTTGGTCTGAATATGAAGTTACTGGCGTCAGTTTCATGCATCATAGCTGCCTGCCTTATAGTCTTTCTCGTAGCTTTCCGGTCTTCTCCCCCCTTCTTTTTCTTTTTCTTTTTTCTCTTCCAAGTGATGAGGATCAACCTTGTGTAGCTGACCACCCGTGTGGGTTACGCTATATTTGGTTATAGTTATGGTGTAGAGCTGAGGTGTTATGGTGTAGAGTTACATCTTCTGTAATCAATTACTGGTAGTCAGCCACTTTTGTTTTGTACAGAAACAAGTTGCAATAACAGTATAGCCTTGAGTGTCTCAACTTGGCTGCAACAGTGAGGCTAGCTAAGGTGTTTTGTTGTGGACTGAGCAACAACAGGCCGGCTGCGACGAAAAATCGCACGTGGTCATGTTCGGACCATTATGGCTGACTGCTGTCTCCTACAGTAGTTCTGCTCCAAGAAATATTACACTTCCACTCTGATGACAGTGCAGTTTGCTTTCCATTGTCACACTTGATCTGGTGCAGCTTATGGAGGCAGACGTCTCTTCATGCTGTTGTTTTGCTTGCGGTGGGCTCTCTTAGGCACAGGATCAAAAAAAAAAGAAAGGTGTGGGAGCACATCTCCTTAATAGTTGTAGCAGACGTCTCTTCATGCTGTTGTTTTGCTTGCGGTGGGCTCTCTTAGGCACAGGATCAAAAAAAAAAGAAAGGTGTGGGAGCACATCTCCTTAATAGTTGTAGTTTTGTGTCATGCTTTCAGGGTAATATGTGGGGTAACCGTGGAAAGGTTGATAGCAGTGACCAGAGTGCTATAAACGGTGCTTTTGCTCTACTAACCATGAGAAGTAAGGCTGTTGCACTGATTTTCTGAAAGCCCAAGTGATCCCGTGTTTTCCTCTTACAGACCACAGCAGAGTTCCTTAAGGGCCTGCCCTCCTACAACGAGAACAATTTCACGCGGTTCCAGGCTGACTCATCTTGCCGAACAACCGTAAGTCTAAATTCAAATTCAAATTCAGTTTTTCAGCATCTTTTACATCGATACTGGGGGCCATAGACTAAAAGCCACACAAACGGCTTGACAAGGTCCACGGCCCTGGACATTTGACATAGGCTGACAACCAAAATCGTATACAGTGCATGAAGCTACATCTTCGCAACTACACTTACACAGTGCAAGAACTTACGCTTTCTAATTAGGCAGAGAATAAAAGAGACCAAAAAGAAAAAAAAAGGAAACGTAAGAAAAAAGAATAAAAATAGAAAGAAAAGGAGCACAGGTCTACACACAGAAATGAGCTTGCACAATGATATTCAAATAACTGGGAAGAAGAAAACGTACATTTGCTTTCCGTGTTGGTGCAAGTCCACGGAACTTCCCACTGTTTTAACGAGAGGGCTATGTGACCCCCCCCCCTTTTTTTTTTCAGATAGAAAACAGTACTAGAAAAATTAGCGGACATTTTATACCGCTGTAAGAAGTGAAGTCTAGGCAGTACTTCATGAGGGTTATCATTTTATGCCTTCTCTGCCTTTCTAAATGTTGATGTAATTGGCATGCTTTGTCATCATTCTTTCACTGCAGGATCAGAGTGGTCAGTGAAGTGAGGCAAGAGGGGAATGGGATTGCCTAACTTTGTGATTCACTGCTCTTGTCTCCATGTTTGGCAATTCCGTTCAGCAATGTGGAATTCCGTTCCATTGTGGAAGAGTCATGGCATTAAAGGGCCCATAAAAAGCTATTTACAAAAACTAGAAAAATGTGCACGAGCAAGAGGCATCCCATCAGTCGTCACCGCAATGCAAAAATGTTTAAGCTACTTTTATTAACAGTGAAGATATGGGTGATCGAAAATGATGCTCCTCCTTTCCCCTCTCAACTGTGCCCACGACAGCGCCCCATCGTGCCCTGTCCCGTTTGTGTAACTTGGGAGAGTTCAATGAGTGGGTACTCCCAGCAAGCCCATGTGACGTCACATGGGAGGTTTGCGAGGTGCGTGCGGGTGTGTCACTCCAATCGGTCGAGAACGGCCACCAGGAGCACTTTTTAAAAACAATTTGCAAATTATACGCTCCACACAAAGCTTCACATTTGACTCGAATACTCATAAGGACCGCGTTTATGGATTTATTGCATTGGAATATTACTAACAAGTAGCATTTCAGAGGCCTTTTAATGCTTGCTGATCTGCAGAGTCACTAGTGTGTAATTTACCCAGCACAGAATGTAGAACTTGGTCCTGCCAGAGCTGGCTGCTTTAGGTTAGGAGAAGCATGTACGAGGGGTATCCAAAAGGTAATGCCCCTTATTTCTTTTTTTTTTTTTCCTAGATACTGTTTCAAAATTTATGAAATTCACAAGTATTACAGCTAAATATTATCCTGCTCAGTGCGCGGTTGTATCTCCCTGACTGCGGACTGTACAAACGGCAGTTGGAAAGACTGCTACATGTGTGGGCGTATAATGGTTTCCGTTTGTGTGTGTGCGTGTAAACGAAGCGGCTGTGGCGAATGCCTCCCTCTGAATGGTTCCAACTTGGAGGAGGTCTGCTGGCTGGTGCCGCACGGACAGCCAGTAAAGTCGGCCGTAGAAAAATGTCACTCCGAGACACTCGACCCTCCCTCAACCACCCCCAGCCATGCCAGCGAGTGGTTTTCTAGGAATTCGACTGGGGGCTTGCGGCTAACTGCTACTACAGTGACGCCGGAAAGCACGGAAGAGGGGTACCCGAAGACGGGGAAGGGAAGCTCCGAGAAGTCCGAGCGACACGGCAAGAGAAAAAGACTGATTTCGAGTGCCGTGTCAAGAGGCCGCACCCTGACAGAGGAGAAGTTGTGCTGCAATGTGTATATAGCTGTAAATAAATTTTGTATTCTGTAATTAGAGTAAATGGTCTAGATTAATCGGGAGAGGGACTGAAATTTGAAGAAAAGAAAAAAAAAAGAAAAGAACCTGATATTTAACTCTGCCAGATTCATTAAATGTGATCTCTGCAAATTGTATTACTTTGTGCCACCATTGAACTTGGGCATGCATGTCTTCTTTTTGCCAGCTTTTAATGCAACATTGTTAAAGGTCCTGTTCAACGGAAAAAGAAAAAGTGGTGTCTGGACATAGAAGTGACGTAACAGATAAATTGAACTTCCAAGCTTTTTTTAGAGTTGGGCATGCTTTTTTTGCGCTACTGAGGCATGTTCGTTTAACTGGGTTAAAATTAAGTACCTTCATGCTCGATATGAGTTGTAACGCACCTCAAGTGAACCTATTGCGGTTTCCACTTAATAACAAATTAATGAGCGTTTAGACAGAGCTTGCAACTCTTAAATGTAATCAATAAACTCTGTTCTCTCTACAACTAAATGAATAAATTCTAAGCACCGTTATAGTTGGTGTGCACCTAGAACTGAGCTCCTACCGCATCTCGTGCGTTGCAGCTTTTATTCAGTGCGATAGTACATGATGGCAAAATGTGTCTCAGTGTCTTCAATAGGGTGAGCCAGGGGACCCCTCAAGTGGCCATAAGGATCCTTTAATGTAGTTTAGTTCTGCAAGATGAACATATGCGGCTGCTGAGACTCCTGAACAATGTGAGGAAAGACTTGTGACTCACCGTGCGTGAAATCGAGTGGCTTGGGAAAGACGTTTGGCTGAGGCGGCAGCCCAAGCATTGGTGGCTGTGCGGGACACGTAAGCTGTGCTTTCACACGTATACATAGGTTTAAGCAAGTTAAACACGAGCTATTTTTGAAGCTTCACTACGCTAGGTAGAGCCAGTCTTCAAGTGGCACTAAATTTGACCTTTACCTAGCTAGAGGTCATGCATTGCTCGAAGACGCACCACAAGGTGATGATGACCTTGACCATTTGACCTTTGAGTGACATTTGACTTCTCAAACTTGGAGCTGAGAAGAGAGTGGAAGGGGGTCGAGTACGTGAACAATCTCGTCATCGCACGATGGAAACGGCCTTAGCAGCCAGTCGATGGGTTTAAGAAAGAGGAGCAACTGCATCTCTACTCAGAGCCAGCCATGGACGCCAGTGGCAATGATGCTGTGCTTACTGCATCGTAAAATTGTTTGAAGCTTTTGCTGTGAAGTTGCACTCGGGACATATGAAGCTGTGATGTTGTGAAGCTTTTGCTGAATACCGTGTTTAACTTGTTTATTTATTCCTCAAAGGTCTCCTGCGAGACATTACATGAGGGAGTAGGCATTAAGGGTGAACAAGTATAACAAAAATCTCGAGGAAAGGTTTTCGATGAGTCGCTTGACTACTTTGTGGTCGATGATTGTGGCGACTGGTGGGCAGGCCATTCCAGTCTTGTGCTGTGCGCAGGAAAAATTGACTGCTGAAAAGTAGTAGAATGCGCCTGTGGATACACTGCATTAATTTGGATGGAGTAGGCGATTCGGCGGGCTCTTTTTATGTACGGGTTATCAGGGCAAAGAATGGGAAAATTTATTCTTCGTCTGTGAGGCTAGACAGTTTAAATTTATTTGTGCTTTTAGTGCTGAGATACTTGAATAATAGGAATAATTAGACAAAATGAATCGCGTTGCTTTTTTCTGGACTGACTCAAGGGAGTTAGGCTATATTGGTATGGGTGTAAAATTAACTAGGCTAAGCCTCTGCTAATTTTTTTTGCTGTGTCTAATTTTTCTGAAATTTTCACTGTACATTCCTCGGAGTTTTCTAGTCCTTGGTGCCACATTTTACAGTGGCTTGATGTTTGGTTGCAGCTTAGGTGGATTTTAAAATTCCACATTTTGTGGCCTCAATTGAGATTTGCAAGAGCTGCCTTTCATATCTGATGTGTCTGGACACGTGACCGTTGATATTCGCTCTGCTTTCGCTAAAGAACAGAATTTTGAGTCTGCTTTTGTTCATCTCAGACAATAAATGACCTAAGCTGTCACTAACAGTCGTCAGTTTACCCAAACAGTGGGGATACAACGGGTTTCTTGACAATATGCATGACACCATTGGAACATTTGTCAGATTGTCATCGCTCGGTCCGAACCCAATTTTAGCACGACAGCGTTAAGGGCCCCATGTCATAGAAAAGCCGGTTAGTGTTGTGGTTGTAACGTGAAAATCAGACAAAAAAGAAACAATAAAATTTTTGTGAAACCTCCGGAGCCGAACACATTTCTTTCGCAGTGCGAGACAAGCACACAGCCAGTCCGCCACAGAATTGCATTGCTTCTCTCCAAATAAGGGTGGACTTAATGTATGCTTTGCCTTATGACTGTCGGGTAATGTTTAGGTGCATCATTAGAAAGAAACTAGTTACGGAAGTAACAGTTATGTGAGTAGCAACGAGCATTTCCGCTTTGCTTACCTGCGATGCGGCGCTCACCAGAAAATTCCTTCGGTCGTGTGGCGCTGCCGCAATAAATGGCCCGAGCCGCCGCCCGATTGAAAGCCTTGTACAGCCAACCATTGTCTTCAAAGCATTAGGGTTTAAGGACAGCGGAGAAATAAAATTGGCTGTGGTTTAGCTACGGTTAAACATTGTGTGAAGCGATAGCTGAAGCATGGTTACACATGGTAAAGCTCTCATGGGTGTGGCACGCCGCACCTTCACCACACTTTTAAGTTTATTTACAGAGATGACTCCAGCTTAGCCTGGTGCGTTCACAGAATGCTGCCGAGCTTCCTCTTCCTCGTCCTTCCTTCTACGAGCCTCTTTTTCGCACTTCCTTGTTCTCGCCTCTGCGCTGCCTGACAATATACTCAATATTGACTTCAGCGATCGTGTCTCCCCCTAAGCAGCTGCTCACACGAGTTAAGCTACTTTCCATGTCAGTTGACCTTTGACCTTGACCTTTGGTGGGAGCATAGCTACCCAAAGTAGTTGTGGCTTAAAGGGATACTGACGACAACTTTTATGATAGCAAAACCCAATAGTATAATATCTCGTGACAGTACTGTCACTTGTCCGGCAGCAAAAGATGCATTTATCGATGAGATATTGCGATAAGAAGTTGAGCAGTTTTTTTTTTCCCCTGCTTGAATTCAAGCAGCTCAACCCAACTACTTAGTTGGATAAAGTGATGCCATCCATGACGTAATATAGACTCCGTGATTGCTGGCCTGCAGCGAGTGGTGGGGTCTAGCAACAGCCGAAATGAAAGCATGAAAGTTATCGCCCGCTGGCATTTGCATCGTGCCGTCATCAACACTGTAAGCGGCGTGCATGGAGGCACAAAGCAGCGTGCAGTGGTCTAACGTAAGGTAGACTGCGGTAAAGTGAACGAAAATACTTAGCAGGTCCGTGGCGAATCATGATCTTCCGGAAAGCACTTAGCCGTTTGAGCTGCACGTCGAAAACGAAACTATGCGAGCACGCCAGCGCCGGAACATCACCAAAACTATAACCAAGGCCGCCAAGTACATTTCTTCTTGCCTTGTCCCATTTAGGTTGCCTTTTTGCCGTCGTTTCCACGTCGTAAAAACATATTTATTATGTTGGAGACAAAATCTATTACTAGATTCAAACATGCAGCGTAATTAAAATTTGTCAGCCTCCGGAATCCATCACGCGTCATGTGACTCGCAGTTGCGAGATTCGGCGATTTCGGTTGTGGCAGTAATATCTGTACCTTTATTCTTGATCTTTTCTACCTTACTAGAACTTCGTTTTCAGTAAGAGTCAGACTCAGTCTTTGTGATCAGTGTATTCACTTTTCTGTTCACTGTCCCTTTAAGTTCCAACTTAACCTCGAAGCTGTTTGAAGGTCATCGGAACCACACGATGACCTTGACTTTACCTCACGTAGTGAAGCTGTTGCTTCAGAAACAGGCTACAGACTTGAAAAAATAATGGAAGTCATCTGATTGGTGCGACCTGATGCCGGTGAACACCTCCGGCAACGCACACCCTCACCAGAACAGGAGTTGGCCACTCTGGTGCAGTAATTGGCCGCAACCTCTCATGATAAGCTCCATAAAACCCCGACCCTCAGTCACCAGCGGCTGCGGAACAACTGACCACGGCAGCGGTCAGACCTATGACGCAGCAGGGGGTGCTAAGAATTCCTGGCTCCGCTGGACAGGCCGCCATTGGAAACTGACCCTGGCAACGTTTAACGCTAGAACCCTAGCTAGTGAAGCTAGTTTAGCAGTGCTGTTAGAGGAACTAGAGGATATGAAATGGGATGTCATAGGACTTAGTGAGGTTAGGAGGCCGAATGGGGCATATACTGTACTGAAGAATGGGCATGTACTGTGTTATCGAGGTTTACCAGAGAGGCGACAGCTAGGAGTAGGTTTCCTTGTCAATAAGTATATAGTGGGTAATATAGATGAATTCTATAGTATTAACGAGAGGGTGGCAGGCATCGTAATTAGGCTTAACAAGCGGTATAAACTGAAGGTTGTACAGGCCTATGTACCTACATGTAGTTATGTTGACCAAGCAGTTGAAAGTTTCTACGAAGATGTAGAATCGGCAATGCGAAAAGTAAAGACTCAGTATACTGTACTAATGGGTGACTTCAATGCCAAGGTAGGGAAAAAGCAGGCAGGAGACCAGGCAGTAGGTGACTATGGCATTGGTTCTAGGAATAGCAGGGGGGTATTACTAGTTGAGTTTGCAGAGCGCAATAACTTAAGAATCATGAATACCTTCTTCAGCAAACGGAAGAACCAGAAATGGACATGGAAAAGTCCTAACGGGGAGACTACAAATGAAATCGATTTCATAATGTGTTCAACCCCAGCCATTATGCAAGACGTAGAGGTAATCGGGGAAAGCGCAATACAGTGACCACAGGATGGTGAGGTCCCGAATTAGCCTAAATCTGAAGAAGGAACACAACAGATTAGTAAGAAAGAAACCCATCAAAGAATTAGCGGTGAGGGGGAGGGCAGAAGAGATCTCGCTACCGAATAGATATTGAGCTCTAACCGAGAATAGCGACATTACCCTAGAAGCAATGAACAATAATTTCAGAGGTATCATTACTGAGTGCGCGGTAGAAGTAGGCGGTAGGATAGTTAGAGAGGATACCGGTAAGCTGTCTAAGGAGACGAAAGATTTGATTAAGAAACGCCAGAGTATGAAAGCTTCCAATCCAACAGACCAGATCAAATTGGCCGAGATATCAAAGCTAATCAATAAGCGCAAGGTGACCGATATAAGGAAGTATAACATGGAAAAAATTGAGCATGCTGTAAAGAACGGGGGAAGCCTTAAAGCGGTAAAGAAGAAATTGGGCATAGGCAAAAACCAGATGTATGCGATAAAGGACAAGGCGGGCAACGTCATCACGAATATGGACAAGATAGTCAAAGTAGTCAGGACCGTAATGAGATTGGCGGTAGGGAAAAACAGTCACACGTTCCACCAGTGACGAAGGATGAGGTCAAGAAAGCATTAGAAACTATGAAAAGGGGGAAATCAGCTGGAGAGGATCAGATAACTACAGATTTGCTGAAGGACGGGGGGGGGGGGATATCGTGCTAGAAAAACTGGCCACCCTGTATACGCAGTGCCTGGTGTCATCGACGGTACCGGAACTATGGAAGAATGCAAACATTATCCTCATTCATAAGAAAGGGGACCCTAAAGACCTTCAAAATTAGACCAATCAGCTTACTGTCTGTTACGTATAAGGTATTTACTAAGGTAATCGCTAATAGAATCGGGACAACCTTAGACTGCAATCAAGCAAAGGATCAAGCAGGTTTTCGGAAACGGTACTCTACTATCGATCATATCCATACCATCAATCAGGTGATAGAAAAATGCTGGGAATATAACCAGCCCTTATACATAGCATTCATTGATTACGAAAAAGCATTTGACTCAGTTGAAACCTCGGCGTTGATGCAGGCATTGCGAAATCAGGGGGTAGACGAGCCGTACGTGAAAGTGCTGGAAGATATATATAGTGGCTGCACAGCAACCATAGTTCTGCGTAAAGAAAGTAACAAAATTCTCATAAAGAAAGGTATTAGGCAAGGAGACACAATCTCCCTAGTACTATTCACAGCTTGCTTAGAGGAAGTATTCAGAGACTTGGAATGGGAGCAGTTAGGGATAAGGGTAGATGGAGAATACCTCAGTAATCTGCGATTTGCTGATGACGTTGCCTTGCTAAGCAACTCGGGGGATGAACTGCAAATAATTATTGATGACCTAGACAAGAAAAGTAGAAAGGTAGGCTTGAAAATCAATATGCAGAAGACTAAGGTAATGTTCAACAGCCTCGGGAAGGAGCACCAGTTTACGTAAGGTAGCGAAGTACTGGAAGTAGTAGACAAATATGTCTACTTAGGACAGGTAGTAACCGCAGATCCGGACCATGAAAAGGAAATAAGAAGAATAAGATTGGGATGGAGCGCATTTGGCAAGCACTCACAGATTGACTAGCAGCTTACCGGTATCGCTCAAGAGGAAAGTATACAACAGTTGCATCTTACCTGTACTCACCTATGGGGCTGAAACGTGGAGGCTAACCAAGAGAGTTCTACCTAAGTTGAGGACAACCCAGAGGGCTATGGAATGGAAAATGGTAGGAGTAACATCAAGAGATAAGAAGCTTGCAGAGTGGGTCAGAGAAATAACTCAAGTTACTGACATTCTAGCGGAAATTAAGAAGACGAAATAGACATGGGCAGGACATGTAGTGCGATGAGAGGATAACCGATGGTCGCTTAGGGTAACAAACTGGATTCCAAGGGAGGGAAAGCATAGCAGGGGGCGGCAGAAAGTTAGGTGGGCGGATGAGGTTAAGAAGTTCGCGGGGGTCAAGTGGATGCAGCTAGCACAGAACCGGGTTAAGTGGAGAAATATGGGATAGGCCTTCGCCCTGCAGCGGTTATAGTCAGGCTGATGATGATGATGATCTGATTGGTGGTTAAAATCAAATCAGGATTAAAATTTCACCTTGCACTAAGTACAAAAACTACAAAATACAGTACTTGACGCGGCTAGGTGGTGTGAGTCGCCGTCATCCATCCATCCGTCGTATGTAAGCAAGCGATGTAGACAGACGTGCTTTTGGAATGTTCTGGAACATGTCTGCGAATGCTATTGCACTGAACTCTTAAAGGCAAAGCTTAAGCACCCTCCAATGTTTGGCTTAGGTTTCCGGTTTTTGTTATCTTGTAATACTTCTACTTGACATATTGGAAAATTTGTTTTTAACCAGAGAGAGGGGACTTTAAGGACTTCAAGGAATATAATTTGAATATTAATACAAAATGCTCCACAAACCCCTGGAGTTGGCGTTTAAGATGATGAACTGAAGTGTCTCGAGGACCATGTTTTCTCTGTGTGTGTGTATGTGGGGGGCGGGGGGGAGGGAGGGAGGGAGAGGAGGGGAATCCTCACGGTACTAATGAATCTCTCGTTGTTCTCATACCTGGATCCGATCTGCAAAGTGCAGATATGAAAATCAGATGCTGCCATGCCAAATCGGGGTTGCAAGAAGGTTAGGGAAGTACAGTCCAGACAAATTTACCAATCGCTTTATTTGTTTGGAGGCTAATGTGAGAGTGGGCTGTGGTACTGGGTTGACACTGTGAAGCAAAAAAGCTGGCGCAAAATACGGGCTCAAAGCCACGCATTTTGACTGACATTACATTTAAAAGTAGAGTAGGTCCATCAGAAAGGCAGATGTAATGTCTTGTGAACTTCAAAAATTTTGACTAATGGTATTCGAGAAAAAAAAAAAGGAGGGGCATAAATTTTTAGACACCTCTTATAAATCAGAACTAATTAGAGGGGGGGGGGGGTGACGAACGCCTTGTTTCTCTGCATCAGCTAGCCAGAATTGCTGATTGGTCTCTGTTGTTTTTACTCAGTATATACGAAGCAGATTTTTTGCAGCTGTTCTTAACTAGGTGGTCTTCACCTTATGTAAATTTAATTTGGAGGTACCATGGAGGAACTTCCTATGCAGCATGACAGTGAATGAAGGAAAATATGCTTGCATGACAAGTTTGTGCCCACTTTTGGAAGTCAAATGCTACTTTAAGCCTGTGATAATTATCCTTTGAGTGGGTGCCTGTATGGATGACTGTTGTGATTGGTGGCACGTTCTTACTGCTAGAAAATTCAACCCAGAAGCAGCTGCAGTAGCAGTTCTTCGATGCATTATCAGTCTCAATGGCTTTGTCACAGTTAATGGGCCAGGCTTTGCCGCAGCACTGACGCCAGTTTTCAAATTTTTCTTAAGGTGCGGAGGCCGTCGGTGTACCTTCCCACACGTGACCACCCCTCTGACCAAGGTAAGCAGTGACAGGCACTTCCTTGCTTTTATGGCAGAACACCCAATACCTTTCAAAGCAGTCTGTTATCAAGCTGGAATAAAGTGTATGTATATGTATATGTATATATATGGGTGTGTTCAGATACAGTAATCGAGGTCCCATGGCCATTTTTTGTTTTCAAATAAATTTTTATATGTGGTGGGCTATGTCTCCACGTAAAGAAATGAACCTTAGTTTTGCAAGATACGGCGTAGTTTCTTAAGCAAAAAAATCGTATATAGTCTTGCCTCTTTAAGACACTTTGCTTCCCGATCAAAACTGTCCGTAAAACGAGTCGTCTATAATAACGAATTGCAAAGAATAATAATAAGCAGCACGCTATAATTGTGGTCTGCTTTTGTTGACAGTGCTGGGCACTAAGGTTGAAACTATTCATAACTTGGGAAACTGCAAGCCCATTATCCCGGTCACCTTTATGCTTGAAGTAAAGTAGTTTCACTTAACGCATCTAGCGGTGTAGATATCTCTTACGACATCTTTTGGATAAATGACAATGTCTTCTACAACTGCTCACATTCCACGAACTGCTGCTGCATGACCCAGCACTCATTTGGCTGAAAGCTGCTTAATTCGGCTTTCTATCCTGCACAAGCTGTGGGTAAAATTTTCTTCACAGCCCTTCATACAAAGCAGAAAATGGCAAGATGCATCGGCTAGCTAGGAAAATTCGCTCTGTAAACATGAAACTTAGAAAGAAAAGGGACTTTACTTAGTGATTCGCACTTCCTAATTGCATTCAAGTGGCATGCCCTCAGAGTGCAAAAATCAAACAGCAGAATCAGAAAATTCATTCTCATTTCTGTCGATATTAACATGACAAAACTACGTGGGCCCCAATGGGCTCTGTGCATTTTTCACTTGTCCATTGTCTGAACAGCGAGTTTCCATATTTAACATGCAAGCACATTAAAAAGTTCGGTTCCCAGAAATATTGTCCATAATACGAGTTGTCCATATTAACAGGGGTGATATTAACAAGGCACGCATGTATCACTAGAGGTAGAAAACACCATTTTTGCCATTTCAAAAAGTTGGAAGTTTGGAGATCTGGTTCTTGCAATTTAAAATTTTGTCATCCGTTATTTTTTGCTCACTATTTTATGTAAATTTTACTTTTACAAGAACCATAGAAATATGTTTTGCTGCTGAAATTGATTTAGTAAAAAAATCACAAACTTTGCTTCAGGAGTGATACACTCCAAAATGTCCACTTTCAACCTTACATTCTGACATCTTGAGTTGTTTGCACTAAAATCTGTTCTCTCCATTATGCAGACTATGTTCTTAATTTCAGACAAAATGTGGAGTTCTAGATCACTAGGTGTGTTCTCCACAATGCATCAAAATCGTTCAAAATTTGAAAACGGCAAAAAGGGGCAACTTGGATTCCAACTTAAGAAAAAAAAAAACATCACCTGCGATTTGTTTTTCAAGAATCCTCGGTAACAGAAATATTACAGACTAAAAAAGTATTGCATTATATTCTTTAAAATTATGAAAACAAATATAAAACTGAGGGCTTGTCCTGCAAATTGCCAATTTTCAGCCCTACATTCTGGCACGACTCAATACAGTGTTGCACCCGAAACTTTTTCTCTATATTATGCAGGCCTTGTTTCTATTTCTTTTGCCCCGCCAGGGTGGCGCAGTGGTTACGGCGCTCGACTACTGTTCCCAAGAATGCGGGATCGAACCTCGGGAGTCCTTCACTACGTCGTCTCTCATAACCTGAGTCGCTTTGGGACGTTAAACCCTACAAACCAAACCATGTTATCTATTTCTTGGAAAATTTTCTAGCTCTAGAGTAGTCCTTTCTTCATATTATTTTGAAATTGGTCACAATTCAAAAATATAAAAAAAATGAACAACTTTCATTCCAATTTAAAAAAACTACCCCAACTTCGATTTTCATCAAAATCTCATTAAAAAATCCTAAGTACTTTATAAATATCTTTTGTTTTTTTAATATCATACTTTAAAAATATATATATTAACTAAAAATACAAGAATGTATGCATGCTTTAATTCTTTAGAAGTGCTTAGGACTTCCCTTTAAGGTGTAGGGAACAAAATTTGGATTTAGTATTTGCTGACTTTAGTTTCATTTTATCTGATGCAATATCCATAGCATTTTCAATGCTTATATGGGAGAAGACAAGTGACGGTTGAACTTTTTTCTCTAACCTGTATTTTTTTTATTCCGAGGTGCAATAGTGTTCAATCTAGTTCTTAATTATATTTTTTCATTTCTCAGTTGTGACAAAAATTAACAATGCTCTATTTTTGAAAACCATTCTTCCAAGTGCACTTAAGTACAATCATAAGCAAAGTGCTTTGAAGCACTATAGTTTTGGTGGAATTTTATATTTTTTTATGGCAGCAGCACGAATGACCCGAGATGATGAGTATTCTTGTTGATAGAGCTATCTAGCTCGGAAAAGATGCGATCCAACACTGAGCAAACCCGTCGTCCACCTAAACAGCAGGTTACGCTTTGCACTTTAGGTGAACGGCGGGGGTAGTGATGGAGGCCTTGACAAAATAGAGGATAAATAGAGATAGCTAAAAGGTTTCAGGTGCAACACTTTACTGAGTCATGCCAGAATGTAGGGCTGAAAATTGGCAACTTGCAGGACAAGCACCCAATTTTATATTTGGTTTTATAATTTTAAAGAATATTATGCAACACTTTTTTAGTCCGTAATATTTCTGAGGTACCAAGGATTGTTGAGGCACTAAGGATTTAATAAAAATTGAAGATATCTTTTTTTATTTGAATTCAAAGTTGTCCCTTCATTGATAATAATAAATAATTGGTTCACAGGAAGGGAAAGGCGCAGTATCTGTCACACTTGCTCTGTGGACACCTGAATCGTGCCGGAAGGGGGAAGTGAAAGTGGAAAGAGTGAACGGGGAGTATTAGTAGACGGCTACGGAGTAATTTTGACCACCTGGGGATTTTTAACGTGCGCTGACATCGCACAGCACACGGACGCCACTTCATTTCGCCTTCATCGAAACGCAGCCGATGGCGGTCTGGATTGAACCTGGGTACTCCAGCACTGTAGTCTGGCATCTTACCACTGCATCACCGCGGCGGGCCACCTGTTTTCGAATTTCAGACTGTTTCGATATGTTGTGGAGAACACACCTAGCAGTCTAGAGTTCCGCATTCCGTCTGAAATTAAGAACTTAACCTGCATAATAGAGAGAAAAAGTTTTAGTGCAAACAATTCAAGGCGTCATGTCAGTATGTAAGGTTGAAAGTGGACATTTTTGGAGTGCATCGCTCCCGAAGCAAAGTTCGAGATTTTCTACTAAATCAATTGCAGCAACACAACATGTTTCTAATAGTTCTTGTACAGTGTACTCTCGTTAAACGGAACCTCAAGGGACCGGGAAAATATGTTCCGTTTATCAGGAGTTCCGTTTACCAAGAGAATGGGTTCAGCATTGCGCAATCAGCTTCCGCGGTCCCGGCACGACAGGCAGGCGCGCAGTTTGTGATTTCTGCGGAAGTGAATCCCGAAATGCAAAATTTCGGTAATAAGGAGAACAGTATACAATGGGCAAGAACTTTACTGCACAAAGTACACAGCGCACATTTTTTTTTTCTCAGAGTACAGGAATATATTAAAAAAAAAAAGTCAACAGACCGCTTGCTCTTCTGCTGGTAGGGTAGTGGGAACTGCAATTTAATTTAATGGCTGCTGAAAAATGATTTTATGCTTGATTGTTTTAGCTCTCGCAGCCGCTTCTTCTGAATAGCATCACCCATGCTGGATAGGCTACAGAGAAACAGTTCGTTGCCATGTTCTCGGTGGAAGAAGCTCTTGAGCATTTGGACGGCCGACTCCGCTTGCAGTGGTGTCACCACGGGGTCAATATCTTCGTTCTCGAGCTCTTCCTCCGCATCATAGGTTTCATCGGGGGGGGGGGGGGGGGGGGGGCAGGGCAGACATCGGCTAAAATACTCTCCACAGTATTTTGCGGGCATGTTGCCACGTCACTAGCACGGAACACTACACCATTCCGGTCTTTAAACCTAGTCAGCCACCCATCGCTGCATGAAAAGCCCTCAATGCCGAGCTGGAGAGCGAATTCTTCTCCTTTAGCACGAATGAGTGGTCCGCTGATGGGGATGTTTTCGCTGCGGGCCCTTCGCAGCCAAAGCACGAGGCGCTTCTCCAGATCCCTCGTGGTCAGCCGCTCGTAGTCTTTTTCGCTGAGGACAAAAGCGTGACGTTTCGAATGCCGCCCGCAGCTTGTCCTTGTCTTGGAGGATTCTCGTCAGGCTGCTCTTCGGAACGCCGTACTTCGTCACAAGCGCCGTTTTAGTAAAGCGACTACTCTAGAAGTCATTGATGATATCCATCTTCTTTTCCAGTGCAAGCGCATTGTGCTGTCGTTTCTGCGTAGCCATCGGATCCTGACTTCGCGACGAAATGTCGCTACGACACCGAACAAAAGTTCTGAGGCTTAGGCCTAACTGAATACGGAACAGCAACCACACCACGACAACAAGCAGCGACGCGGCGCACTGTGCGAGAAAACCCGAAACTGCCGAAACCGCCAGGAGGTCGGGGAGGTTGAGGGGGAGGGGGACAGTGATGCGCACCGCGATGGCGCTGCACTTGCCCAACTAGTTTTGGTTTCGAGTTTGCTTTCGGTTCCGTTTATGCGATGGTTGAAAAACTTGAGTTCCGATTAACGAGATTTTTTTTACATTGCGTTGATAGAAAACCAACCAACTCTGATGAGTTTGTTCCGTTTAAGCGATTTCTGTTTATCGAGAGTCCACTGTAAAGTCAAACCCACTTATAACAATACTGATTTTAACAATATGTCGGATATAATAATGGGCAGCCGCTGCACCATCAGGTTTGCCATGTGTTCTATGGTAACATAAACTGTTTATTACAATGGTGTCATACTATATTATCAGTTATAATAATCAAATATGGTCACTGAAAGTCAACAATAATGCGGAAACGCGGAGACCAAAAAAGCGCATGTGTACGCGGAGACGCTGACAACGCCGATGCAACAGACAAAAAAATTAATAAAATAGGGACAGAGCGGGTCGAGCCAATGCATTGGTCGGGTGCGCCAGGGAAGCTTGCATGCCGTGGAGACGCGAGAGAGGACGGAGCGCTTCCTCATGCAGAGGAGAGAGGAATGCGCAGGGAAGCTTGCATGCCATGGAGACCCGAGAGAGGACGGAGCGCTTCCTCAAGCATAGGAGAAAGGAATGCGTAAAGTGCTGCTAAACACTGCCATTCTGCGGGAGAGTTTGAGCGCTCCCCCTCTACCTCTGCACGATAGAGCAGTCCATTCTGAGTGCACTGTCTGTGGTGCGCTGCGCTTCGCAATTACACGTTTTGTGGCAGGCATGCAGCGACGTTCGTGCACGTGTCTTTCTAGCGTGGTTCTCCTAGTGTGCCATCATCGTTGCCTAATTTGGCGGCAACAGTGGTAATAAAATCTGGCAACAGATTGTTACACCAGCCGGAACGAACCAGCTCCGCCACGATCATGAACTGCTTCAGGAAGGCGTGTTTCGCTAGGGATGCCATCGACGCCGAAGGTCGTGAAGCTCCTGCCGACAGAGCGATAACAAAACTTTGGTCCACAGTGAGCGGTAGTGACGTTGACACGTTTGGGCGAGGAATTTTTGTGCCGACGATACGGTTGCGACAGATGGAGAGCTGACAGGCGAGGCTGTCGTCGTAGCAGTCATTGGCGTGGAGGACGGTGACAGTAGCGACGACTACAATGAACTGGAACCTGTGCAGATTGTGTGTCACCAGGAGGCTTTGAGAATGATTGACTCCTTCCGGGACTTTGTTATTGCTAAGAACCTTCCACTGCACTTTGTTCAGCAGTTGGATGGCCTGCAGAAAGATGTCAGCCAGATCGCCATGAAACAGACAACGCTTACGGATTACGGATTTCTTCCCGCTACGAACTAAAAAGTGTAAGCAACCCCGTCCTCATTAAATGTGTAGTTTATAACGTTCTCTTTGTTTTTTCGGTCTAATTTGGTTATAAGAATTATCGATTATAACAATGATATTTCCATGACACTTAATATTGTTATAAGTGGGTGTGAGTATGGAATAGTCAGGAAAAAATAATGGATGACAAAATTATAGTGTGCAAGCACCAGGTCTCCAATCTTGCATTTTTTTTTAATGGCAAAAATGCCATTTTTCCACATCTAGTGATATACGATTTTATTTTTGTTTTCAAAGAAACTATGCCATATCTTGCAAAACTAAGGTTCATTCCTTTATGTAAAGGCAAATATAAAAATTTCATTGAAAACAAAAAAATGGAAAATGGTCATGGGACCTCGATTACCGTTGTTATCTGAACAGACCTTAATATGATAAATGTCCAGTGTTTTGCTTTCTTGCATTCAGCTATTCAGTTCAGTTCAGGCGTTCAGTCGTGTCCGACTCTTCGTGACCCTATGGACCATGTCACGCCACGCTTTCCGGTCTATAGCATTCAGCTATAGTAAGTAGCTATTGCTGTAATATGTGTCCTTGCAAAGGTTCTAGTAAAGTGTGCATTCATTAACTGGTCACAAACTAATGGCTCACTACACAGTTTATAAATATGGTATAGGTATCTTGACATCTCAATTTGGCATGGTGGTACGTACTTACGAGTTCCTGATACATTAGTTAAAATGTTGGTGCATAAAAATTTGACAGTGCCTGCAGAATATATATATATGTAATGGACCTCCGGAGGTCCATACTGATCTTCTCACTGTGTGATTACATTTCTATTTGAGTTTCATGTGGGCAGTAGCTAGTACTCCTCTCAGCTATATAAACTCAAACCTCACAATCTTTTAGACAGATATCATCAATTCAAATTTGCCAGCAATAAAAGGGCTGTCCTGGCAAATTTAATTGATTTGTCCCAAAGCGACTCGGGCTATGAGAGACTCCTGGTAAATTCGTTCTGGAAATGACAAAGTGTAAATAAAATTTAAATGTTCAGAATAGCTTTTCCGGTAGAGGCTCACATATTGACACTCATTTCCTGCTACTGTGTTTGAGTTTCCAACAGCAGTCAGTAATCTCAACTTGATCAATTACTGCTTTTTTAGGTGCCAGTTTTGGGCTTATGTAGTTGAATGCGTCTTGCATGCACAAAGCAAACTGAGCCATGGCCAAGCGACTGGGGTTCATATATCCGCTATTTTATTTGTAAGTGCAACTCAGATGCACTAGCCCCGCCAGGATGCGGGATGCGGGATTGAATCCTGGCCTCAGCGGCTGCTTTTCGCTGCAGGCGAAAAGCAAGGCGCCCGTGTGCTGTGCGATGTCAGTGCAGGTTAAAAGAACCCCAGGTGGTCGAAATTTCTGGAGTCCTGCAATACGGCGTCTCTCATAGCCTGAATTGCTTTGGGACGTTAAACCCTACAAATCAACCAATCAGATGCACTAGCATAGCTCGGCCGTGGTTGTTCAGTGGTTAGGGCACTCGACTGCTGTGCGCAAGGATGTGGGATTGAATCACGGCTGCGGCGGCCGCTTTTCGATGGAGATAAAAAGCATGGCGCCCATGTGCTGTGCGATGTCAGTGTGCAGTAAAGAACCCTAGCTAAACCCTAAAGAACGGGGCCTTCCACTACGGCATCTTTCATAGCCTGAGTCGCTTCGGGACGTAAAACTCCATAAACAACCAGCTTCACTAGTATAGTCCATTTGCATTTTGTGCATGCTGTACATCTGTAGACCCATGGCACAGTTCAAATTTTAGTTTATTTTTTGAGAAAAGAAAGCTTTCAGTATATAAGAAATAGTTATTGTTGGTGCTTGGCAAACAATGTTTTAAAAACAACAAAAAAAACTGTGCAGATCATTTTTCGAGCAGTCAGGTAATGAGAATTTTTTCAAAGCCTGTTAACTAGTGTGTAAACCTGCACTCGGCAACCTTCTGCAAATTTTATGCCCTGTCTTACTTTTTTGCCAAAATGCATCTGTGTTCCGTCGTCACTTTATTTACTGGCATATGAGCGGTTTCTCCATTTCAACTTTTGCACCCTGCCCTTCCTGCACCACCTGCATTGTTCGCATTAGCTGTGTGTAACGTCACTGTTATTTTTTGTCAAAGACAACATAATGTACTTTCATCATACACGCACTCTCCTTTCTCCTGTATTAGCTTGACAAAAATATTTATTACACTCAATGTAAGAAATGCTCTTCTGAGCAGCACGCCATTCTTGTGATTCTGCACTATGAATTGGTCACTGGCATGCAATATTGGTGGGCATGGATAACTTTTAGCATGTGGTCACTGCTAAAAGTGATGGCCATGCCCAAGGGTTAGTTGCTTCCACGGCAGTAGTGTTGAATCAAATCAGTGTCAAGCTCGATTGAAACCTGCGCACAGAAACTTCAGTGGTTTTGTGCTACTGCTTACCATTGTGAGATCATGCCACCACTCTACCAGTTGTGTCGAAAGACAAACTGTAAGCATCCTTATCAGCGGAAACATTTGATTACTGCCAGTCTGAGTTGAGTTTGCGCCAAAGCGCTCTTAATCAGTAAAGCGCCCTGCATGAGCCAACTTGACATCACTGCAGTGCCCAGTTGTGCGCGGTGTATAGTACGTGGTAGCTTTTCAGAGCATGTAGAATGATGCGAAATAACAAATCAGTGGAGCTGTCCTGTAAGTGTTGAGTTGTGTAAACCAGTGCTACGAGCTAGTACATGACATGGGTTTTCATGGTGATCACTTGTGTGGAACTATCATTTCAGTGATCACAACTGAGAAGACAAACATTCTGCTGCGGTACCTGCATCAGCAATGGGATAAAAAGGTAACTCATGCCACTGGAACGCTCTTGTCATTTGTTCCTAGAATTCCTATGTGGGCTGTGTTGCATTGCGGAGGAAACTGCAAATGAATGTCCCGACACCTTCAAAATGCCCACTAAAAATGGACTACAGTGACTTCATTTCTGTGGCATTATTAAATCTGACCATTCAGAAGACCACGGGCCTTTAGCTTTTATGTCATTTCCCGTCTTATCAAAGGTCTATTTTGTAACATGAGTTGCACCTCTTAGTGTTTAACGGGACTCTCATGGAGAAACCAGTGAGACACTGAAGCAATGAAACTCCATGACGTTTGTCGGCGCGTGTTCTTGTGTTCAGTGCATGTGCGACAGTACGGCCCAACTACAACAGATTCGTTCCTCCAGGCTTGTCTGCTGTCTGAACTCAAAACAACCACTAGATGAAACTCAAAACGAAGCAACGAGAACAGCGGCTTTTATCGGACTCTAATCCATTTGCACAAATATTCTCATTTTCGCCCATGCTTTGAACGAAAGATTGTGCGCCGCCGAAAGTTTGGTATGAGCTTCTGAGGCACTGAAGTCACTCAGCCGTCATCGCAATGTGATGCCATGAACTGCGTGATGGGCGCATAATAAATAAAATTATGCCAGAAAAAATTGCTGCCTCTCCTGCTGTCAAGGATAGATGCAAGAATGAAATTGGTTTATCACCAGTGCGTCTTATCGTCTTTCTCCATTGCTGAGCCTGAGCAGTTGTGATGACCACGTTGTTTGTTATGCTCGATGCGTTGCAGTTTATTCGAAACAAGCCCCGCCTCAGTGGCACATTTGCACAAACTGGCGAGGGGAAAGGATGGGATCACTTAGATGGACAGCGATGAGCACAGAATCATTGCCCTCATGCACAGTTGTGGGCCAAAAACGCTTATTGTCTACTCTTGTTTTACGCGTACAGCCCTCGTTCGTTCTGATGCCATCGTCAGAACACTAATGGATAGGAAGAGTGCGGCAGAGATGGCAGCACTGATTTAATACCGTGCCACGGTCAAGGGCATTTCATTTCTGCTACGGCTCGTGTCTCCTCTCGGGGTGCTTTTGAAATGTCCAAAGATTTGTTCCCTTCAGTATTGTGCCTGGAAACCAGAACTCAATGAGGTAATGACTCATTTGGGCAGCACCTTGTGTTTGTATGACGGTTTTGAACGAGGGTTGAGAGAGCAAATTTATCTCATTAAATCTAGTTCGGTGCCCATATGATTGGAAATGTGTGCGTAAAGATTAACTCTCGGTTCTATTTCGGTGTCGCCTCAAGGTCAGCGACAGCAGGAGCTAGAAGCATTTCATACTTAAAATAAAAAAATGTTCACATACATGATTCAAACCCATGACGAAGCGCACTAGTCAGCTCTCCTAGGCACTGCTTTAGGCAACGAAGCCATCGCCGCAGCCTGACAAAGCATGTGTTAGGCAGCTACCACTTCTCGCAGTGTGGGTCATCGTCTTCATCAGCTTCTATTCGAGCACAACTTAGTCTCAAAGCAAGACCACACAGACAGTTGAAGCTAAAATTTGAACGTGTCTCGCATACCCTCGGGCAGCCATGTCACACCTCAGGTACAAACAACTTTTCGAACTGCACTACGTCGTCGCTGTGGGAAAGAGCGAGGACAGAGAGCGAATCCACCCATTCACACTCCCAACCTAAGTCGGAAGCCTTCTGCCACTTCACACACTTTGGCGGCTAATGCCACTGATAGATGCGCTAGGCTTTGGTCTACCAATGTTTGGTAAACATGACTTATTGTTTTTTGTCCTGGGCACTAACGTAGCTCATTCAACTTGGCTTAGTGGTTTCCCTTAGTGCATATGTGCAGTCCTGGTAGTCTGAACAGGGCGGCTTGCTTTATTTCTTTACAGCAGAGCAGCTCAAAGAAGCGTGATGCCGGACGTAGCGGTCTCCCTCTGGATGATGAGACAACTTCCAGGAAAAGGGCACGCACCGACACTTCCAACACCGACGCTGACTCGCCATGAGATTGCCAAGCAGTGTTGCCAGCAGTGGCTTGGCAGGACAAGGGGATGATGTCCAGTTGTGCCTGCACAATAGGAGGCCCCTGTGGTGTGCTTGCCAGCGCCCTCTGTTGTGCATTGTGGTCATATTAAAAGATGGAAGAGTAAGAATGCATCTGGGCACATGGTTAATGTCTGGCACTCAGATCTAGGATGCGGGCCATTTTTTTTTTTTTTTTTTCCTTTTTCTGCTTGAGCTGTATTCTGTCTTGGTTGTCTCACAGGCGTTCTCTTGTGATGTCGACATCTGTGGCAGGCTCTTAAAACATGGAGGCATCTACCAAAGAGAACAAAAACCCATAGAGAAAACACGTGAAAATATGGTGCCTATGAAAGCTTGGTTGCATTGTGAACGTGTTGCCCTCTTTTTTTGTGGTACCTATATGTTATGGGTGTTTGCACAATGGGGGTTGGAAACTTCTGTTGTTGGATCCTTCTGCTACAGTGCATTGCAGCATGCTTCAGCATGAATGTGGAAGTATGTTTGAGCAGTTACTACTTAGGACCGTAAAGTGTACAGCCCTAACAATGTTGCATCTGTCCAGCCAGTGGATTATTGAGTCTGCCTGAAGTTTTGGTAGTGGAACACAATTGTTAGCTGTGCAAACTTTTTTTATGTGTATACCTCATTTTGTGTGTGTGTGTGTGTGTGTGTGTGTGTGTGTGTGTGTGTGTGTGTGTGTGTGTGTGTGTGTGTGTGTGTGTGTGTGTGTGTGTGTGTGTGTGTGTGTGTGTGTGTGTGTGTGTGTGTGTGTGTGTGTGTGTGTGTGTGTGTGTGTGTGTGTGTGTGTGTGTGTGTGTGTGTGTGTGTGTGTGTGTGTGTGTGTGTGTGTGTGTGTGTGTGTGTGTGTGTGTGTGTGTGTGTGTGTGTGTGTGTGTGTGTGTGTGTGTGTGTGTGTGTGTGTGTGTGTGTGTGTGTGTGTGTGTGTGTGTGTGTGTGTGTGTGTGTGTGTGTGTGTGTGTGTGTGTGTGTGTGTGTGTGTGTGTGTGTGTGTGTGTGTGTGTGTGTGTGTGTGTGTGTGTGTGTGTGTGTGTGTGTGTGTGTGTGTGTGTGTGTGTGTGTGTGTGTGTGTGTGTGGTACATAAACAGTAACCAGGCTCTAGTGTTGAATGCTGCTAATGTGTGCCTACTGGATATTGGCGTGCATCACGCAGAAAGTAGCTCATTCCTAAAGGAAAGCATTAGTATGTCTACTTTATGCTGTAATGTGCAGGGCGCAGATTGCATTGAATGCGGTCATGGCAGCAGTCATGATTCATTGCATTTCCCCTTCTCCTTTTCTTTTTGTCTTTTTTTTTTTCTCGCCCAGTTTTTTGTTGTTTTTTTCTCCACCAAGTAGCGTATAACACCACGGAAAAATATTTCTGGCAACGCCACTTCTTTAAGGTATGTAGTTTTGGCTATTCATGAGGTGGCCTTCAGGCAGTAACCTGTCCCGTGGAAGCATCCATTGAAATTTGCTCGCATTACTGTCAGAATTTTCACTGTGGGAGGTACGAGTGCAGTTTCTTCGTTGCTGATAAAGAATGCAACAGTGCTTTTCAGATCTTTAACTGGAATCACTATTTGCTTCTTCATCTAGCTTTATGAAATTTCTAACTTGTGCAGTCATGTTTTAATTTGTCTGCTTTGAAAAATTATAAAAGGCAGTTGAAAGCCTTTCACCATGTTGAAAGCATTGTTTCTTAGGTTCTAAAGGGAGCCTACTGTTGAGTTATGCGTCTTGTTTTGAAAACTCGTTTTGCACTCAAGTGTGCAATGGTGCATTCATGGTCATGCTGCACGCATGTGTACTGTTACCAGTGTCGCAGAAATGTAGCTGTAAAAAGGGTGTGTTGTAAAGACGATTGCACATTTTGCAACGCATTTCTGGCTTCTGGCTCAGCACAGTTTTAGCTTGAATTCAAGGCTGACATGGCACTGGTGTCGCAGCATGTTTGCTCTGCACACACCTGCAACACATAGTTTTCTCTTCATATCAGCATTAGTACACCATTCTGTCTTGGTCATCAGATTGTCGACAGGCATTAGCCAGGGTTTTGAACTCTTAAGATCATAATTCGCGAACATTTTCTTCGATATTTGTCCAATTTAACCAGGTAAGCAGTTTATGGCCAGTTTTTAATGTCTGTTTGGCAGAATGCATACGCTGGCGTCGCCCAATTCAGATTGTGCGATGCAGAGTGCAACATTGTTACTGTTCATTTGCTTGTCACTTGAAAAGGGTGTAACAGGTAGTGAAGTGGGAACTGCTTCAGTGACTGCAATGGGCAGTGATGTCGCTGTTTCAAGTGTGCACACAGATTGTGACATGCCAGCTTGGCATGTTAATAGCTGTTCTTTAAAAACTGGCATTGCTGAAATAAAAGCATTCGGGCTCGGTTAAAAAGACTGCAGAAGCCTGAGTGTACTATTGCCAAGCACATGAGGCCGGTTAGCTCCCGCTAAAGGATATTGGCGTTTCTGTAACACTGGCTGCGACGTAAGTTGAAACGGCATGCCTGCTTGTCATATTCTATGCGCAGCGGTTATGTTTAGTTGCCATAATGACTTCTTTTATTTCTTTCGGCGCCCCTCGTCACGAAAAGCAGCGCATCTGATCACAATCGCGCCTCGAGCTTTTGTTCGGAGCCTGTGAATTAAGCTATCGTGTGCTGTGTTTGAGAGAGGGAGCATGTGACTCAGTGCTGTCCTGTCCGTTAGTCATGCCTGTGTCGCTTCGTCGGGTTGAGATGCGGGCCGCCAAGTGGCTCCTTGTTGTGTGCTGTTACGTCAGTTGTGTCGGCGGCGGAAAAATATTGCTCCGCGATATCCACGTGTGTGTGTGTGAGAGAGAGAGAGTGTCCGGCCTAATGCGAGATAGTGGCCACTATCTCTTGTACACTTATTTCTATTGCCGCAAGGCTTCCATCTTCGCAACGCGTTTTACTTTTTTTACTTCTTTTTTTTTCTGAATTTTTACGCACATCACAAACTTGCGGCTGCACTTTCCTCGTGGGCCGGCAGTAGAAAGATTTGCAATGAAAACTATGCATATCCTTGCAGGTAGCGACGGAGTGCGTGCTTTTGTCCCCGTACTTGTGGTATCGAGCAGTATCGAGCGTGCTTGGTTTCTTCTGTGTGCTGTTGTCGCGTGGCGCGCCTAATCGAGTGACTAGGCGCGCCAGGAATGAAACTCCCTCTTCTATTTCCATCTCGTTGCTTTCGATTTCCTCGTATTTTGCGCACGTGAGATTTTCGTGCTCTGTTCTGTATAATGCTGTTTTATTTTTCTGCTTTTCATGGCGGACACGAGTTGAGAGAATTTACAGTTCACCTTTTTAGCCTCTCAATAAAAGTTGACAGTATGCGCGCTTGACTTCGTTGTAGTTGGTCACCTTCTTTTCATGGTTATTAGGTTCTTGAAACCGTTATTAGCTAAGCGGGCTCTTTCTGCGCTACACGAACGTGGTGGAGCACTGCGCTGATCTTCTCATCGGTCGTACTTAGCCTGCCCCGGGCTTTCTAAACTCTTGCTTTACTGCTTGGCCTGCGAAGGTCGACGTGAGGCTGGCCTGGGCTGTTCCCAGTCGCAGCGCGCAAGCAGTAATGTGCTTACCGCATTCAAGTAGGACATACAACAGAAGTCGCTGAAGTCCAAACACCCGAAGATAATTTGGCTTGGCAGCAAAAATGCTTGAACAGTGGTTTCGTATTTTCATAGATTGTTGAGAGTTTTATAATTGTTACAGACGAGGAAGAAGTGGGCATGGGCAGGAGTGCTCGCGCTAGACCCCCAACGTTCATTAAAAGTCATTGCTGTCAGTCATATGTTCTGTTTTCCGGTGGCCGCCACGAAACGTTTTAATTGGAGGTACGGAGTGCGTTCATACTGGATCAGAGCTAGGGCGCGATCTCCTTCCGTCGACGGTAGAGGGTTCCAGGGACGCGTCGTCTAGCTGTTTCCCAGACTGCCAGATTCGACCCAACCTCGCCGGTTTCCTCCCGCCTTGACCACAAGAAACAGTGAAAGACAACTAGCCCGACGTGAAAACCACACGGGAGGACGCACCAAAAGACAGCGAATGAACGGCCAGACGATCCGACTGATCGGAGACTCCGACACGAGGACATCGCTCCTTCCCGTGCCGTTTGATGTGCCTGGGCCTCAACGGTCGGATCCTGGTGACCTGTGGACCGAAAGCTTCCTGGGCCAGGCTTCATCCGGTCATCATCATGACGACAAGCCGTTATTTTCTTTCGCTGCCTTCGCCTATCCAGCCATGAGGAGGAAGAGAATGTCCTGGGCCAGGGTCACCAAGACAAACTGGTCTTTCAGCTGGTCAGAGGCTAACCAAACCTGCCACGTTGGGGGAGGAGTGTATGGAAAGTGAAACATGCATTGTTCTAAGTTTGCATAGTGTTCAGGACAATTCGGGCACGCGAGAGAGTCTGATGCGGTATAGAAACGATCGGGCAGGAGTAAGGAGTATATAGGTGTATGCGTCGAAGAATGAGTATTTGCGAGGTAATGAGGGATTTATAAGGAAGAGGAAGTATACGAAGAGTTTTCCTAATGTCATAGTGAAGATTGTTTTTTGTAGTTTGTAGTTTTTTGTAGAGTGGCGTCCCACGTGGGGGTGGGGATAAGGCCAGGTAATCCCAGCGCCCGGTGCTGAAAGTCGCAGGTGAGGCAATGCACTACCTCATTGTCTGGGATTCCAGCTGGACCAGGAATATTCCACCTCATTTTGACGGTGTGGGGACGGATTGATAAAAGCTGTGTAGTTCATCCTGTATAGTTATTCAGGAATGCGACCCATATGAATGGCGCTTATAGCCTGTATTGAATCAATGTATATGGTGTATCCTGAAGGGCTAGGGTGTGCTTGTGTAAGATCTTGAATATGGCCAATATTGGCAGGGTCTCGAGAGTAGCTCTAGGACTATTCCCGGCGCCACCGAGCGAACGTCCCGATCGCGGGCGAAGAAGAAATCGAAGTTGAACAGATTCATGGCACGATCATCGTAGAAGAAGAATGCCTTGAATCTGATCAACTTCGATTTTTTTGCCCGCAATCGGGACGCCGCCTGGTCATGTCCAAACTCTTATGGGTATGCGCATTCCTTATGAGGGCAACAACAGGAGCCCTCGCGCTAGGTCAGCCAACATTTCATTACAGGTAATATGTCATCGGCAGCGGGGATGTTTTTTTCCTTGCCGCCACGTAACAGTATATAAATATATTGCGCTCAGGCCTGTTACATGTTATTAGGCCCGCAATGTATGAATTTCTCCGCTGTGTAGCAAAACAGCGCGATAATTCACGGCTGCTCATCTCTCTTGAAAAGACAAAAGTTCTGTGGTGACAACTTACACCATGCTTTGTGCCACCGCTCGTAGTTTTAGGTATGGTTTTGGGAATTTTGTGAAACGCAAACCTATTATAAGTATGTAAACAGCTGAGGAAATGTACAGAAGGTCAAATGTACCTTGTCTCTACATTGCCAAAGTAAAAACGAGTTCGTTTTGTAGGATTAGCACCCTGCAGAAAAAATTAGAGGGTCTCTTAGATGTTTCTTAAGAGGAGAACGGCGAAAGCCTATACTCTACAGTCAGTTGTGGTCATTTCAAGTTGTTTGACATATTGGCCGTTTCATAGTCATGATGAGTCTTGTTGAGTCATGCCTAGTCATTGTCATTCATATCTAAGCATACTTACTCATTTCCAGTCAATTGCGGCCATTACAAGCCGTCGTTTGACATACTGATCGTTCCGTAGTCATGCTGAGTCATACCTATTAAATGTTGTTTGACTTACTGGTCTTTCCATAGTTATGCTGAGTCATGCCTAGTCGTAGCCATTACCACTCAGCTAAGCATGTTTGCTCATTTCCAGTTAGTTGCAGTCATTAATATTAGCTTGACATATTGGTCATTCCATAGTAATTTTATGATCATTTTATTATTCATTATCATTACTCATTCATTACCAATCAACATCAATTGTTTTCATTCCTAATGTATTTCCTCACACATACGTTCACATCAGTGCACAGATCCTATGCACAGATCCCGCGCACAACTCTCGCGCGCAGGATTTCGTTCCTTGAGCCTAGAAAGGCTTTTAAAGTATATAAATTACGTTTGAAGTTGCAATGAAATCTTGAAGTAACCCGGATGTACTGGCTCAGTGGTATATGGCGCTCGACTCCTGATGCAAAAAATATGGTGCCATGTACGAGTTCAATATCAGTGCAGTTTGATAAAACTTCAGATGGCTTAAATTTCTGATGCCCTCCACCACGGCTTCATTACAGCCGATGTCGCGCTGCATCGAGGCACCCTAGTTGAATGGTGTTCAGTTCAAACAATGTCAGCAGCCGTCTTGGCAACTATATTAGGTATCGTTTTCCCCTCTTCCACAAATTATTCACAAGCGTGAAAACTCATTCTGGTAGCGGTTCGCTTAAAACACTTATCCAAATTGCTGATTTCTGCGTTTCTTCCGCACAGCCTTTCAAACAATACCTGACCAGCCTGTTTGCTCATCACACCTTGATTTTGAAGTGAAACCAACTCGATAAGCGAACAACAGGCACCGTGCACGCTACGTTCTTAATCCTGTGGCTGAACGCCGAATGTTGATGACACATTCCTTATAGGGTGCTTCTGGGTTAATTTATACAGCGGATGCTACCATTCCTCCTCGACAAGTGCTTCATTTCTTCAAAAAAAAGTCATTTTCCTCTTTGGCCACTTGTACACATAAGGTGTTCATTTGTAGTTGCCATGCTGGAAGTACAATTATTATCACATACACGTGGATTTTGAGCGATACCCCGTCGTTTGGCTCAGCCAATGTCAGGCGGCATTTCACAGTCTATCAGAGACTCTAGAGTAAGAGCAAAATCTTCAGAAGCATCAATAACTAACGGTCAATAACTAACAGAGTTTAATTCCTTCGGCTCATGTGGACGATACATTTCTCGACGGCTAAATTTACCGACCTGGCCTGTATCGGTTAAACAAAAAAATCTTCTCTACACCTAGATCTCTTGAGAACTCTCTTGAAATGACCTACCATGAAATGCATGGAAAGCTGATGGTATTTCATCCCAGAGTTTCATGTGGCCGCACATAACTGTTTTTTGAGAAGTCTTGGTGACAACCTACTCTTCGCACTCCACCCATCGCCTGTAAAAGTGTGCAGCAATGTAAGTATATAACCGCAGAGGAGGATGCTTGAAAATGGCGGCTTTTGACTAATTAAAACAGACAGAAAATAACCAGAATGGGCAGCGCCCATGAAGGAAAAAGTGAAAAGAAAAAAGTAACTGATGCCAAACATTCACGCCCTTTGGAAAAATTGTGTCAAAATTCATTCACATGTAACAAATATGTATTTTCTTTTTTGAATATTTAGAATCTATTCGACAAAATTAAAAATGTATCTTTTTTGTTCACTGCTGCTCTTCGCGTGAGTTCAAACTTCAAGTTACCATCAAAAGGTAAGTACGGATTATGTTTGAGCAAGTACGCTTATGTTCTTTCCTTCGGATAGATCGTTTCTTGGAGAGGCAACACAAAATGGCAAGAAACATATACTGCTGCACCCCAGGTATACCACCAACGACTGTTTCTATCCCGGTCGCCTCTGTATGTGTAGGTGAAGTGGTGTGACTTCCTGCTTCCTCTCTTGACTGTCATCCTCCACACTACGCTGCGTACCGGCTAGGCACCGCGTCATTTCCCGTACCCTTAACGTCATGCCGTATGCATGGAACTGGTTCCCCCAGTTCCCGTAGCATTGACCACTTTCGGGCGATGTTTGAACACAGCGAACATTAAGAGTTTACCATCGTGCTTTCGCCGCAATCACAATTATGGACAGTCCCACTTCCATCATCAGCATGCCAACAAAAATTCAGGGGGCACTTTGACAATCTAAAGTGAGCAGAGGCAAAAGTCCATTGCGCAATTGTGACGCCACTGCACGTGCACAGTTGTTTGTGCACGAGGACACTGCGCATGTGCAGTGCGTGCGCTTAGGATGCTCAAAGCATACTAATCCATTATAATTAAACAAGTAACTTATTGTCATTAACGAGTTAATTAGTACCGATGAATTAATTATTGTTGAATAAGTACTCATTAACAATTCTATTAATCATTGACTAATTAAATGACTAGCCTCGTCTAATTAACCAGTTATCATTAACTAATGTTCATACACCTACTACTACATTATTGATTAACTATCAGTATTGAAACTATCCTAATCTTTCTGAAGATGATCGACAGCTGCCGCGGACGCACGCGCGGACATACCTCGCGAGTCATGAGCCATAAAGAGCTTTCGCTTTAAAAACAAACGACAACAAACGAACAACACACACCTGGGTACACGCATGTAAGTCTGCGGTTGAACACATGTGTGACTACCCAGAAGCCAAACTGCGTATTTAAATCTTGCTTGCATATTCCGTGCCTTATTAATGCGAAAGAATTGGAGACCCCATCGGGTGGAAAATGCGGCTTCCGTGAAAAAATTCCCTCAAGAAACCGCCTCCTAAAAATCGCCTGTGAACAACTGAATCAATTAACTGAACTTAATTGAAAAAATAAATTAGTAGCTACCCGACACAGCTGGAAGGTGGCAAAGCAGAGGAAAGGGAATTCCTCTTATCTCGGACTTTTGAGTGACAGACCGTGGGGATAAAATACCTTTGAGATAATGGTCACTTGGGAAAGACAATCTTTGAGAGAAAATGCATTTAGGATGCAATGGGGCTTGAATGCGTTCGCATTAAAAACAGCAAGTTGCCTTAAGGATTTAAAGTTCTGACGTTTAAGCCATCTCGTTAAGAATACCCTTACGCAGAAAATCGGCCTTGCGAACGAAAAAGCATGGGCTTGGCGCTGACAGGTGGTAGCTGGCAGCTGACATACGGCAACATTGATTCTTCGGTGGCTTCTGCAACGTAACGGGACCACATGATACCAGAAATTTGGGAGCAGCTGCCAAATCTTCTCGCTCATCTGACGTAGGAAGGTTATGGTTATGGTTGGTTCATAGGAAGGGAAAGGCGCAGTATCTGTCACACTTGCTCTGTGGACACCTGAACCGCGCCGTAGGGGACGGGATGAAGGTGGGAGTGAAAGTGGATAGAGAGAAAGGGGGACCGTAGTGGAGGGCTACGGAGTAATTTCGACCACCTGGGGATCTTTAACGTGCGCTGACATCGCACAGCACACGACGCCTCTTCGTTTCGCCTCCATCGAAACGCAGCCGCCGAGGCCGGGATTCGATCCCGGGAACTCCGGCACAGTAGTCGGGCGTCTTCCACTGCACCACCCCGGCGGGGCAACGTAGGAAGGCATGTTCCAGAATTCCCAGTCAAGCACGCACTCGTAGACCAGGCACTAGCAGGCACGTTCACGCGGCTTGGTTAAGTCAGGCACTAGCCTACGCTATCGCCTCATACCCTTGAAGGCGGAGTGTAAGTGTCCTCCATAATGGTTTTCTTTTTTTTTTTTTTTTTTTAATGTTCAGCCTCCTTGGAAACAGAAAGAAAGAAGTGATTTGTAAGCGTGACTGATCAGTTGTAATACTATATTTCCCTGTAAAGCTTACGAGATACCTCAAGTAATGGTTTTCTACAGCCAGTAAATGTGCGAAGGCAGTTCCTCTATTAGAAATCTTTCAGCTTAGCCTTGAGTATAAACTTGCTGGTTAGTGATAACACACCAATAACTTCTTAGTTCTTCCTCGTGAGCACGATGTTCTGCTTCACGGGCAGTAGAAAGAGGCTCGAACCATAGCCTTCCATGTTCACATCCGAGGGCTTGCCGGGAGCACTGCAGCTGAGCCTCTGCATTAGTCGCACGAGGATGTAGAACATGTCCACGTGCGCCAGCTTCTCCCCGGGGCAAGTGCGGGGGCCCATGCCGAACGTGAGCAGTGGCCCGAGGTCCTGGCGAAGCTTTCCTGTGGCCTTGTCTAGGAACCGTTCCGGACGAAACTCTTCTGGCTCGTCCCAGACTTTGGGGTCATGGTTCGCACAGTAGATGTTGTACAAGATGCCCGTGTCTTTTGGTACGGCACGCCCACCTGTGAAATAGCAAATATGAGTTTCGACTACGACTTCCGTTCAGTGTGCTTGCCACGCGTCTGCAGGCCCGCCTCTGCACGTTCATTTGCTACTGCTCTCCGCAGTCGTGCTGCAGAACGAGCAAACTGTGAAGTTGTTAATGAGAACAAGATCGGAGTCTATGGCGGGAATGTCAAAAGTTCATTGTTCGTCTTTGCTATATTAATGAACGATACCAGTCTGCATTGCAACGATATTTGGCTATCTTGGTCGTGCTGGCTTTGTAGATTTCAAGTCTTACGCTGACAATCTTTCTTTTAATTTTTGCCGAATGCCTTAGTCCAGATATAAATAAATGATGCGACTGCTCACCAGCTATAGTATCCGTGGAAGACTTGTGCGGGAGGCCAAGCGGAACTATTGGGCGAAATCTGAGCGTCTCCAGTAGGCAGGCCACGGTGAAAGGAAGCTTGGCTCGGTCTTTGTAAACGGGAGGAGTGCTTCCTGGAGAAGAGATGAAATGAAGCATCCTTTGGAACTCGGAGTATTTCTGAAGATGCAAAATTGCGTTTTAGATATTTAAGTAATAAATAATTTTGAAAGTCTTAGGCAATATGCCAGGATGCCTGGTTATTAAATGTATGACATTCTTACTATTTGCGTTTAAACATAGCAGAGAAGATTTTGTTGCTGTTGCATTTCATAATAAAAGGAGGCAAAATATTTTCGTACCGATGTTTTCGTTGATTTCTTTCTGGATCTTTTCTTGAATCCTTGGTTCTTTGGCAAGAATCAGAAAGAGCCACTGGAGTTCTCCGGCCGAGGTGTCGGTGGCGGCTGCAATAAAGTTGAACTTAGTGTGACAGGCAGGCGGGAATACAACCAAGGAAACTTTTTGTGAATAACAAGGATTTGTTTCTGAGATAGTTGCTGGTTTCTGCAAAAAAAAAAAAAAATTCCTTCAAATAAAAGTTACAAAGAAAAGAAGGCCCGTACACACGCCTGACTGACAATGAGCTCTACTGAAGCAAAAGACAAGCACATATGAGAGAGAGGGGGGTTATGAAGGAATGGGGAATGTAGGAAGGAATACTGAGTAATCTAGGAGATCAAAGGTAGTTGCGTCAAAGAGTAAAAAAAAAAACACAAACAAGAAAAAGCTAATAACGAGTATAAAAAAGTAATGAGCCTAAAAACGAGAGAGCGCCGAGAGACATTTCAAAGTGCGACCACACACCAGGTGCTAGTCAGGTGAAGCTAGGAAGGCCTAGGCTTAAGAACATCATGGAATCGCAGCACTAGCAGACGGGAACAAAGGAACGAAATACACACACACTACACTCAGCACAGCTGTATATATACACACAACTGCAACCATTATGTATGTATGTACGTACGTACGTATGTATGTAGGTAGGCATGCACACATGTATGTATGTATGTATGTATGTATGTATGTATGTATGTATGTATGTATGTATGTATGTATGTATGTATGTATGTATGTATGTATGTATGCGGGTGCGCGCGCGCGCGTGTGTTCCCTAGGGGCTGAGAAGAGCACACCATACCATGCGGGAATTTTCTTGACATTGTGTGCAAGCCAACGTCGTACGGTATTATGACTTTTGGCCGGAAGAGCGAGGAGTAGCTCTGCGGTACTGTCATCGGCTCTAGAACGTTCATGTGAACATTATACATGTCCTGGCTTTACCGCAGGGACAGCTCGGCGGTTGTAAGCTTATTTTCTTGAAAATACTTTATTGTCTGTAAGGGGAAAGTTGCTGCGGCGGTACAAAGGCATTCCCAATGTCGATACGCTCGGCTCATTCACTGAAGAGTTTGTCCGAAAGCCAAAAGTAGTAATTCCGTACACATATAGGCTTGAGCACAATCTCAAGAAGATTGCCGCAAGGTGTGGATACTCTTCTCCACCAGTGGCCAAATATGACGCGCGATGCGACATCAAAAGCCGCACACGTGGTGTGAATTCCGCGAGGCATGGATCTTGCATACTGGATAGTCCGGTAGATGCTTTAATGGACGCGCGATGGAACATATGAGAGACTGGTAAAAAAAGATTGGGGGTAAACCTGACTCAGCATTGTAAGCACTTTCAGCCAAGCGGATGCTTTCCGTTCTTGCAGGATTCTCTTTTTACAGGTGTAAATAATGATACGTTAGCACCTGAAGTCTTGGGTACAGTAGCGATTGTTAACCACAAGGAATCCTGCATTTCTTACGGATGAAGACTTCGAATCTCTTGGTCTATTTTATCATGTTTAGGTCTTGGCAATCCATCTGGCATTGTTTGGCACATGGTCGCGCGCTTTTAATTTTTTATAAATGGGCTGCTGTTTTTATTACCCCTGGTTTTTTATACTTGTTTTAGTTACTTTCTACATTAAGATTTTAGTGGTTCTTGTCTCTTTATTTTTTTTTTTCTTATTTTACGCCTTGACGCGACTTAAACATTGCTAATCTTCCGCCATTGCACAGCATATACTCTCCCCTGTGTTACCCTCCTCTCTCTCTCATTCCACTACATATGTGCTTGCTTTTGCGACAGTAAAAGCTCAGTTGTTGGTCAGACTTGTGTACTTTTTCTTCTTCTTTTTCTGTGCGGCGCTAATTTGTAGATTTCAGTTCTCTTGCATTCTATATAGTTTTATGGGACCTTTTTAGCACGTATACGTTACATTTTACAAATTCAACGGTCGAAAATCTTAAATTATAGGCTCATATGCCCGGACTACATAAGACTATTTTCACTCAGGAAATACAGAAATCTGCAATGAAACAACGATAAGATGGTTGAAAATCTGGAAAAGTCACCACGTACCACCAAAGATGTTGAGGACAACCTGCACCATATTGTCTTTTGTCAAGTATTCGGCGTCGCCTTTTTCCTCCAAAATGGCTTCTTCTCGAGCGGCGAGCATGGCATGCGTGAAGTTCTCTGTTCTGCCTATACGAAGTGGAAAATACGTGTCAGCAAACGCTACAAAAGTGTGTTATAAAGCATCCAAGCACATAAATCAGGTTTGAAATCTGGGCCTAAACTTGTTTAGAAACTAACATTATACATGTGAATTGCTTTAAAGTTGGTATCTATGAATTGCCTCCATTAACTTACTATACAAAATTATATTTTTGTTAAAAACGATTGGTTTGGTTTGCTTTCTGGGTTTAACGAATCGGCTGTGAGAAACGCCGTGGTAGAGGGCTCTGGAAATTTCTAACACCAGGGGTTCTTTCACGTGTACCGACATTGAACGGTACACAAGCGCCTTGCTTTTCACCTCCACCAAAAAGCGGCCGGGATTCAATCCCGCATCCTTGCATTCAGCAGTCGAGCGCCGTAACCAGTGAGCCACCGCGGAGGGGTTAAAAAGAGTTTATTATACACAAGTTGGTGCACTGGTCTATGAATGCATTGAATCTCACCATTATCCCTTTTTTGATGTAGTGGAATACTTACATTTTATGTCCCTGCATCAGTTTGTGTGTACTATCTATTGTGTGAATTAATGAAAAATGTCGACACAATAAACATAAATTTGACGCTTTAGATCTGTAGAAGCGTGCTGCTGTTATTTATGTGGTCGATGTCAAATAAAACTTGAAGTACTTCTATATGGACTTTAATACATTTTGTTTCTGTTTTTGTCCCAGGTGCAAGTGGGTTATCTGACTTCGAATGTAACGATTAGACGCAAATATGTTAGAGCTCAACAGTTTTACAGGTTACGTTTTAGCCATAATCGTTCATATTACTTTTGGAAGAGCGGTACAGAACATCCATTCAAACATCCAGGGGGTCACTTAAGCTCCACCTCTAAATGTACGACAAGAAATCGTTAAGAGTTCCAATCTGCGGCTCCTCGCTCACGTATATACACTTTTTTACTCGCTTAATCTCTAACCCGTTAATTTGTGTCTTTATTATCTCGCACATACGCATTAATATACATTCGTAAGCTACCCGGTTACCTGAAAAACCATCCCAAGTAGATAACAATATATCACCGCTTCAACCAAGCCGCAAAACGTACCGACGTCACCTTAGAGTATACCGTGTCAGGATTATCGTCCAAGGATACTGGAAGGCTCGCTTTGCATAGCACCATCCCAAATAACTCAAGTTACCGACGTTCTAGTGGAAATTAAGAAGAAGAAATGGGCATGGGCAGGACATGTAGGGCGAAGAGAGGATAACCGACGGTCGCTTAGGGTAACAAACTGGATTCCAAGAGAATGAAAGCGTAGCAGGGGGCGGCAGGAAGTTATGTGGGCGGATGAGGTTAAGAAATTCGCGGGGGTCAAGTGAATGCAGCTAGCATAGAACCGGGTTAAGTGGAGAAATATGGGAGAGGCCTTCGCCCTGCAGTGGATATAGTCAGGATGATGATGATGATGATGACGATCCCATATAAATTGAGAAGCCCGAGTTGGCAGCGCCTGCCATGTCATGTGGTCTCGTGACGTCGCACAGCCCATCGACCAGTCAGTGAATGGAAATGTCACCTGGCAACCACGGCGTATGTACCTGCCAGAGCCTTGCCAGGGATTTTCCCCTCACAACGCCGACAACGCCGGATTTTTCTGTACAAGGGGTCCTTTAACGTTGCGTTGTTGAAGTGAGAACTTTCAAGGCGATTTCGCTCGAAAGCTTCAGCGCTGCATGCTGCCTGAGTAAATGTATCCTGTCGGCCAACAGTTGCCCTCGCGCACAATTATCCGGGCCCCAGTGGCTCGACTTGATTCATAGGCAAACAGCCATCTCCAGGAGGGTGTGATTAGGAAGGCAGAGCATTGTCATCATTCTGTGGGAGCACCCAAGGTCAGAGGTGCCTCCAGGGTGAATGGCATACACATTCCCCGCCCTTTCCCCTTCTCCTTTCTTATGCACTGGACTGGATTCTTTACGACCTGCCCCACACGAGAACTGCCGACCACACAGCATTCGGACATCTATGTACGGGCTTGAAAAGAAAACTACGCGCATAACACCATGAGCCTGCAACTTTAAACTGCATTAGCGTTAGGCTGCACAGAAAGAGCTATTTAACCGAGCGTAGAAACCTAATCACTGAGAATATGGCTATACGTCGCCTCACGGGTCACTCTTCTAGCTTCCATATCGCGCCAGAGTTCACGCATCGTAAATTATTCAGAACTGAGGCCTTATATCAAATTCCACTGCAAATGCGCCCTGTATCCAGGAAGGCCGGTTTGACTTCACAAGAAGAAAGCTCGTCGCCGCTTGAAAAAATGGGGCGGGAGAATGGTTAATACGCTACTGCAGGATGAGTCATTTTCTCATGAATTACTACAAGTGTCCAACAGCGCAAGGTACAGACGACGTTATAAAGCATGGACCCTTGAAATAATGTATGTGAAAAATATTGAGCAACCCCTGGGCATAAAGTCTATCGTTCTGCATATACTGTGCCAGGGGCAGATTTCGGCCAGCGCCTCCTTTATTTTTACAATAGAGGAGGCTCTGTTTCGGCTGACGGAAGCATTAACGATGTTTTCATTCGCGATGTTCTATCGAAAAGCATTTTGATGGGAAGGTAGCGCACAGAATCGTGACTATACCCGGTACGTAGGCGGCCTCAGCTTTGGTAAACAGTCTGTCGACGATCTCCCTAAACTCGCAAAACATGGCTTCGACTTTCTTCTCTTTCTTGGGGTACAAAAGTGCCAGCCAGGGTGCGATGTCGCTCGGAAGACCATTGGGCGCAACTTCGAGAAACTCGTGGTCGATCTCTTCAAGGCGACGGATTTCCTTGCAATCCTCGTCCAGCCTGTGGAACAATGCATCTAAGATTGTAATGCTATGTCCGGTTTCTATAGGCCAAAGAAGTGGCGCAGTATTGTAACAGCCACGTGTCATTGTAGTCCCCCAGAAACCTTTATGCATATGTATACTCGTACAAATTGATGTCTATAAGAAAGAAGGCTATTATTGTACGTGATCATACCGCTGGATACTACGTAATTCGGAGGTGACGGCGCGAAATTTGTCAAACCAGAAATATGAACGTTGATCAGGTTACTGACCTGAATCACGATTGATGGAGGGGGTGGGGGGCGGCTAGCCCATAAATAATTTCTTCAGAGAGCTTTGTCTATTACTATGTCCATTGCGGAAACCCTTACTTAAACCTGGGCCCACAATAAGGGGCAGCCAACGGGTCATTTGTTATTTCCCTAAGATGCACTGTAATAAATTATTAATTCACGGCCAAAATATGATCTATTGAGGTGCCTAAATATCGTCTCTAATTTATTTGTTGTCGGTGTCATTAAACCTTGCTGGACAACTTGATCAGCTGCCCTTGCGAGAAGTCACTATGCGCACCCCTAACTAGAATGATGTTGTCAATGTTCTGGTACTTAGGGCCACCCGTGAGCCGCCTAGCACTAAAGCCGGTGTCAGTTTTCGCCACTGAGTAACACAGAAGTTAGCAAAATCGAATACAATTTTACTTCGTGCTTAGCCTGGAGACCAAAGGCCTTGGTTGTTTTACGTTGCCCACGGGCAGGTCAATTGTTAAACAAGGAAAGAGCATTCAGCGTGTGTATTAAGGTAATAATTTTGTTAGCGCACTATGAAAATATGATAATTCTTGATATGGCACAGCTAGGCGTATCCATGCAGTGAAACCATTTACTAAATCATCTGTACGTATGCATGCATCATGAACCAATGAATTCGTACGCAATGGGTTTTTCCCTGGAATGGAGGCGGAGTGCCACAGGCTTCATCGAACTCCTCCGCTCCGCTCAGCGTTGCGAGTGATCTCGAATATATGTACAAGTTACGAGGTATAGAAATATCGCCGTTCGTACCTTGTCCCGTAGACCGACACTCCTATCAGGTTGTAGAGCATGAAGAAAAAAGGCTTGCGTGAGTCGATGACCTGCGGCCCATGTTGCAGCGAGTCCACAAAGGAGTCAACAACATCCGCACTAAGCTTTTCCAGCGAATCGCTGACGGCATATTTTCTGTAATAATTGAAAGAGAAGACAGTTATAAAGAATGGGCATACTCAACAGGACTGACTCGACTTCCTTAGAAACCAGGTTTACGTGAAACGACATTAATGTCACAAACATACTAGAGTTTATTCATTCTCAGGCCTAATAGCTTTATTTTGTTTAATGGCGCACATGAAGCAGCGGTATTTTCTTTTCACGGAACGAAAACTTTCAACAAAGAATACAAAATCCTGTTTCATTCGAATTGGAAATAAAGCTGGCTTACGGAAAGCTCCCACTATAAGTTTTATGATCGATAATACCCCAATTCCTCAGGTATAAACCGTTCGCATTCTTGGTCTTCTTCTTCATTCATCTGGGACTGGCACCCCGTGGCTGACAGCCATCCGTAAGACCGCTCACGCTACTTTAGGTCTCATTCGTCGCATAGCTATGCGCTCTGGCGGCGCGCGTGCTCACACGGCCCGCCAGCTTGTTCGCTCTGTCCTCCAGCCACGTATAATATACCAGGCACAGTTTAAACGTCTCACCCGCAGACAGTGGGACTCCCTTGAGGCTATGCGTGCAATTACATATCTTCCCCGCCTAACACCCATACCAGTACTTCAGGAGTATGCCCAGCTAAATACGCTCACTGAACTCGTTGATCAGCGGATGGCAAACAGAGCTCGCAAACAGTCTTTACAACTACATCATTTAAAGACACTACCTCCATGGTCGTACTGCCAGCTCACGGACAATCGCCCCACTGCTTCCCCGTCGGTATCATCCGCACATCTGCCTGAAGGGTGCATATTATATACCGATGCATCACATATTGCAGAGCGAGGAGTTACTTCTGTGTATAGTCCCTCTCATCTGCATCTCAACACTCACGTGACATATACCGCGGATACGTGCACCCCTCTGGCACTGGAACTTCAAGCAATTTACAATGCCATACATTCCCTTCCACCAGTTCCTCATTCAATGCAGTCCATCTTTACACAGACTCTCTCACTGCCCTTAAACAGCTTAAGGCCGTTCGACGCACATTCCAAATAACACAGTCCATACATTTGCTATGTTCAAAGTACCCATGTCCTATTCGCATACACTGGATTCGCGGCCATGCTCGCGATCCACATAACATACAAGCAGATGCTATGACGCATATAAACACATCAGACGATCCACCACCTTCCCCTCTTCCCCCAGATCCGTTCCTGTCCCACGTTTCCGATTCGCAAGTTCTGCGCCAGCGAACACGCGCTCTCATTCCTCCGTGTTCGCACCCTCTCCCCCGTAGTCTTACTCGGCAGGAGGAGGTGACAGTGCGCCGGATCCGGGCAGGGGCGGCTCTGACCCCATCTGTTCGACATCGATGGCGGGAAAAAGATCTACCAGTGACTGACAGGTGCCCTCACTGTGAGACTCCACCTGATGCCTGCGATGTGCGTCACTTGTTGTGGACGTGTCCATCAACGACGCACATTAGGCAACGAATAATCATGAAGGTGGGCCTGCGGTGGAATCGCGATAGTGATTATGAGAAATGGACAATGGACAATCGCTATACTGCCAACCTTCTCGAATACATAAGCACAACTGGACTTCACTCCTTCTTTTAACTTTCTATCTCCTGCATCCCATTCCCCCTTTCTCAACTTATGCCTTGTGGCATACTCTTCGAAAAAAAAAACAAACAAAAAAACAAAGAATGAAAAAAAAAAGTTTTCTTCTCCCTTTTGTACGATCTAAGCGTTCGCGCCAAATCGTATAATAGCGGGACAAGGGGACTCAAATAGTGACCATCAGTTGACAAACGACGACTTGAATGAGAACATCTGCAGTGGAAATCCACCTGGTTGGGTTCTTGAAACAAAGGGTGAGAAAACACTGGCGCCAACCGAAAACATTTATTATAACACGACTCGATCCTTCCTCAGGGGCGACTGAAGTGCCAGTCCGCAGTGGCAGACAGCGACCTTCGCTCCCCCTTTCCCAACGCGTGCGTGGCGGAGTCCATCGGTGTACACGGAAGCTACCCTCCGTGTACACCGATGGATTCCGCCATGTGTTGGGAAAGAGGCAGCGAAGGCCGCTACCTGCTACTGCGGGCTCGCACTCCCGTCGCCCCTGAGTAAGAGACCGAGCTGGTTCTGAAACGTCGGGTTATGATAAAGGTTTTCGGTTGGGGTTAGTGTTTATTCAAACCTTTAATGAACAACAAATAACAAAAATTGTTCTTGTGCTAAACATTGTTATCAAAAGATATGGTTTCAGTGCCAGAAGCGGGGAAGCTGCAAGGTTGCACAAAACGCTTGTATACTCTTTCGACTAGCTTGTGTCACGTGATGTTTTCTTATGCTGCGCTCAACAAATGCAGCGTCTTGAATGGCGGCGTGGCATTTTGGTGCAGATGTCCAGGAAGACCCGATCGCTGTAAATACTGCCACGTTAGAATATGTCAGAGCTTATTTCATAAATTCATATATTATGGCTTGATGCTGCCTTGAGTGGAAGCACATCCCTCGTGCCATTCTTCAATTGTTTAATGTATGACTACATCAGGCAATGTATTCAATCAAAAGCGTGTAACCCCAATGCGAAGTTCGAATTAAGGACTCTGGCTTATCCTATTCCTAAGAGGGCAAAAAACACGAATGTATCTATTTTTGAGGAAGCATGCAAGTCTACCGGAATATAAGGGTGTGCAGACGAGGCAAAATATATAGCTCTCTATCGCTGTGGATCGATGAAGAGGAGAAAAACGATGTATATTCGATTAAAGAGTACTCGCCTAACGGCAAGTAGAGCAACCTTGCGAAGTACCTTCCATCGAGGGTTGTAGTCCTCAAAGAGAATGTCATGATTTCCTTGAAGTTGCAGTTCGCCTGGAAAATAAGCGTACCCCAAACACATTGTTACGGATCAAGCGTTGAAGCACTAGTAATGTAGCTTGTGCGCTGGAGCAACAGATAAAAACGAGTGGTTTTAAAGTGATGTATACTACAGAAAAATGACATTTCTGTGAGAAGTAATTGAAAGCGCATTTATGAATGTGAGGTTATTCCCAAGTTGATCCTGAAGCGTTAATGAACAGCGACACAGGAAGGGAGACGACGCTTACTCGCGAGTCGCAACTGAGCAGTAATGATAAATGCATGTTAACGGTCTCCCACGCAAAGTTCGACACGTGTCTATTGAATGCTGTGGGTGGTGCTCCGGTCCGTATAAACTTGTCGAAACCTCTCAATAAACCCTTCCGTTGCGAGCAAGTGTTATGTCCCCTCCAGTGTCGATGTTTGTCAGCGCTTCAGTTTTTTCACGACAATGCTTATCAACTAGAGACTACCTATAGCTGCAATTAATTCCAAAGTTAGTTCGTTTATTTTAGAAATTATCACACGGGAATTATTTCATTTTCAGAGCGAAAGCTCTACATCGTGACCAAAAGAAAAAAGAGAGAAAAAAAAAAAAGAAGCCTGGCGGTTTCTGAAAATTATACCTTGATTTAACATTGTGAGCCTAGCATAGCAGCAGCGAGTCCAAAGTGCAGTGTGGTGTATCATGTCCACGTAGGAGTCAATACAGTGACCACTCTCCACCATGGTGGACATGAAGATCGACCTCTAACCATTGACCGTTGGTCCATGCCAACCCCCCAAAATTGACTCAGGTCTCACGAAAATCTACCTCGGCCAAATTTAAGCAAAATTGATATCCAAGTGTAATGGATCGCGCCGAGTTCGATGGTCGCCCCCAAATTTGGCCCGAATCACTTGATAACTGGCCACCACACATGCACCTAGTGGACTGCTTTCGTGCGAGCTACCGGTACAGGCACGTTATATATATATATATATATATATATATATATATATATATATATATATATATATATATTTTTCGGACATGCGTCATTGTCTGGTTGCGCACACGAGGTCCAACCATTGTGAACCACTCTGTCTATATCGCTGCCGCCGCGCCTTCTAGATTCTAGCGATAGACTTAGAAGACCCCACCGACAAATTTTGGACAATTAAATTCTAGCTGGAACAGAGTTCTTGAACGTATTTTTTTCATATACCCTATATCGAACACCCTGAGATCAATATATTCACAGGTCCTGCCCCGGTAGCTTGTAGTTACTTTCAAAAACGCGCCCCGCCCCTATTCGATGGGCAGTCTTAACTACTCGGGGCGAACACTGGAAAAACTTAGAAGCTTTATGCCATTCGTATCAACATGTACATAAAGGTATCTTCCAAAATCCTAAAGTTGCCCCGCACACAGTTAAAAACGGACACGGAAATTGATTGCAATTTGATTGAAATGGAGAACTCGCATCTTAGAAGTGGCAGCGAATGCGTTTATGATTCAAAGGTATACCACCAGAAAAAAAAAAAAAATTGGGACACTTCTAACCACGTATACGTGTATGAAAGTGAAACCTCGCTCGCGCAGCGGCGCCTGATTCCGAAAAGCGTGCTGCATTGGGTTAGGTCACGTATTGTAGTCAGACGACTAGGCCATATAATTGGAGACACGTAGGTTTGAATTCCTATCGCTTAACTAGGCTAGCAGATATGCTCGATAATTAGGCAGGAAAATGATATGACATCTTTCGGAACGCTTCAATTCTTTAAGAGCAGCTGCGTCACAATTTCGATGCGAAAGAGGACACATCTAGCACCACGGAGGTCCGTTAGTGATGCCTTAAGGGCAAACGGTGAGCCAGAGGCGATAAAGGAAAAAAGGCCCTGGCACAGGAGTATCTATTGCGCATGCAGTTGTCCCCCTTGCCGCTTTGGTGACTCGACAACTGCTGGCGTCACAGTTTCTATGCCATAACGTGCTATCGCAACCTTGTCTGGGATTCAAACCCTCGACCTCATGTATGGTCAAATGATCATATGACGCATAGTGTGACGCCAGCGAGGAATTCGAATTCACGACCTTCTCCGCAACTCGAACCCGTGACATCATACACGGTTATATGACGCATAATCATATAGTGTGGGCGCGGTGCACGAACCTTCACCTCATCCACTTGCACGTACTCATCGGTTTCATCATTCACCGGTGTTCTGAAAATCGCGCGTAGAGTTCTAGGTACGGCCTGGAATAAAGACGTTTGTTCGAACGGTGACTTGCAAGTGGTGGAGGTGCGAGGTGGGCACAGCAGTAGGTGTAGCGGCTTTGATTTTCTCTGGTTGCTTTGCACAAGCCTTCAAGCGTTTCCGCCATACTTGTGGATTTGTAGTACTCGTTTGGCAACCGATAATGCACACAAAATCTTCATCAACATAATGCTTGAAGTATATTTGCCTTTTCTGATTAGAGAAAAAATATGGCAGAAAGGGTTAAGCTACAGGACAGAATGGCAACTTTACATATATATCATCACGCAGCAGGGTATAGGGTAGCTACGCAGAGCACTGATGCGCACTCAGCAGAAACAAATGACCTAATTAAGAAGCGCCAAGGTATACGAAAGTCGCCAGTCCCTTGTAACCTCGCACACCTTGACAAACTAATCAATAAGCGTCAGATAAGCGACTTAACGAAGTACAATGTAGAGCTTATTTTAAAGTATGGGGGTCGCCTGAAAGCAAGAAAGAAAGCATAAAGCGGGGATGACAATCATGCGCACGCACAGAAGAGCTTTAAGGGTAATGTTGTTAGCCATTCTGAATGAGGTACTTAAATTGGCACACATTTCTACAGCCTCGATCATGACCTCTAGCAATGGAACATGAATCAACGTACTTTATTCGTTGACGGCATACTCCGCGAGCACTTCTTTCGAGTTTGAAACTGCGGGCGACTGACATAGACTATCATTCCTGTTTGGAACTCACTGAGCCGGGTCTGGAAGCGTCCGGCGAACTCGTGCCTGCGCTCAAGAAACGCCTCCCGTATGACTTGGTGGCTGTTGAGGATCACCATCGGCTTCTCGGCCATCCACAGTGTGAAGACGTCACCGTATGCCTTGGCCCACTCGGTCGCTTTGGAGTGCAGGTCCTTGACGTTGCGAAGCGCTGCGGGTTGCACGGACGAGGTGTATGAGGAGAAATGCCATGGACAAAGGCTATTGCACGCGCCAATAAATCGACATTGGCCGTTTCATTTTGTACGTTTGAAAACTGGGTTCGAAGAAAGACACTTCCTCTCCCGCACTAGTTTGTTTACTTTACTAGATGCTTTCGTAATATTTATTCACTGCTATTAGAACCCTGACGTTCGTGAACAATGCCCCAAAGAATAACCTTACGTCACATTCCCAACAGCTTTGGACCTCGCTAAGTAGTGCCTCTTTGTTCCGCGGCCCTTTGTAGTCGCACGGTGTTGAGATCAATTTCGAGGTGGCTTACACAAGAAGCACTTTGAGGTATCCTTACTTACGGCGTTTACCTTGTCTGCTGTGTACAACACATGGAAGACAACGATAGTATTGAAGCCGTATTATAACTGCTGCAAATAAAAACAAATGCTCTGTATGAATGCATTGCGGGGAACCAGAGTACATATGCATTCAGTGCGCACAAGAATTTTCTTGCTCGGAACTTTGGGATTATTTTGTAAAGCAACACAGTGGCATTTCCAGTCATCGTTATGCTGTAAACTGGTATCGAAAAAGAGACGCTATTAAAATACAACGTCATGTACGTTTGGAAAAAGATATACTTTGCGCGCAAAGACAAAATTACCGAGGAGGTTCCCGACCAGCGGCAGCGGGAAAGGTCCTCTGGGATATTTGGACACCTTGTGGTAGAATCGCCCCACTAGGTACGTCACGCCAAATACCAGAGCAGTGGTGATCCATCGCCAGTTCCACAGGAAAGAGGCGAGCCTCTCAAGAAGAACGCTCATAGTTGTGCCTGCAGGAAGGTAAGGGCGGGGGTGTAGTGCGCACTGACACGGATGCCCAGTGTAGCGGCAAGATCGACTATGGCACTTTGGCATAATTCTGCAAGCATTACGTGAGATATCTATCCTGGTATGTCATGAGGAAATGGGAATACGGCATTGAAAAAATAAACGGCCCAGCGTGCGTTTTTTCATTCGCACGAAGAGAAAAAACGTGAAAATCAGGCTATTCTTTTCCTGCATGTACTTGTGAACAGAAACACTTTTATTTACCCTAATGCCGGCATAACATTTATTCTCTTAAGTGCTCACGGTCCTTGCCAGTGCCTTATACCAAAACGTACAGTCGGGAGTAAAAATGGTATACAACACTTAGCCGGTGGCGGGGCTCGCGAAAACTGTACCTAAATGTCATCCGGCAACAGCTACAGGGACAGTTACAGCGACACATTCATATCGATAAAAGGAGGCATTGTCATGATATTCTCGATCCGAAGTAACCGTTGCCAGTTGGCGCTGCAATGCAGTTTTCTCTAGAGTCCGCCTACGGCTAAGTGTTGTATACCACTTTCGCTCACGACTTACGTCAGCTCCTGTGAATACATGTTAGGTGGGCCAGTGTTTTAAAATGTCGGTGTCTCCTAACATCGTGGAATCCGCTGTAGGCTGTTGAGAGCCGCTTTGCGTAGTCTCCAGTACTTTTCTTTTTCTTTCTGCAGAATTATTTAGTAAAGACTAATTAGCTAACTTATCAATTATTGACCTGCAAATTGTCCATGCAAAGGATTTAGATCGTCTCAAAGAACGGCCAGTTACGCTGTTTCGATCAAGTTGGCGTTCCCGTAAATTATTTAATTTACCGGCCGTAAACGATAATACATGCAATAGAAAAAACTTCCACGTGACAGTGGTGCCAAATCAAAGCCCCAGATACATATCAGACATTATCAACTTTTCTATGAAGTGCTCTCTTTGACGAAGTTTCAACTAGTCTACTTGTGCCTTGGAGGCTCACGTAGAGCAGCTGTCATTAGTGTGATTGGAAGAAGAACGTCTATGACACCGTCCTTAACCTCATATGAAGTCTTTCTCCCTCTCTCTTCTTTCTCCCTTCACATTAGTGACAGCGTGATGGTGCCTTCATAGTATTGCTTGAACAACAGCCTACTGGTTCCAAGGCCTGCTTATAGGGGTTCAAAGAAAGGCCCTAGCGGTTTAACGTTGTTATACCGGTATCACATACGAAGACACGGTCCACTTGGTTCATTTATCTTGATCAATTTTCGGGGGGCGCGGAACAAATTTTGTGGTTGGCGTTGGTCAACTTTAGTGGCGTCAGTCGAACTGAGCGTGATCCATTATACTTAAACATCCATTTTGGTGCAATTTGGCCAAAATCTTTATTAAGTTGACCTGATGTGAATTTCGAGGGTGGCTCGGGAAAATTTGAGTGCTGGTCTGTGGTGTGGTTTCTGGAGTTTAACGTCCAAAACCGACTTAGGATATGAGAGACGCTGTAGTGAAAGACTCCGGAAACTTCGACCACCCGAGGTTCTTTGACGTGCACTGACATCGCACATCGCGCAGCACACGGGTGCTTGCTTTGCGCTTGCATCGAAAAACGGCAGCTGAGGCCGGGATTCGATCCCGCATCCTTGGGCACAGTAGTCGACCGCCCTAAATACTGCGCCACACCAGCGGGCCAAAAGTTTGGAGTTCGACCATCGAACTAGGCGTGGTAAATTATGCCTAGATATCAATTTTGATCCAATTTAATTAGCTGAGGCCAAATTTCAGGTGACCAAGGCCGGCCACCTTTGGTGGTGGAAGTTTGACTGGGCACGGATACCTGCCGGGATATCAATTTTGACCCAGTTTGGCAGAGGTCGTAATCCAACGTTGCCCAGCCGCTGCAGTGGCCCAGTGGATACGGTGCTCGAATACTATGTCCAAGGATGCGGGATCGAATCCTGGCTTCGGCGGTCGCTTTTCGATGTAGGCGAAAAGCAAGGTGCCCGTGTGCCGTAAGTTAAAGATCCCCAGGTGGTCGAAATTTCTGCAGCCCTCCACATCGCGGCGTCTCTCATAACCCGAGTCGCTTTGGCACGTTAAATCCAATCTGTTTGCCGTGCATTTGTTAGGGTTTCTTCTTCAAAAATAATGCGCTTTTCTTGGTTTTTCAATTGGGAATTTTCTTTGATGAGTGGACCTCATCTCCCATCTAAACAAACCCATGCTTCTAGTGCACAAAACAAACGACTAATCATTTGCAATTATAGTAAAGGGCAACCGCCTTGCGTTATGTAGAGTTGAGCGTTAAAACACGGCCGTCATCTTTGTTCTGTTAGCGTCCCACATTCTATGTCAATTTCACTTACACATCTTTTAGCAACATTATTGTTGGAAACAGAAAAGATTGCTTTCAGGGAGACTCACGTACCCCAAATTACTTTCTTGTTCCTAATAAAGCGGAGAAAACATCCCTAGTTCTGCAAATGGAATCAACAAAAACGAAAAAAAAAAAAAAAAATGGCTGTTAGAAGCGGTAAATGCATCCGAGAGCGAAATTAAAAGAGCTAGTTGTCGCTTGGCTTACCTGTTGACGGTTTCTAAGTCGAGTAATAAAGCGCCTCGTACGGGCTACCTCGGGGAGAAAAAGCCAGATAATACCCGTCTGTTCGAGCAGATAACGTTCCAGGAACGGCAACGCCTTGTCCTCACGTCATCTGTATTTGTAGGACACCTTTGCTTCTCGTGAAGAACGAAAGTCCATAAGAACTCGTCGGCGCGAATTATCAACGGTGCGTAGTAGAGCTCTGGTGACACGTGCAAAGAATTTGCTCCTTTTTATCTTTCGTCTGCGTCTTATCTGGGTTGCCTGGCATTTTATCGCAAACAGAGCCGGCTACAAAACAGGCAGATATGTTTTAGTTGATAATACGGCCAAACACTTCACACCCAATCTTTACCTCACAGTCATCGAAAAAACTTCTGCATTATCAAAAAAAAAAAAAAAAAAGCAATGCAGAGCCCAATAATGCTGCCGCCGCTGAAACAATAATTGTTTTGAAAGAACAAATGCCAGGCTGAGTGAAGACGGACCTCGGCGTTATTGTTTTGTCGGGAGTATGCACGTATACGTAATAATGGCGACCATTTTGAAGTGCATCTACACGGCGAAAGGCTGCAAGCATATCTAATCGCGTTATCATCGCCTGCTCCAGCGTGCTCTGTTGACTCTCTTCCCTGCACCACAAAATGGCGCTTGTGAAGTCTCTTGCATACGAACTATACTGATGAAATCACACGGCAAGATTGCCGAATGATCGCCCCTAAAAAAGGGGTACGTATTCTCATAGGGCGCTAAATAAATAAATAAAAAAAAATAGAACAGTTGAGGTGAGGGTCGCTGGAGGTTTAAAATAACGAGCCTTGGGAAAACTCTAATTTTATTTTTGGCACAAATAACGCGAGAACAAGTTGTGCGAAGTTGTTAATTATTCAGAATGTGGAAAAACAATCTATATAACAGTACTCGCAGAACATTCACAACAAAA